>NC_063368.1:16851428-16879469 GCF_021869965.1 Rhincodon typus
AAGCTGGGAGATCACATCACCAACCTGAAGAGACTGGGAGCCCCTGACAATGGCATGGGAGAGTACCTGTTTGACAGGCTTACCCTGGGGGAGTGACTGAACTGTCATAATTCCAATTGGAAGAATGATCTGTAGGATTTGACAAGTGCAATTCTAATAAAATGCTTAACATTGACTTGATTCTGGCCTTAAATTTGGAGTATGCAACACTACTGCTAAAGCAATTTTTTTTTTTTCTGATTTAAGATAATGGTCTCAATCTGTTACTTCAGGGTCACAAGTCAAGGCTTATTTTCAATCCCTTCTCAGGAGGGGCTAAGTATGGGGAAGAGCATTATTTGAAACAGGCCTTTTCTGTGAGCTGCCTTGATCTAATAAAATCTGCTTGGCTTCTTTTGTAGACTTGAAGCTGGGGAGTGGGGGAAATGTCACTTTGCCCTCTTTCAAGATTTCAACACAAGTATGGCTGATCATCCAATTTGACATTCTTTCATCATAACCTTTTTTTCAGTATCTTGAAATATGTCGTTCCTTCAGTGTAGTGGTTTAGCCTCAAAACAACTTCAGTGACAGGGAAATCCATAGCTTTCCTTGGGCAACTGCTGAAATTTCTCATTTCACTCCTTGTCAATAGAAATGTGGTACATGACTACTGTTACCAAGACAACACTTCCCACACCATGGACAGTGTCAATGCTGCACATAACCCTAAACTAATTCCCACCTCCCTGGGCTTTGACCATATGCCTCAACTGTATTACTTATGAACTTACCCAAATGTCTCTTTAAACATTTGTATCTGTACATGTATCCATCACTTCTGTGGGCAGTTCAGCCAACACATGGATTTCTTTTGGGATAAACAAACTTGTCTTAAAACTTAATTACAAAAATATGCCATACCCCACCAAGTCTTAATTTTTTTTCCCCCCCCCCCAATCCACGGAAAGGACACCTGCCCATCACTTAATCTACACCCCCTCAGCCTTTTGGTCTCTCAGTACTCCAGAAGAGGCCCCTCTAATCTCCTGTACAACCTCAACAGGACATCCCAACTCCTTTACGCAAAGGACTGAACAATGAGGGCACACAAGCTAAATGCATTAACAAATACATCTGACACAAACTTCCAAGCATTATGTATCCTAACCCCTAGATCTTTTTTTTTCTACAACACTCTTTAAGGCCCTACTTTTAATAGCATAAGTTACACCCTTTCTACATTCTCCTGGAGAACCGCCATCAGCAAAATGACATTTCAAGTCCCTGCATTCTTTTGAGTCGGCAGTCATATTTCATCTTTGCCATTGTATCTAAATTCATCAATCAGAATTTATGCTTCTTACCACTTTGACTTTTTTTTTAATCCACTCCCACAGCTTATATACTGATTGGAAGCAGCTCCTGTGGGAAGGATCAATCAGTAGTTACCGTTACCCCGAGAGCCAGTACAACCACAGGCCTTCATCAAAGTCTGTAGGGTCCATTGAGTGCCCATGTGACATCTGTCAGTTTGGTCCAAGCTTGTTGTCACCACTGAACATTTACTGCATCTTCAATCCTTTTTCAACTAGCTCGGGTGTCAATATCTGAATGCATTTTCAGTTTGTGTGGATCAACTGTGTCTGTTGGTGGTATCTCTCCCTAAAGGCTTTTGCCCATCACGTAACCAGCAGTTCCAGATGTGAATCACCGTCAGTCTGCCTAGTGCATCTAAAGCAAAAGTTAATCCAAGGGACCACATCTCATCATTTAATCCAGCACCACACCCTTCTGTAATGAAAAAAGATGTCAAAACATGATGTCACAGTGACACAGTCACTAGAAGCAAAAGAACCAGATCAGATTATGAAAAAGCTCTTCAAAAGTAATTTTTTAAAAAGTCATTTCATTTTTAATCCACCTGCAACCAACCAGTTAGGTGCAAGCTTGTTGAGGATTTATTAATCTAAAAGCAGTGACCTCATCAAGACTAATCTCCCAAATCTTTATATTCCCAATCTCTGATTGGTTCTGTGTCTTGGCCATGCCTCCACTATCTCTTTCCCTTTCTTCATTGGTACCTGGATTGATGGGAGATTCTGTTTGGCTATCAAGAAGTGTCAATCAATATTGATGATGTCACCACTGTTTTAGTGCAGCATGTCCCAGGAGTATAAATACAAGAGCTTATGGTAGAGAAGCTTAATTCTAGAGTTGTCTTGGTGATAGTGAGCTGGAATAGTGAAGATGGCCTCCCAAGTGCGTCAGAACTACCACAAGGACTGTGAGGCTGCTGTTAACAAGCAGATCAACCTGGAGCTCTATTCCTCCTATGTTTACCTCTCCATGGTGAGCCTGGTGTTCCTGTGGCTGTCTTCTGGAAAAAGTTGGAATTTCTCTACTTTAAAGTAACCTGAAGCTTTTGTTTTTTTTTTTATCTTACTCCCTGCCTTGTTCCTGGCACAAGTGACTTTTTGAGTAGTGAGGCACTTCAAACACACAGTTAGTAACATTGAAGTGGCTGCTGCTTTGGTAGCTACACTTAATGCAAAATTTTAAAGCTGAAACTATCTTGGCACCTGCTTTCAATTATGTAATGAACACAGACATGGCTGAAAGCATGTTTGTTTTTGTCTTATTGACATGGGCAAAGTTTGCTCTGTGCAGATGGCAACTAGCACAATGCCTTGATGTTTTTTTTTAATCTTATGCTGCAGGTGATGTACTGATTCAGTGTCAACTCTAATCACCATTTAGTAATTGTCATACTGTCATGTAAATTTAGTATCTCAAACTCTTCATTTTTTTTCCTTTTTTGTTCTAGTTCCAAGCTAACTTTTTCATATATGCTTGCATTGAGGCATTAATTTGAAATGTAGGGAACTCCATGCCTTACTTCTCAGTAAAGTCAATTGAGAAGATCTTTTTTTCTCCTCTGAGAATCCTTGTGTGAATGTTGTCCCAGGATCTAGGGCATGTTCCTGTTCTTTTAAAAATAAAGCTGCGAGGCTCTAAATATCAAGGTGCCAGTGTATTTATGCAGTGGAGTTCCATTTGTATTTCACATGGGATGTAGTCTTCAATAGGTCTCAAAGTTAAATAATCCAACATTCTCTCCAAATGAATGGAATCTGGTTGAGTGTTTTTATTTCTCACTTGGTCTGCCTTGGCCTCCACAGGCTTTATATACAAGCTTCCTAATTCTAACAACTTGGAAATTTAGATTCATAGGTGACTTGCTTGTGGTGGTTAACAAGAGAGGACAATCTCATGGGTTTCTCTCTTGAGGCAGGGCAAGAATGTTCAGTTATGAACAGTTCTTAATTTAAAACCCTTAATTGTTAAGGGGGCTATGGCACAGTACTATTACTACTTGAAGAGGCTTGGGTTCAACTCCTACCTGCTTCAGATGTAATAACATCTCTGAACAAGTGACTTTTATGCAGACACACTCTAGATGGTTTCTAATGTCACTGGGCTTGAAATCTAGAGGCTTGGGCAGATTCTTAGGGGACATTGGGTTTGAATAGAATCTTGGTTATTCAATCAAGTGGAGTTCAAGCCAGTCTACCTATTAATCAAGGAACAATTACTGGCCTTCTGGTGCCATGGTAGTGTCCCTACTTCTGAATCAGGAGGCCTAGGGCTCAAAAACAGAAGTCGCTGGAGAAGCTCTGGCAGCGTCTGAAGAGAAAATCAGTTAATGTTTCAGGTCCAGTGACCATTCCTCAGAACCTAGGGCTCAAGTCATACTTGCTCCAGGAGTATGACATCTCAACTACTTTAAAACATGACTTATTTGGCAAGAGTGTAACAAAAGAATGTTATTGCATGCCGTAATTTCATAATGAATGTTGTTCCACTTTGTCCAGTTCTCTTTCTTTGACCGGGATGCTGTTGCCCTGCGTCACTTTGCTGAGTTCTTCAAGGAGCAGTCCCATGAGGAACGGGAACACGCCGAGAAACTGATGGCATTCCAGAATAAACGTGGAGGCCGGGTCCACCTGCAGGACATCAAGGTTGGGTTTGAATGATCTCTCCTAGATTAAACATTTGGAAGTTGACTTAGTAATGTGTTAAATATGGATTGGAAGTAATTTTATTCCACTTAGTCATAATACTATATGACACATTAGTTTCCATTTTAACGGATGAAGCATCTTGAGAAAGTGAAGCATCTACCCCTTCCCTCTCCTTCAGAAGCCAGAGCAGGATGAGTGGGGCAATGGTCTGGAGGCAATGCAGAGAGCTCTGCAGATGGAGAAGGATGTGAACCAGAGTCTGCTGGATCTGCACAAACTCGCCTCTGGCAACACGGACCCTCATGTGAGTTTCTAATGTGGGCTTTTGGAGAAGTAGAAACTGAGCCTATTCAATGGCTTTTGATTAAAAGGTTTTACATTGATTTGATAACCAACCTCATGTGGTTTTGTTTGGCTTACTGTGAATGTTACCATTCACAGACTGTGATTTGAGATTTAGTTTGACTGGTGCAGCAATTTATCTGCACTAAACAGCAACAACTGTACTTCCTCCTTCCAGGTAAGGAAGCCTTAAAACCCAAACTATAAAAGGAAAACTTTTTTTAAAATCTAACATCCTTTCCCTTTCTAGCTGTGTGACTTCCTGGAGAGGCACTACTTGGATGAGCAAGTGAAGATGATCAAGAAGCTGGGAGATCACATCACCAACCTGAAGAGACTGGGAGCCCCTGAGAATGGCATGGGAGAGTACCTGTTTGACAGGCTCACCCTGGGGGAGAGTGACTGAACTGACTGCAGGGAGCAAGCTTGTGTCCAAATGCACAATCTGCAGGGACTGTGGCTTCTAATACATTACAGCCCTTGGCTGCATTGTAATTTAGTAAATGAATAAACTGTTCAGTGGACTAATTTTTGCCTCACTTGTTTAATTGCACAACTTGATCAATCTTTCAAATGTGGAATAAGATCACTCCTCAATCCAATTATTCAGGGCCAATTTATAAAATTCTGTTAAGATAGATTGTCTTAACAATCGAAGACTTGCAGGACGTGCTCCTATGAGCAAATGGACTTGTCTTGTTTCAAAACACCATGATGTCCAGCTGCTGGAAAATCTGTGGCCACAACTGTTGAGAGCAGTTTTCCCAGAAACTTCAGATTTTGTTTTGCCCTAGGCCATGTTGGTTTTAATGTGGGAGTGACTTAGCTGCTTGAGTGCCAGTAAAGAGGACAAATACCACTGATTCCTTAGCCATGTCTACACTTAAAAATTCTCTCGCTCCCACCCCTCCATTAGAACAGAAAGCAAAGTGCTACTGGTGTCACTGGGGAAGCGGTTTTCCAATAACTCTAGCATTGGCTTATTTGGTTGCAGGATCAAGCCTGGTCCACGTCTGTCATCAACAGTACCCGAAAAGCCTACACTACAAATTCCAGCAATGAACTGGACAAGAGATTGATGTCTCAAACAGTACGCCATGTGAGTTCCCTAATGTCAAAGATACTGACTTTGGCTCAAAATTGAGCCATGATTGCCACTCCTTGACTTAAGAAGGAGAAATCAATATTTTTCTAACCTTCCCCTACCCCCAAGCTGTTAATGTAACAGGGCCTCCTTCCACAATTGGAAGATTGGGATATGTAAATATCACCTCACACTTCTCCACTTTTAAACATACTTGCGTGAAACTGAGTTAAAAAGCAACTGCTCACCAATCAATTTGTATTGGTGAATTACCCAGTTTTGTTTTTTTTAATTGAATTGGCAATCAAACTTTCTACATCCTTTATCTTTATTTGTTCTATTAATGCTATTGGCGGGCTTCAAATGTTGGTGTTTTTGCTGCAAGCATCTAGTGTCTTAAGGGGTTTTGAGGAATGCAACAAGTTTAATAAAGATTTCAGTCTTCATTCAATGTTAATGCCTTTGCATCTTCCCCCAAAAAAGGGTCTCAGGTATCTTTTACTTTTTGTTATTGAATCAGCATTCATTAAATTACAACACTTCACAACTGAAGTTTAATTATCACCATCCCTGATTCTTGCAGGTACTGCTATTGAATTCAAATCATCCCCGTGTAAAAATCTATCATTTGTTTCTGTTGTAATGTAGCAGTGTCCAGACAGTCCTGTACTTATAAGACAGCTGCATGATATCATATGACTATCCTGCTGTCGCTTTTGTGTTCTCTCTCTCTCTCTCTCTCTCCCTGACAGTTTAGTCAGTCAGTTGTGTGAAATAGACAGTTGCATGAAGGCACAGAAATCAGACTAAATGTGTTCATAGTGTAAGCCACAAATTGAATGATGGGAGCATCCCACAAACATTGACACAGAGAGTGCTGTTAGCCTGCAAACTCGTGTAGGTGCACAAACTGAAGCACAGTGAGAGTCTATACAAGAGGCTGCTGATCTAAATTTCAAGAAATGGAATTTTAAATGGTCCTGAAAGGACAACCGAAAGAACTCCTTGAAGAAAATCTATCTTAAAAACACTAAAAAATTTGGTTTCTATTTTGAAAAAAAGAATTACCTGTGTCCAAATGTCAGCCATTTATCATTTCCTATTTCGAAATTGGTGGAACAGTTTTAAAACAAAACCCTCATGCTATTGTGAGATTGGATTCCCCTCCAATTGGACCTAATGAAATACCAAACCTTGTGGATGTGTGTGCTGTGAATGAAAGCCAAGCCTTAACATAGAACACTGAAGTATGTGCCATTTGAGGGGTTAATTTCAGACATTCCAATGTCAGGATATAACTGATGATATTAAAAGGGCAGGAAGTTGGGATATGATCATAACAATGACACAGAATAACCACTCTCATGGCATCTGAAGCATGGAAGAGGTCATTGAAGGACCAAGTGGTGCCAGACAACTGCCATTCATAGTACTAGATTGTGGGAAATATCAGCACTGAGCAGGTCTGTCTGGATCAAAGAGGCTGCTCAGCATTGACCATTCAGCAGAATGGCCTCAGTAAATGTGCTGATGTTATTTCCGTAAGGATCAAGATAAGAGAAAGAACTGGCCTTGCAGTTGGAAGATGGGACAGCATTGGTCGGCCTGACTGAAGCCTGCATTCAACAAAGGAGGGAGCCATGGTGTTGAGGATTTTGGGGATTGTCAGTGTTCCAGTGGAATTGGAGTGATCACAGTCTGGGAGGGGTCTGCAGCAGAGGGAGGGTCCAAATCAGCCAAGCTGGTTCATGGACCCATCATTCTCAGTGGAAACTGAGTGCGGGGTTGTATGTCATATGCCATATCTGAGGGGTATGAGGGCTGAGAACTTTTCACAAATTTTTTTATTCTCTTGTGGGACATTGGTGTGACTAGCTGGCATTTTTTTGCCTGTCCCTTTTTGCTGTTGAGAAGCTCGTGGTGACCTGCATTCCATGTGCTGTAGGTAGACCCACAACGCCATTAGGGAGGAAATTCCAGGATTTTAACGAGAGACACTGAAGGAATGGCGAGATTTTTCCAAGTCAGGATGGTGAGTGGCTTGGAGGGGAACTTGCAGCTGTTGGTGTTCCCATGTATCTGCTGCCCTCGTCCTTCCAAATGTAAGTTGTCATGGGTTCCAAAGGATCTTTGGTAAATTTCTGCAGTGCATCTTCTAGAGAGTACACACTGCTGCTGAGTGTTGTTGGTGGAAGGATTGGATGTTTGTGGATGTGGTGCTAATCAAGCGGGCTGCTCTGCCGTGGATAACATCAAGCTTCTTGAGTGTTGTTGAAGCTGCACCCATCCAGGCAAGTGGGGTGTATTCCAACACAATCCTAACTTGTGCCTTGTAGGTGGTGGACAGGCTTTGGGGAGTCAGGAGGTGGGTTACTCACCACAGCATTCCTAGCCTCTGACCTGCTCTGCTAACCATTGTGTTTAAGTGGTGAGTCCAGCGAAGTTTCTGGTCAATGATAACTCCCAGGATGTGGACAGCGGGAGTATTCAGTGACTGTATGGTCATTGAATGTCAAGGGACAGTGCTTAGATTTTATTGCTGATGGTCATTGCCTGGCATTTGTGTTGTGTGAACTTTCCTTGCCACTTCTCATCCCAAGACTGGATATTGTTCAGCTCTTGTTGTATTTGCATGTGAAATGTTTCAGTATCTGAGGAGTGGTGAACGGTGCTGAACATTGTGCAATCACCGGTGAACGTCCTCACTTTTGACCTTATGATGGAGATAAACGTAAAGTAATTTAAGAGTAATGACTAAAACCCCGTATTTTGTGTTTGAATTGAGTATGATTTGGACAGAAATGTAAGGTTTTACAAGTGGAATTTTGGTTTTATTTAAATACATCCGTTCTGGGTGAGTGTCAGTTAAATCAGTTAAATCAGGGTGAGATTTAAATTGGACAGGTGTTGTATCATTTAGACCAGCTGAGAGATATTGTGTCAGGGCACCAGGAGGTTTATTCTAACAAACAAATTTGTGGTTGAACCAAATGCTGCGTCTATGTGATAGTGTTCTTTATGAAATTCTCAATTCCAAGGACCATTGTAAGGAGGGGAACAAGAACAGGAACTGTTACGATATATTTACCCCTTTTTGGGCCTGGATACCCTCTGTGGTAAAAAAGACCCTGCTCCTACAGGGCTGCTATACTTAAAAGGGCAGTGACATACAACTAACTAACACATCTCATCACCTAATCCAAGACTGAACCACTTTGAGAATGAAACCAGATGGAAACACTTGGTGTGTCAGAGAACAGTTGATACAAAAGAACCAAATTTGGTCAGATGATTACCCAGAGGTAACATTTTTTAAATTACTTCGTTCCTATCCAATTGTAGATATTTTCTGAGCAGCTAGAGGGATCTGAACTTGATATTCTTCAGAACTAGGGGTATGGACACTGCCACTGCACCACATATCAAACTATAAGTAACCAGCTAGTTTGGGATCTGTTGGGGACCTATTACTCCAAAAGCACTTGCATAATCAAGATTCATTGCCCAAACGTCTCTGTATACCAAATCTCTGATTGGCTCTGGGTCTCAGCGCTATTCCCACAGTGCCCTCTCTTTATTTCATTGATGCCTGCATTGATAGAAGATTCCTGATTGACTATCAGGGACTGTCAATCATCATTGGTGACATCATTCCCTGTTTGAGTGCAGGATGTTGCAGGAGTACAAATACAAGAGTTTGTGGTAGAGAGGCTCAGTTCTACAGTTGTCTAGGTGATAGTGAGTAGGAATAGTGAAGATGGTCTCCCAAGTGTGTCAGAACTACCACAAGGACTGTGAGGATGCTGTTAACAAGCAGATCAACCTGGAGCTCTATTCCTCCTATGTTTACCTCTCCATGGTGAGCCTTGTGTTCTGAAGAAGTTGGATTTTTGCTAGTTTATGTTGTGGCCTGAAATTAAATTGTTTTTTCCTTACTGGTAGAAGGTAGACCCTGTAGTGAATTTTTGTCAATTCCAATGTTGTCTCCATTTTGGAGTGAGTGGAATGTGTTGTAATAGTTGATAACAATTGATGTTTGACATGGCTTGAACTGCTCCTGTTCCTGAAGTGAGCACTACAACCTCTCTGGACAAGCTGATTGGAAAATGGAAAAGTAACTGCCTGGAAAATGGTGACTTACTGGTGGTACATAATTTTTTTTTTTAAACAACTGGCCTAATTTGCCAATAGGCTGAAGGCTCTTAGCTTGTGTAATACAAAAAGCTGGCTCCTATCTCTGAGAAGGTGAAGGTTTATGTCCCACCTGCTTGAGATGTATGTACCATCTCTAAATGGGCTAATGAGACAATAGCTCAAAACCAGCTGTGGAGGTGGTCTTATAGTGGTAGTGCCCCTTCCTCTAGAAGAGGAAGGTCCTGTTTAATGTCCCACCCCTCCCAAAGCTGGTGCAGTATTTGCAACTGCCTGCTCAGTCCTCCTGGTGCATGGTAGTATCCATATCTCTGAGCCAGACAGTCTGTTATAGACAACTGTCCTAGAGGTGCTTGGTAACATCTCCTCCTAAGCAGGTTGATAGCTATTGCTGAACTGCTGCTTGTCAGTTCAACTGAAAGAACATTCTTCCAGGTTATGGTGTGAGCAAGGAAGGTCACCTGCATTGGTGATGCAAACTGCTACTGTTGGTAGGTCCTCTCTACCTCCCCCCTCAGTGAAGAATTGACACTTCTGGGTTTAAGGGTGTTTGCAATGTATTCATTCCCATTGGGCAAGGTCTGTAGTGTCTGAAGGACTGGGATAACAGTCTGTGTTACCTGAAGGCTGGGTGTTCTCCTGGATGTTGGTGGGAACCTTTCTGTTCCTGGAAATGGTGCTGAGTATTCTGCTTCCCAAATGGCTAGGAGTGCATGGTTTAAACCCTGAGGATGTACTCCAAACCATGCCTTAGGAAATTTTATTGTATGCCACAAATGTTATATTGAATGGCAATGGAATTTACTAGCACAATCTGAAAGTGGTGTTCTTTCATGCTCATGAAACCAGTGAGCTCCATTGGGGTTTGACAGTAACATCAGCTTTGTATCAAAAGTGAATCTCCTGAAATAATTAACTGTCAACTGAGATTTGAAACTGAATGTTGCTCTTTCCCCCACAGTTCTCTTTCTTTGACCGGGATGATGTTGCCCTGCGTCACTTTGCTGAGTTCTTCAAGGAGGAGTCCCATGAGGAACGGGAACATGCTGAGAAACTGATGGCATTCCAGAATAAATGTGGAGGCCGAGTCTCCCTGCAGGACATCAAGGTTGGGTTTAATTAGTACCCCAACCAGCTTGACTCAAACTTGTCAAATTAAATGTTTGACTCAAAAATGTTGTCTTGGCCCATTGAACCAATGCACTAACCATTTTGGCATGTGAGTTCATCCTTGCGTAATGCAGCCTGTTTTTCTTAGAGACTCTTGTCCAATCTCTATTGAAACATTTTTCTTCCCTTCCCACCCACACCCGCCCCCCCCACCAGAAGCCAGAGCAGGATGAGTGGGGCAATGGTCTGGAGGCAATGCAGACAGCTCTGTAGATGGAGAAAGATGTGAACCAGAGTCTGCTGGATTTGCACAAACTCACCTCTGGCAACACCGACCCTCATGTGAGTTCCTGATGTGGGCTTTTGGAGAAGTTGGATGGTGGCACCTTGGGCCTATTTGATGGCTTTTGCTTTGCCTTTTTGAGTAAAAGTCTTGCTTGAATCTGAGTTGCTTTGGCAGCTGAATTCCAACAAGTAAATATACCAGTGCTGGTATATTCAGTCCATGAATAGCAATTCTCTGGCAGGAACAACTGGAGCAACATTCTGTTCTTCCTCCAGTTGAAGGAAGATTAAAACTTTCCCTGTCAAGGCAAACTATGGCTTTCTCTTATTGTCTAAACTTAATCTCCCTCTCTTGCCTTTCCAGCTGTGTGACTTCCTGGAGAGGCACTACTTGAATGAGCAAGTGAAGATGATCAAGAAGCTGGGAGATCACATCACTAACCTGAAGAGACTGGGAGCCCCTGAGAATGGCATGGGAGAGTACCTGTTTGACAGGCTCACCGTGGGGGACAGTGACTGAACTGACTGCAGGGAGCAAGCTTGTTGCCATGTGTCTAAATGGGAGACCTGTAGAGACTTCTCCTTTTTTGTAGAAGCAGCTCATTGTCCTGTACCATGTGTAAATAAACTGCTCAATATTGGACTGTGTCTTGCCTCCCTTTCCGGGTTAATCCTTGCTGTGCTGTAGCTTGATCCTGTTTGGTTCTGTTCTTGCTGATGGGAACACTTTCCCCACTGGGCTGTGGGTTTCACTGTCTGAGCCAGACAATTGCCTGGACCGAGTTGCCTTTGACATGGTGAGCTGCTGCCTTGAACCACTGGGCCATGTTCTAGAGGTATTTCCACAATCATCTTGAAAGAATTGGCATACTTCGGCCCAGAGTATTTCCAACTCTGGATAAGTGGCTTGGATGGGAACTTGCATGGAGTGGTGTTCCTCTATCTGTTGCCTGCCTTCCTTCTCAGTGGAAGTGGTCATGGGTTTGCAAGGTCCTATGCAAGGAGCCTTGGTGAGTTTCTGCAGTGCATATCACAGTACCAACTGGTGCTACTGCGTGTTAACAGCACAGGGACTGACTCTGGTGTCAGGGTCACATACCAAATTCTATTTAAAATCACTTCCAAATAAGTGAAGCTTCACAGAAGGCCCTACTGACTGTCAATGTACAATCATTCTTATGAGAAGACTGACCAAAATCTTATAAATTTACTTTTTATTGACCAGGCCTGGGTATCAGTCAGCAGAATCCAACTTATTAATAGTAATGGGGGTATCCCTGATAGGTCTGTTTACAATTCTGTGTAAAACCCCACCCTTTTCTCTACAACAGAAACACCTTGTGGGTGATAATGGCTCCAGTAGTGGTTCAGTGGGTAGCAGATCAAACTGTGCTCAATGGCTATTGTAGAATACAGCCAAATTCTGAGGCTTCAACATTTCAGTGATTGCCATGCTTTTCCAGGCTCACTACGCAGTTACCTTTATTTGAGCAAAGCTGATTTTTAATCTGGCTTGGGAAATGGAGCTTTTGCTGTCACCACCTGCCACAGGAAAGCAATGTTCAGAAACATTGTGCTCTAAATTTGTTTATTGCTAATTCCTCTGATTTAGAGCCCAGTCCGAATTTGCCAGGGTGAGGTATCCCTGGGAAGCTGTGCCCCAATAATTCACTGGGACTTGGGTGACTTTTTCTACAACCATAATGGCTCAAATGCTGGCATCAAGTTCCCTTTCCACCATTCTGTCTCTGGACCAAAATGGTCTCAAACTAACTTAACAAAACAGCAGCAGTAACATAGCAACAAACTGTCCGCCCTCCCTGGACTGACCTATCTCCTCCCTAACTCCCCACCTACACTCACCTTTACTGGCTCCATCCCCGCCTCTTTGACCTGTCTGTCTCCTCTCCACTATCTTCTCTTCTATCCATCTTTCCCCCGCCTCTCTCCCTATTTATTTCTGAACCCCCTTCCCCTCCCCCACCCCCATTTCTGAAGAAGTGTCTAGGCCCCAAACGTCAGCTTTCCTGCTCCTCTGATGCTGCTTGGCCTGCTGTGTTCATCCAGCTCCACACCTTGTTATCTGAGTTTGTGGGTGACACTGAATTCAGTTACATTCACTGATTCTCATTCACACATTTCCATTTCTCTGTCCAGTGGCTGTTTTTGCAAATTCCCACAAAACGACTTAATTTGTTTTGTGTGCTTTATCAGCTTCACAGCTCCTCAATCATACCAAACTTGACCAGGTTATAAAAAGCTGCTTCAGCAAAAGTAACACGTTATCGCTAACAACAAGAACAAAGATAGCTGGAGAAACTCAGCAGGTCTGGCAGCATCTGTGAGGAGAGAAACAGAGTTAATGTTTCGGGTCCAGTGACCTTCGTCAGATATTCTATTCTGATGAAGGGTCACTGGACTTGAAAAGTTAACTCTGTTTAACTCTTCACAGATGCTTCCAGATCTGCTGAGTTTCTCCAGCAATTTCTGTTTTTTTTTCAAATTTCCAGCATCTGCAGTTCTTAATTTTATTTTAGTGCTTATCACTAAGTTCAAACAAGAATGTTAAATAATGAAATACCTTCAGATTTGAAACAAGAATCCAAAAGCAGTAACACCATTGAGAATAAGACCCCCAAATTGTTTCTATTACAAACCTCTGATTGGCTCTGGTCATATCCTTATTAATTGATGACTGGATGCATGATTCCTGATTGGCTGTCAGGAATTGTCAATCATCATTGGTGATGTTATTCCCTGTTTTAGTGCAGGGTGTTCCCAGGAGTATAAATACAGGAACTTGTGGGAGAAAGACTCAGTTCTAGAGTTGTCTAGGTGATAGTGAATAGGAATAGTGAAGATAGCCTCCCAAGTGCTTCAGAACTACCACAAAGACTGAGGATGCTGTTAACAAGCAGATCAACCTGGAGCTCTATTCCTCCTATGTTTACCCCTCCATGGTGAGGCTTCTGTTCCTGTGACTGTATTCTGAACTCAAACTTTTAAGTAAACTGTCTTTTTGTTGTTGAGGCTTAGTGTGGGGCTAAATCTTTACACAGTGAATGTTCTGAAGTGTGTGGTATGTGACTGGGCCTTGTTATAGCAGTTGCTTTGTCCATATTGAACATGGAGAATAACTCAATAGATATCTATAATTAGTTGCAGACTACTCATCTCTGGAGTAGTTGGGACTTCTGGCTCAGGTAAACAATAATACCAAGATTTTGATTAGAAAAATATCTTCCATGAACTTTAACTCCACTCTCTCTCTTCCCTGAGTTTGCAGATCATGAACATGAACCTGGTCAACTGCTTATGGTAAATTTTACTTGGGTTGGCTGACTAGAAATGTAACCTTCTAGTAAAATTTATGCACAATCCAAAATGAAACGTCAAGAATCTTGTTAATTCAATCTTTATTCCTGTCTTTAGTATAAGACTAGTAAAGAATTGCTTAAAGCAGCACAGTTCAAGGAAATTGTGTCCCTTGATTTCCAAACATGTGGATGAAGGTAGAGCAGTGGATGTGGTATACATGGATTTAAGTAAGGTGTTTGATAAGGTTCCCCATGGTAGGCTCATGTAGAAGGTAAGGAGACATGGGATAGGGGGAAGTGTGGCAGATTGGATTCAGAATTAGCTGACCCTTAGAAGACAAATGGTGGTGGTGGACAGAAAATATTCAACATGGTGCTCAGTTACGAGTGGTGTGCCATAAGGATCTGTCCTGGGTCCTCTTCTATTTGTGATGTTTGTAAATTATTTGGATGAAGGAGTGGAAGGATGGATTAGTAGTTTGTGGTTGATATGAAGGTGGGTTGTGTTGTAGACAGTGTGGAGCTGTTTTAGGTTAAAAGGGACATTGATAGGATGCAGAGCTGGGCTGAGAAATGGCAGATGGAGTTTAATCCTGAAAAGAGAGGGAGTTCCTTCAGTTTGGAAGGACAAACTTGAAAGCAGAATACAGGGTTAACAGAAAGATTCTTGTCAATGTGGAGTAGAGGGATCTTGGGGTTCATGTCCACAGTTCCCTGAAAGCTGCCAACCAGGTGAATAGCTGTTAAGAAGGCATATGGTGTGTTAGCTTTCATTAATAGCAGGGACTGAGTTCAAGAGCTGTGAAGTTATGCTGCAGCTATGCAAAACCCTGGTGTGGCCACATCTGGAGTATTGTCAAGTTCTGGTCACTTCTTCATTACAGGAAAGATGTGGCAGCGTTGGAAAAAGTGCAGAGGAGATTTACCAGGATGTTGCCTGGAATGGAGGGAAGATCTTACGAGGAAAGGCTGAGATCTAGGGCTTTTCTCTTTCGATAGACAAAGGATGAGCGGTGACTTGATAGAGGTGTACAAAATATCAGAGGTATAGATAGTGGACAGCCAGAGACTCTTTCCTAGGGTAGAGGTAGCTATTACGAGGGGACATAGTTTTAAGGTGAGTGGAGGTAGATACAGGGGAGACGTCAGAGGTAGGTTCTTTACTCAGTGGTCAGGGCATGAAATGCATTGCCAGAGAGGGTAGTGGAGTCAGCCTCATGAGGCATTTAAGCAGCTATTAGATAGGTATATGGATGCTAGTATAACGTAGGGGTGGAGGGTTAGATAGACCTTAGTATTAGGGTAAAAGTTCAGCACAACATCGTGGGCCAAAGGGCCTGTTCTGTCAAGGTAGATCATGGCCTAGTGGTATTATTGCTGGACTATAATCCAGAAGCCCAGGTGATGTTCCAGGGACCTGAGTTTGAATCCTACCATGGCAGATAGTGGAATTAAAGTCATCTGGCATTAAGAATCAAATGATGACCATGAAACAATTGATTGAGCAAAACCATCTTGTTCCTTAATGTCCTTTAGGGAAGGAAACTGCTATGTTTACCTGGTCTGGCCTACATATGACACCAAACTTATGGCAATGTGGCTGGCTCTTAACTGCCCTCTGAGCAATTGGGATGGGCAACAAATACTGGTCTAGCCAGTGATGCCTTGTTCTGTGAATTTTTAAAAACAAATAAACTGCTTTTCCCTGCGGAGTCCTTATCAATGAGTTGCCCAAACTCCCAAAGTGTGCACAGCAAGGATTGTTGGACAGGGATAATGATCTTTGTTTGGCTCTTGTGTTAACTGACTAAATCTCCAGGATAACAGTGGAGCTTCTGTTCTGGAAATACTTCCCCTTCCTGAGGATAAATTTAGTTGTCAATGTAGTATCATTTTTCAAATTCCACTTAATGAGGATAAGGGGTTTGAATTGTACACTTATTTTGTTTTTTAGCATTTGCTCTTTTATTCTAACATAAGTGAGGCGAAAGGGTACTGATTCTTGATTCTCTTTGTAGGTCTCTTACTTTGACCAGGATGATGTTGCCCTGCGTCACTTTGCTGAGTTCTTCGAGGAACAGGAACATGCTGAGAAACTGATGGCATTCCAGAATAAACGTGGAGGCTGAATCCTCCTGCAGGACATCCAGGTAACTTTATTTTTTTGTACCTTTCCATTAGTGATGACTGACAGCAGAAAGAAATGGGATTGGATTTGAGAACAGTCAGCTTACAAAGTGTTCCAGAATCAATGGTCCATTCTGTTTACAGTCCTGTCTTCTCCAGGTGTAGGCAAATCTTTGATCTAGTCACCATTAGCTGGGCAATCAGTAATGATTGCCACGAATTGTTGTTAGCCCCTCTGTATTGCCTCCCACCTTGCAGACATTGCTTTGACAGGATCCCCCATGGTTGTTGTCTTGTATTTGAAGATACTTCTCTCTCCAGAAGCCGGGGCAATGGTCTGGAGGCAATGCAGAGAGCTCTGCAGATGGAGAAGGATGTGAACCAGAGTCTGCTGGATCTGCACAAACTTGCCTCTGGCAACATGGACCCTCATGTGAGTTCTTGCTAATTTAGGGAAATTGCAATGACTAAGTCTTAGTGCCTCAGAATTCCTGCATCTAATTACGATTCACTTGGGTGGGTGTGGAGAACAGGTGTTCTTTGATCCAGTGGTTAAAGCTCTTTGTAACTACTTCAGGCATCACTGACTACAATCCAGTTGCTTGAACACCTGTTTTTTTTTATATATACCTCTCTTGTTCCTTTTGTTCCAGCTGAGAGACTTCCTGGAGAAGCACTACTTGGATGAGCAAGGGAAGATGATCAAGAAGCTGGGACATGACATCACCAACCTGAAGAGACTGGGAGCCCCTGACAATGGCATGGGAGAGTACCTGTTTGACAGGCTCACCCTGGGGGACAGTGACTGAACTGACTGCAGGAAATGAGTTTGTAATGTACTTGTACAGCTATGAAACTTATAACTAGTGAGGCCAAGCTTGTTAAAATGTTAAATAAAGTGCTTATGGACTGGATTTTCATGGTCTGAAATCTGGCATCTCTTATACCAGACCAGGCAAGATGTTGATGAGATTGTCACTTGCACGTGTCATCCTTGGCATGACACAAGGACAAGATCTAATCTTTGTATGATCTTAGTGCACTGCACTATCAATAGTTTACAGAGCTGCTGTAACAACAGTTTGCATTAGTATGATGTTATCTTTTCCTTACCCAGCTAAAGCTGACATTGGGGCTAGGTGCCTAGCTTCAAGTAGGTTCAAAGGATTATCAAGAATAAACTACAGCATTTTTTTTTAATCTGTTCAAAGGTTCACTCTTCTGGAGCAGGTTCAGCAGGGCCTCTGGGCTGAGGCAGGAACACTACCACAGGAGCCTTTTTATAAACAAATGACAACAGCCTCTAAATATGGGACATCAAATCAAAGGATGTGACTCAACATTAACTCCATAAACATTTTACAAACCCTGTTTGACCTACTTGGATACTTTTTTTTAAAACATTTTCATTTTTGGAGTCTCTAGCATCTAGGTTTCTACCTAGTTGACCTGCTTCTCAAATATGAGTGCCAGTCAAAATAGTAGCTCCTGTGAACTTAGTCCAACAAATGGGTAGAAACACTGTTTAAAATATTGCAAATAAGAGCTCCATTGGAACAGAATAGTTTGCTTGGAAACAATCGGTGCTTAAAAACCAAAAGCAGATGCCATGAGGAATTAACTTGTCTAGTTGAGCTCACTTATATCTTGTGCATACTCCTTTTTAGAATTCTGGCAACACTTGAGCAAAGTTGTAAATGACAAGCAGTTCTGGACTCTTGTGAGCTCCAGTTTATTAAACAAGCTCTCTTGGCAGTTCCTTGCGAACAGAGTAAGGTCAATACAAAGTATGCTTTTATTTTTGAGGTTGAAGACTGAATTAAAGCTGGTTCCATGAATCTGAGCTTTAAACTAAGTAAAAGTGGTCACTGTTGACCAGCTCTAATTCCAATCCTGGAAAGTGTGAATGTAGTTAATTAAAAGCAAACCACATGGTGTCATTCAAATTACATAGTTCATCTGACAGACCTGATCCATCAGTTTATAAGAGCAGCAACTCCTTCATAAATTTGTCAGTTTGTTGAATTTGAAGGAAACATCCACTTCCAATCCTGCTGGATCACTACTGATCTCCTTCACATCAATGATTTAACCTTTTGTTGCCATGACTGCAAGCCTGAGGTTTGGTAGTTAATTTTCGGAACTTAGTTGAGGTCTGGCTGTTACAACAAGAAAATTAATCTTTGGTCACTTGAATCACAATCTTTGAATCTCACAATTCTCAAATTGAAAGAATGGTGAGGTGTTTTTTTTTTCAAACCCAAGCCATCCCTTCTCCCTGCTGGCAGATGCTGAATTCATGTGGTTCCTGTGAAAAGGATTTGTCAGTAGTTACACCAAGAATCTGTAATCCCAGGCCTTCCATCAAAGGATCTTGTGTCCATCTGGGTGGCTACTGAGTGACCACACGATGTTTATCCATTTGGACAAAGCCCTTTATGAGGACTGAACGTTCCCTGCATCTCGGTCTTTTCAATAAGGACAAGTTTTAGTGCCCAGGTACAGTTTCTGTTCAGGTGGGTCAACTGTGCCCATTTAGTGGTATCTCTCCCAAGAAGATTGTATCTATAGTGTCAGCAGTGGTCCTGGGTGTGAATCTCAGACAGCCTCGTTTTTGCATCTAGACCAGCGTTTACTCCAAGGAAACCACATATTCACCTAATCCAGGATTGAACCACTTCTCTAATAAACCCTGACATCAACGCTTGGGATCTTAGAGAATGATAGGATTCCTACAGTGCAGAAGCAGGTCATTAGCCCATTGACTCTGCACCAACCCTCCAAGACATCGCACCCAGACTAACCATTCGCCTTCCCCACCCCTTTCCCTGTAACCACACATTTTCCATGGTTAACCCACTTGTCTGCACATCCCTGGACAGTAGGGGAAATTTGGCACAATCAATCCACCTAGCCTGCACATCTTTAGACTTAAGGAGGAAACTGCAGCACTTGGAAGAGACCCATGCAGACACGGGGAGAATGTGTAAACTCCACACAGACAGTCACCTATTGCCAGGATTGAACCCAGGTCCCTGGTGCTGTGAGGCAGCAGTGCTAACCACTGAGCCATTGTGACACAAAACAAGGCCAGAGGGAGAGACTAAAATTATTTTTAAATAGTGAGTTGTTACAATTAAGAATGCACTGTCAGGACAGGACAATAGAAGAAGATGCCTTAATAATGGTAAAGATTAATTTGGAGACATATAATGACAATGAAATGAATGGCAGGAATATCAGGAAAATCACAGGACTGGGACTAATTTGAAAGTTCTTCCAAAGAGCCAGCACAAACTTTCGGCACTAAATGGTCTCCATTTGTGTCTGAATCAAAGAGTTGGAAAATATTCGAGTCTAAACATTTCAAACAGATTCAAATCTCGCCAGTAAAGTTTAAAGTCACCCATCGAACAAATAGTATTGACACAGGAAAAGACAAGCTGCTCCATCGAGTCTGTTCTCAAATCACTGCAGCTGAGACGAGTGTGTGGGTGACATTAGATTCAGCCACGTTCACTTGCTCTCGTTCTCACATTTCCATTTCTCTGTCCAATGGCTGGTTTGCAAATTCCCTCAAGATGATCTGGTTTGCTAAGGAAAAGAAAATAGTGAAATAACTGCGGATGCTGGAAATCAGAAACAAAAACAGAAATTGCTGGAAAAGCTCAGCAGGTCTGGCTGCGTGTGTAGAACAGTTCTGAGGAAGGATCACTGGGCCCAAAACGTTAACTCTGATTTCTCTCTACAGCCGCTGCCAAACCTACTGAGCTTTTCTTGATCTGCAAAGGGTACTGTATCAGCTTCACAGCTCCTCACAAGTATCAAACTTGACCAGGTTATGAAAAGCTGCTTCAGCAATAGAGTAAGATATAGTTCCAGAGTATAAAACTTCAAGAGGTTTTCAGAATTGAGGAATGTCAATGGAATCAAAAAACTAGTGACAACATCAAGACAATCCGGTCAAACTGGCACTATTTTCCAAATCTCTGATTGGCTCTGGGTCTCAGTCCCATCCCTACAGACCCCTCTCCTGAGTTCACTGGTGCCTGAATTCATGGAGATTCCTGATTGGCTGTAAGGGATTGTCAATCTTCATTGGTGACATCATTCCCTGTTTGCGTGCAGGATGCCCCCAGGAGTATAAATACAAGAGTTTGTGGTAGAGAGGCTCAGTTCTATAGTTGTCTAGGTAATAGTGAAGATGGCCTCCCAAGTGTGTCAGAACTACCACAAGGACTGTGAGGATGCTGTTAACAAGCAGATCAACCTGGAGCTCTATTCCTCCTATGTTTACCTCTCTATGGTGAGTGTTGTTGTCTTGATGGTCCCATTTTTTAAAATTTATATTTTTTGTAATTAAGGTAATGGGTTTTAATATAACCATCATGTCGGGTAACTAGAATTTCTCCAGTTCAGTGAACTGTTGTCTTGAATGTAGTTTATCTCTGCTTTGGGCTGTCTGCTGTAATGGCTTTACCCTGGAGTATATAATATCAAGAACTAAATCTACTATTCCTTCAACTTAACACTGGGTTTTATTCATCAATCCATTATAGAGAATATCTAAGTTTCTTTAAAATTAACTGCTGCCAGGCCTCCCTGTTGAGGGTGGGGTTGGTGTTTCTGGAATTGAAGAGATGTTCCACTGTTGGAAATTGTAGGTAACTTCAATGCTGTATCTCACTTTTTAACCTGTTTAAAGATGACTTGTAACGTAGTGAACTGTTGACCAAGTAATGCTTGATGATGCTACTCCCTGCTTTTTGACTAATGATGAAATTTGAGTCTTGGCTTCTCTTGTTCTCTATTTGCAGTTCTCTTACTTTGACCGGGATGATGTTGCCCTGTGTCACTTTGCTGAGTTCTTCAAGGAGCAGTCCCATGAGGAATGGGAACACGCTGAGAAACTGATGGCATTCCAGAATAAACGTGGAGGCCAAGTCCTCCTGCAGGACATCAAGGTTGGATTTTTAAATCAATTTCCTGAGTGAAAATGGTGAAGCTATTGTAATTGTAAATAGTATTATCCAAAGAAACTCCAGTGTGGAAGCTGGCCATCAGAGGGCCAATGTGAACTTAGAGCATCCCATCCCACCTCACCCCCAGCTTGGAGCCCTGCATTTTCCATGGCCCATTCACCTAGCTGCCACATCTTTGGACTGTGGGAAGCTACCCATGCAGGCACAATGTGTGAACTCCATATCTGCCATGGGTGGATTTGAGCTTGGGTCGCTGCTGCTGTAAGGCAGCAAGGCTGGTTACTCTGTGGCCCCATTACTTTTGTGCCTATTTTTGATTACATTGACTCCAACACTGTGTTGGTGTGAAGTTGGATGTTTAACTTGTTATGGGTTTCCCCTTCCCTGAGGGAGTGGATCTAACAATTGATCAAGAAGCTTTTTTTCTGCCTGACATGTACTTGATATTGAACTCTTGGGGCTTGGTCAAGAAGCCTGGTATGGAAAACATGCCTTCTCCTTGTATGGACAGGATGGCATTGATGTTTTTAACATGAGGCTTTTTAATGGGGAAACTGCAATGGAATGTCTGTGGCTTTAATTGGACTAATGCAGTGTCTAGTGATTTCCACTCAGGTCCCAGTGATCTAAATATGGACCATTGCAAAAATCTGGGCTGGAGCCCACTTGAGAGGAGATGGGAGTGCTATGTCTGAAGCTCCACTTTTAGCAGGAACTACCCGGGCTGTGGAATATCTTCCCAGTAACTCCACTGCAGCAGGAATCATAGAATCCAGAGTGTGGAAGCAGGCCATTTGGCCTATTGAGTCCACACCAACCCTCTGACAAGCATCCCACCACCCCTATTCTTGTTACACACCATTCCCCATGGCTAATCCACCTAGCACATCACATTCCTGGACAGTATGGGGTAATTTAGCATGGTCAATCCACTTAACCTGCACACCTTTGGCCCGTGGACGGAAACTGTGTAGCACCTGGATGAAACACATGTTGAATGTGCAAATGCAGGACAGTCGACTGAGGCCAGAATTGAACCCAGGTCCCTGGTGCTGTGAAGCAGCAATGCTAACCACTGAGTCACTGTCCCTAATCCTCAGTCTCTGGTTTAAGTCTGAATTGGGGGTTATAATAAAAATGTTCAAGCAATAACTGGTAGGCTAACCCCTATTAGCACTGGCAAGTATGTCTTGTGTGCCAATCTCCCAGCACTGACTTGGTCCACCCCACTCACTTTCCTACTACTGAATCCAACTTATCTGACTTCATCCCAGCACTGTATCAGCACCCTACCCTCCTAACATCTTACTTGCCTCATTTGTCAGTATGTCATGATCTTTAAATGTTGGATGTGGCATGCAACTCTTGCATGACTCAAGGCTCCACCTCTTGGGCCCTGATCAGGATCCCTTTCAGAATCATCAAGCTTCCTCTTTCTTCTATTCCAAGGTAACAGTCTGAGATGACCACTTTTTCCTAAAAGGCACAGACTTTAGTTCTAGTTATAATCTCCATAGGGGGTTTTTCTTTATCCCTCCCTCCAGAAGCCAGAGCAGGATGAGTGGGGCAATGGTCTGGAGGCAATGCAGAGAGCTCTGCAGATGGAGAAGGATGTGAACCAGAGTCTGCTGGATCTGCACAAACTCACCTCTGGCAACATGGACCCTCATGTGAGTTTGTCATGTCATGATCTTTCAGCTGAAGGTGATATGGTGTTGGTCCTTGCAGTTAAATGTAAATGCTTGCATATTGGCACTGATATATCAAGTATAAAGATCCATGCTGTTTTGACTGAACTACTCTCCCTCACTTTGTTTCTTTCTCCAGCTGTGTGACTTCCTGGAGAGGCACTACTTGGATGAGCAAGTGAAGATGATCAAGAAGCTGGGAGATCACATCACCAACCTGAAGAGACTGGGAGCCCCTGAGAATGGCATGGGAGAGTACCTGTTTGACAGGCTCACGCTGAGCTGAGTGACACTTTGAAATTTAGTTATCTAAATAAAATCCCTTTTCTGCTTCTCAGTGAATATGAAAATAGTTATTGAAACAATCTTTCTCTTGTTCAGATTTCTGCACCCAAATAGCCAAACTTTGATTGGAATATTTTTTTTCCTAACTGGCCTGACCCAACCCCTCCCCCCACCCCCAACCAATCTGTCAAATGCCTCCAAGGATTGGTAACTTTTTGTCTATTGCCATGAATTGGCTGTGGGGAGCTAACCTTGGACCCTATGCATAATGTCAAGAGAGGGCAGAATATCTAAAGATAATTTTGGGCTACGTTAGCCAAGTATGTAGGGTGCTGACTTCTGAGGATAGTGTCACAAATAACATACATTTTTTACAAAAGGGAGACTGTAGACTCTAATCAAGTGTTCCAGATAGACTTATGGCCTTCCCGCTATGCAATCTCAAAGCATGGCTGCAGATGCTTAAGATCAATAGCACCTTTTTGGTGACCACGTTAAAGACAGCTGCCTGGTGACATGTCCCTGCAGTTCCTCAGAGCCTCATCTTAGACTCTCCACAAATAAAATACTGTGTATTACTGACTTAAACAGGAAGTGAGCCCATGTCAGAGAACCATGAGGTTTATCGCTTGCTATTATTTGCAAGCAGTCTTGCAAAAGGACAAGCAGCTTAAATTAAAGCTTGGAGAAATGATACAAAAAGGTATGGGCTGCTGAATGGACCTTTTCTAACTGTACAGATTTGAAAGGGTGGGTTTTTTCTTGCACCTGCAAGTCCAAAAGTAGGACACTTGAGATTAAGACATTGTCCCATTATGACAGACTTTGAGGGACTGTTGTGTCAACAAATATGTTTTTTGATAGTGGTAGTGAATTCATTCGTGTCTGTCTTGTTTGGTTTTTTTTTAATAAAACACTAGATGGGGGGGGAAGAAAGTGGAATGGAGACTGCGAACAGATTTTCCAATGATGAGTGGTGAGGCTAGTTCAAACAACCTATTCTCTGTGTGTGTGTGTGTGTGTGTACATTGGCTTGTAGCAGGTGCAATCTGGAGCAACGGATTATCAGCAATTAGGGAAAGGGGTGCTGACACTAAACCTCTATGGTCATATGGTTTCTCCTCATTCTGAGGAGGATCTGTTTCACACACCAATCTCAGGATAGGGGACATAATGTGTGTAATTTCTTAAGACTGTCACAAAACATTCCTGTCTTGGAGGAGGGTGCTGTGTTTATGTAAGCACCTTAGTTGTCTTTGATTTTAGCTGGCTGATATGGGATAAACAGCAATTCTGTTCACTGGGACTGGACTTAAATTGGAGGAGGGAATGCAGAAATAGTTGTAGTCATTAGCGAAGTGGGGGCGGGGGGAAACTAATTCCAGATATGACATCTTTCCTTAGTCAATTTCCCAACTTACTGCAGAATTTCTGAAACGTACACTGATTCCCTATTGAAAAGGGAACTGACTATGAATGCTGTTATTGTGGATGGTTCCAGGAAACTTGGATTTTCTTTCATTAACTGGGATCTAACTGCACTTAAAGTTGCCAAGGTAATGTTTCTGAAAGGGTTATAGTTGGAGACTGCACTAAGCCCTACCCAATCTGAAGGACTTGAGATAGGAAAGGCAGAAAATCTTAAGATCAGGAACACTTCAAGCAAGTCAGAGAACCTAATGTCAGTTACATCATGGGTAAGGCTTTACAAAAGAATGTTGGGAGTTGGTTCAGATATGAGAGACTGAGAGTAGGCTGTGCACTCCAATGGGCAGGAGGGGACGAGCCATCGTTCCCAGGATTCTGTCCAGGAATCTCAGCCTTTCATCGTATTTATAAACAACATCAATGAAAAAAAAAATATGTATCCATGTTTCCTGATGGTGTTATATGAGGTGACCCAGTAAATATCATTGACCAAACAACAGAATTGTCATACTGTAGAAGATGGCCAACCAGCTTGTCATATTTGCACTAGGTCTCTGAGCACTTTACCCTTTGTGTGAATCTTCTGTCTTTCCCTATAACCTGGCAAGTTGTTCCTGTTTAATTGCCCAGTGCCTCTTGAACATCTCAGTTGAACCTGCCTCTGCCACACAGAACCAGAGGGCACTAATAAAGCAAATGGACAATATTGACCAATAGAATTTAATCTGAGGAAGAGTACTTTAGACCAAGACAGAGAAATCAGTGTTTTCTGAAATCGTGAAGAGCTAGGAGCTAAATAGGAGCAGAGAGTGTTTGGGGACCTGCGTGCAGAAATTATCAATAACTTGTGGAGAGTAAAGGAGATGATTTTAAAATGCTAATTGCATTTTAGTGTTCATCGCAAGGCAGTGGAGCTGGAATGTAAATCATTGAATCCCTACAGTATGAAAGCAGGCCATTCAGCCCATCAGGTCCACACCAACCCTCTGAAAAGCATCCCATTCAGACCCATCCCATCCTCATAACACTACATTCCCCATGGCTAGCCCATCCAGCCTGCACATTCCTGGACATCAAGGGGCAATGTAGCATAGTTAATCCACCTATCCTGCACACCTTTGGACTGTGGGAGGAAACCCACACAGACACAGGGAAAATGTGCAAACTCCACACAGACAGTAATTTGAGGGTGGAATCAAACCCAGGCCCCTGATGCTGTGAGGCAGTAGTACTAACCACTGAGCCTCCATACCATCCATGAAGGTTGTGCTACAGTTGTGGAAAGCGCGGGGTAAAACCTCACCTGGAGAACTGTATTCAATTCTGATATATTGGCCTTGGAGCACGTTTTTTTTAATTTGTTTCATGGAGGAGAATGTCACTGGCAAGGCCAAGCCCTGTCATTCATCCCTCACTGCCTTTGAACTTAAAGGTTTCTGACCATCTCAGAGGCAAGTTAAGAGTCAATGACATTGCTGTGGGTCTGTAATCACAGATTGACCAGAGCAGATGTCTTTTCCTAAAGGATATCAATGAACCAGCTGGATTTCTATAACAATTGATGATAGTTGTCATGATCACCATCACTGAGACTTGCTTTCTATTCCCTATTAATTAATTGAATTCAAAGTCTACCCAGCTGGCGTGGGTGGGATTTGAACCCATGCCCTCATGGTGTTAATCTGAGCCTCTCAGTGACTAGCTCAGTGACAATACCATTGTCACCCTACAGTGCAGATTCACCAGAACGATCCCAGGACTAACTAACTGGGACTAAATTGTGAGGACAATTTGCAAAGAGTAGACTTGCATTCACTCGGGTATCGAAGATTAACGGGTGACTATACTCAAGGTTTGGAAAATAATGAACGGGATTGAGGAGTCAGATGGAGAGAAATTATTTTACCATGACCAGGGAGTATAATGCTGTAATTATGCTGTGGCCATCCAGGGCAGGTGCCAGGAATCAGAACTCTGGAATCTCTTTCCCAGAAATGCTGGGAGCAAATAAACTTCTGTTGCAAGATAATTGGATGCTTGTTCGTTAATGGTGTGATGGGAATACAGGACCAATGTGGGCAGGTGTCAGGAAGCAACAGACCAGCCTTGATATAATTAAATGACAGCACAGAGCTTTCAGGGCAGAACATCCACCTCCTGTTCCTCAGTGACAATGACTGAATGATCCAAATCTGCCTCCATTCCTAAGCTCTGATTGGCTTGGGGTATCTCATTCTACCCCATGCCCTTCATTGGTTCCTGGATTCATGGGGATTCCTGATTGGCTATCAGGGATTGTCAATCACCATTGGTGATGTGGTTCCCAGGAGTATAAATACAAGAGCTTGTAGGAGAGAGGCTTAGTTCTGGAATTGTCTGGGTGATAGTGAGTGGGAATAGTGAAGATGGCCTCCCAAGTGTGTCAGAGCTACCACAAGGACTGTGAGGATGCTGTTAACAAGCAGATCAACCTGGAGCTCTATTCCTCCTATGTTTACCTCTCCATGGTGAGCCTGGTGGCATTGAAGATCTCCTTGCCTGCCACCCCCACCCCACCAAGGTCAACTAGGGGTGACAATATAACAGTGATAATTATGTCCCATGTATTTCACAGTTGTGCTTTTCTTTTTCTTTCTTTCTTTTTTTTTTTGCTTTAACTGATTGCTCTGCATTCTATAACTTGGTTGTGTTCTGAAGTATTTTTATATTGGAACTAAATCCAAAGTTCCTTGCATTCTCTTAGAGGATGCAAATGATTTTCATGATGTGTAAACCTGAGCAATTTTTATTCAACTTCACTTAAAAGTGAATTTGGTGATTCATTAGTGAAACAGTAACTACTTGAGCCCTCTTCTGCTGGGTTCTAAATGAGTATATTCCTGTTGTGTTAGTCTTAATACTGGGTTCTTCATGATGATATTTTACATTAATGCTCCAATATCAAGGGATTTTTCTCTCTCCTGATAGTAGATGACTACTTACCTCTCTTGATGAAAGGGTTTCTGATTACATTACTTGAGCGCTAAAATAAATCCAGGCTTCCTGAAATGGGTGTCAGGATCTTAACGCTCCTCATGAGATCTGAGGAAGTAATGGCTATTGAGGTGTTTGGTGCCAGTTACAACAGGTTAGCTCTACACAAATGCACTGGTTCTGAGGGGCTGTAGCCATTTTCCAATACTAAAAATGGGACTCAGTTGGAGAAGACATTTAAGTGCAGGGATAAATGATCTCCTG
>NC_063368.1:16879969-16908783 GCF_021869965.1 Rhincodon typus
TGTTTCTCTCCTAGATTGGAGAAAGGCATGTAAGAATCTAAATTTTCCACTTTTTGCCAAGTGGTGTTTGAGATTACAAATTAATTGTTCTAATATAATGTACCTAGTGTTGTTGCACTTCTGCTCTTCTCACAGCCTCTTTGGCTGTATTTTAACAACCACATTAGAATTGTTTTGAAAAATATTTAGCTTGACCAGTTGCATTGTATACAAGACTTTACATTTTTTTCACTTTAAAGAAACTCCACATCTAGGCTACCTTAAAGTATTGAGGAGGGTGTTGCAGTCTATGGTCCATAACTCAGTTCCTGAGAACTGCATCAATACCATGGTCTCTGCTGCTCTAGATCACAGGATGACACTTCAAATGGTCAAGGCAAACTGGTCTTGTTATCTAAATTCCCTTCCCTATGTTCTTTTGGTCAGCTGTGTGACTTCCTGGAGAGGCACTACTTGGATGAGCAAGTGAAGATGATCAAGAAGCTGGGAGATCACATCACCAACCTGAAGAGACTGGGAGCCCCTGACAATGGCATGGGAGAGTACCTGTTTAACAGGCTCACCCTGGGGGAGAATGAATGAACTGACTGCAGGGAGCAAGCTTGTCTTACATGTGTATAAATGGGAGACCTGTAGAGACTTCTGCTTTTGCAGAAGCTGCTAATTGTCCTGTACCAAGTGTAATAAACTGCTCCATATTGGACCATGTCTTGCCTTCCTTTCTAGATTAATCCTTGCTGTGAGCTGTAGCTTGATCCTGTTTGGTTCTGTTCTTGCTGATGGGAACACTTTCCCCACTGGGCTGTGGGTTTCACTGTCTGGCCCAGACAATTGCCTTGACCTAGTCACCTTTGAGCTGCTGCCTTGAGCCACCCTACCACCATGTGTTGGTCAACCCCACCCACTATAGCCTTGAAGGAAGGAATTAGCACTGACCCAGGAACAGTGAAATATAATGAATAGCTTGTAGGCCTATCCTTCTCAGCAAAAGGACCAAATGAGCAGAAGGCTGGAAAACATCAGTGAAACTTGAGGGTTATGAGGGACAGTGAGTTTTCAGTCAACTAACCACCATAAATCCAGGCACTTCTGGGTTTGAATTGAATAACTTCTGAAGGTTAACATTCTCAGTAGGATTTTGATTTTTATGTTAATATATTGTCTTCATCAACCTGTTCAGTATTATGCTTCACTGGAGCAGCTGCCACTTGATCCCATCTCTCCCAGTCAAGGGGTAGGGATGTTACTATGACAAAGGGCCATTCAAAGAAATCATGCTAAGGTTGCATATGAGGTGAAAACAAATCTTCAATCTCTCCCTGATTTAACTTCACTTGTTTGTCAAATTTCAGTTAATGGAAGGCTCTGGGGAGCATTGCCAAAGGCCTAGGGTGCAGGTGCTAAGTTCCTTGAAGGTGTGGACAGGGTGGGGAAGAAGGCATTTGGGATGTTTCACTTCATGGGTCAGAGCATGGAGTGTAGGAGTTGGGATGCCATCCTACAGCTGTTGGACATGTGTGGCCATGTTCCAGAATATTGCATTCAATGCTGATCACCCTGATTGGAAAGCTTCTCCTGAAAGATAAAGGTTCATGAACAAGATCAGCCAGGAGGGTGAGCAAGCTGGGGCTAGCCTCCTTTTAAGCCTCCAGAGGCTGAGGGGTGACCCTCTCATTACAATAATGAGGGGCATGGACAGAATGAACAGTCAAGGCTTTTTTTTTCCACTCTCAGGTTGGGAAATTGTAGGGTGAGAGGGAAAGTGACCTGAGGAGCAACTTTCCCTAGTGTCTCATGAATGGAATGAGCTAGTGCAGGCTGGTATAGCTATGACCTTTAAAAGGCACATAGGTGGATATCTATACAAAGGGTTTCGAAGGATAAAGCCAAATGGGACAAGATCAGTTCAAGCTATCTGTTGGGTGTGGATGAGTTAAACTAAATGGTCAGTTTCCATATTACGTCTGTGGGACTAAGGTGTCATCAGCTCAACAGGAGGTTGATTCTAACAAGTTTGTGGTTGAGACAAAGACTGATTTGTGCTCATTTGCAAAATCAATTTCAGGGACCATTTATAAGGAGGGGGGAAACAAACTGTTACAATATGTTCACCCTTTTTCCACGTGGATGATATCTGCAGGCAAAAAAACTGACTCCTAGAAGTCAGTTATTCAAGGTCTCTGATATATGACTAACAAAACAGGAGAAGCCAACAGAAATATAGGTGAGCAATATACGCTCCCCGAAGCCAACAGAAATATAGGTGAGCAATATACACTCCTCTTAAGACCAAAAGGATGGCAAATAAAAACATAACTAAGGATTGGCACACCATTGACCTTCTGTCAGAGCTTCAGGACCTTAATGAAGCTATTCTTAAGGAGTAGCAGATAATGATCACAGAATTTAAAAACCGAAAGAACTGCAAATCAGTAACAAGCAAACTTGCTGGAAAAGTCAGCAGGTCTGGCAGCATCTGTGAAGCAAAAAAAAAAAGTTAATGTTTCGGGTCTGTTCTGAGGAAAGGTTACCGGACCTGAAACGTGATATCTTTATTTCCTTCACATGAAAGCATGTAGGAAAACTTGATCTAGCATTGGTCACTGCTGGGTTAGGATGAATATCATCCTTTGACATTTCTGTTGTTGCTGTCACGAATATTCACATTCTATATGATCAATTTTGGGAGATCATGCTGTACTGCCAACAGTTAGGGGGAATGGGTGATCAATTCACAGGTAGATGTTGAAGGAAAGGTATGAAGAGTGATTTCACTTAAGCCAATCTATGTGGAGAGGTTATGGAACTTAGTGTTATCTGTACATCCATGGAATCATTTGAAAGGTCACTGCTAAACAAACACAAAGAATGTACTATTGATGCACAGCTCAGTGAAGGAAGCAAGTTCAGAACAATTGTCACAAAACAGTCACATCTGCCAGTGCTTTACTAGGGAACAAATATTCCAATCCTTGAATCAGATGTGGCTCGTCTCACCCACCAAAGCACTATCCATTCTTTCAAGATACATCCAAGTTGTGTTCTACATGAGTAGATTAGGTTCAAATCTGTTGGAAGTCCAAGAACCCAGAGAAGCCCAAATTGTAACACAACACCATGTGAAGAAGGGCTAACAAAGAAACAATGCCAAAAAAGCTTGGAACAATATGTCAGCCAGGATAGATTCCAACAACAGAAGGACAGCATCAGTGAGAACTTGCCAAGATATCTCTGTCTTGTAGATACAATTCTCAGAAGAACTACACTTGAACAAAACAGAAAACTTCTTCAACTCATGTCCATAGCAAGGAATCGTGGTCTTGTTTTCAACAGTACAAAAGATCAAATAAATTTGAGCCATTTTTTTCAATTGAATCTACTCATCAGCTGGTATTAGACCTCATCCTACCAAACTAAAAGATATACAGAAGATGCCTATACAAGATAGATATGACTTACAAGGTGTCTCAATTTCTTTAGCTTTCTCTGCCCACATGTTCTCAAATTTGTGACCACTCAGGAGTTCTCTAAAAAAACATATCGTTGAAAGATCCCCTGCGTAATTTCAATCTCTCAAAAATGCTCCAGTGTTTGGTAAGAGTGTACTTCAACATTGTATTATAAATTTCTTGCAGTGTACTTTTTTGGATATGGACTTGGAAGAACATGGCTGTCTGTAGTTCATGTTATTCGGACAACCAGGGAGTAAGCCAGGAACGCCACCTATTCCCACAGAGCCAGTCAACACAGATATTCATCAAAGTCTCTGGTGACCATTGAATGACCATGAGATGTCCATTAGTTTGGACAAAGCCCTTTGTGACCACTGGACATCCCCTGCATCTCAGATCCATTCTGACCAGGACATCTGTCAATATCCAGATACATTTTCTGTTTGGGTGGGTCAACTGTGTCCATTGGTGTTGTCTGTCCTCAGAGGGCTGTGCGTGGATGCAGATTGGTGGTTCCTGATGTCCCATCTGGCTCATCAAACCCAGTGTTAAATCCAAAGGAACACATCTCATCACCTATTCCTCGACCGAACTGCTGAGAGTTACAGTGTGAAACAGCACAGAAACATACCCTTCGATCCAACTCATCCATGCTAACCAGGTATCTCAAAATGAACTAGTCCCATTTGCCTGCATTTAGCTCATATCTCTTGTTGAGGAACAGACCAAATCCCCTCGAAATACATAAAGACCAGAATGTCTTTTTTTTTTACTTTAAAGGCAAATGTAAGGAATGGTGCTCAAGATGAAATCTCATTGGTCAAACTATTGACTTCAAGCAAAACACTCTTTATTTTTATACTACAGTCAAAATAGAGACAAGGTGAAAAGAACAGTATTGGCTTACCGATCGAAATGCTGAACAAAACAGTAGATATATTAATTACGATTAATTAACTGTTCCAACATGGTAACATCACATAAACACGCCCTTGGCAAAGGCAGATTCAGTGAAATAGATTGTCTCACGTGCAATTCTAACAGCTGGAGGAGAACTCCCAGCTTGTAGCTGTAACAGAGAGAGGAATAAGAGCTCCCACAGACAGCTTGAAAATCTCAGCAATTGCTGAAAGCTAAAAATAAAAATCCTCATTCTGTGGGAGCTTGAACAACCACTTGCTGACCTCCCTTCACCATCTCCATCCCCCCCCCAATAACTTCCTCCCAACCCCCGTCCCGCCGCAACTCCCCTCTTGCACACACCCCTGAGTACCTCAATTCAGGTCACTTCTATTCTTCCAACTTCAATAAAAACCTCAACACCTCACAGGCTGGTTACTTTATTTTCTTTGAGCGGACTGCTCACTACTTCTGTCTCAAACTTTCTTCATTAAAAATGTGGTCAAAATACAACTCTTAAAGCCATTGTATTGTCACACCCTCTAAATGTTTCCTCTTCATGTATTCAAATTGCTTTTAAATGTTGTATTTGTACCAGACTCTACCACTTCCTCTAACAGTTCATTCCATATATGCACAGTTCTCTGCGTGAAAAAACTGCCCCTCAGGTCCCCTTTAAATCTTCTGGAATGAAACTAGTTGTAAACACTTGGGGTATCAGTGAAACACTTGAGGCAAAAAGAACCAGTATTGTTCAGATGGGAGAAAAGTGCTTCACTAAAGGTAACATTTTTAATCACTTCATTTCCTGTCCCAGGATAGATACTTTCTGAGCAACCTGTTCAGGAGACAGTGGGGCCTGACACCAGAGTCTTCAGGTCCAGAGAAAAGGACACTACCACACCACATATCCATTTACAAATGACCAGCTGGATTGGCCTGTGTTAAGAACCTATCACTCCAAAAGCACTTGCATCATCAAGAATAATTTCCCAAACATCCCTGTATTCCAGATCTCTGATTGGCTCTGGGTCTCAGCTCCAGCCCCATAACACCCTCTCCCTTTTCATTGGGGGCTGGATCGATGGGAAGTTCCTGATTGGCTGTCAGCAATTGTCAGTGATCATTGCTGATGTCAGTCCTGGTTGAGAGCAGGATGTCCCAGGAGTATAAATACTTGTGAGTGAGATGTTTATTTTTAGAGTTTTCTTGGTGATAGTGAGCAGGAATAGTGAAGATGGCCTCCCAAGTGTGTCAGAACTACCACAAGGACTGTGAGGATGCTGTTAACAAGCAGATCAACCTGGAGCTCTATTCCTCCTATGTTTACCTCTCCATGGTGAGCCTAGTGGTATTGGAAGTCTTCTCTTTCTGCTTGTCTACCACCCTGCCTAGCCCCACTAAGGACAACTTGGTGTGGGCAACATGTCAGTCATGTTTATGTCCTGTGTTTATTGCAGTTGGGTTTTTGAAATATCTCCTCTGAATAGGGTTTCTTCTAAGCCAATGAGTTGGCTTTTGAATATTCACTCCAGTCATTAAGGTGGTTTTTGATTGCCTTGTTAAGTGACCTCTGCATTCTATAACTTTGGTTCCATTCTGGAATGGTTTTATATGGGAACTAAATCCAAAGTTTGTTCATAGCTTCTTGAATGACTTTCATGATGTGTAAGCTTAATTAATTTCTATTCAACTTTGATTAAAGATAATTAGGTGACTCATTGGTGAAACAGGAATTATTTGAGCCCTGTTTATTCTGCCTGTTTCTAAGAGTCAAGCCTGTTGTGTGGGCATTAATACTGGGTTCTTCCATGTTGATACTTGACATTCTTGCTTCAATGTCAAGGGTCTTTCTTTCAGTTGATTAGATGATTACTTAACCTTTTTGGTGAGATGGACTCTGATTTACACCAATTTGGTTGAGCACTAAAATAAACTGAAGCTCCCTGTTAAAATGGTTAATTGATTCTTATTCTAAAATGGGTGTTGGGATCTTGAATGTGCACATGAGATCTGAGGAAGTAATGAATGAGGGATTTGATGCAAGTTACATCACACTAGCTCCTGCCATAATGCACTCAGGTCTGTGGCGTTGGGTCCACCTTCCCCACACTAAAATGGAAGTCACATGTGGAGAAGGCAGTAAGTGCAGAGACAAATGGTCTCTTTTTGGTCCCATGAAGTGACAGACCATATGACCCACTGAAGACATGCTCACTGCTTTTCCTAACATTGTGCTCATTTGGTTTGCACTCTACAATTTTTCTCTGAATAATGAGTAACCCTGCCTTTAAAAAGGTTCACTTATCCTGTCATCAATGACAAACTCCTAACCTCCTTGGTTGCAAATTTAATCTGACTTGCGTCAAAAATGACCTTTGTATTCCTAAATTCAGATTTCTGCTTCTGAACCCAATATCCTCCACTGTTTGTTCATTATCTAGATGTTCAGGATTTGTACACTTCATTCTTGTTTAGTCTCAAAAACTGGGTGGGTTCTTGCTGGAGCTCACAATGGATGAGATCTGCAGCTTGCCTGACTCTACCACTTTCTCCTTCTCCCACAGTCCTTTTACTTTGACCGGGATGATGTTGCCCTGCGTCGCTTTGCTGAGTTCTTCAAGGAGGAGTCGCATGAGGAACGGGAACACGCTGAGAAACTGATGGCATTCCAGAATAAACGTGGAGGCCGAGTCCTCCTGCAGGACATCAAGGTTGGTTTATCTTCCTACACTACAACTACCTGAATTAGATGTTGACTTTGAAGCTTGACTTTCATTACCCCAGCAATGTTACATGGCACACTAGTTACCTTTCCATCTCATTTGCATTGCACTTCCCTTCATTTTTCACATGAATAAAGCATCTGCCTCTTCCGTCCCTCCAGAAGCCAGAGCAGGATGAGTGGGGCAGTGGTCTGGAGGCAATGCAGACAGCTCTGCAGATGGAGAAGGATGTGAACCAGAGTCTGCTGGATCTGCACAAACTCGCCTCTGGCAACACGGACCCTCATGTGAGTTCCTGATAATGAATTATCAGGGGTATTGAAGGTGATACTGGAATCTGCCCCTGCACTCTGGTCCATGTAACCTTGTGGTTTGGAGCAAACACCACTTGTGCTATTTGTCAGTGACCAATCTGGCTGCTATATGTTAGTATCTGGGGTGTGAATTATTATGGGATTTGTTCCCAGTTAAATGAAATTAGCTTGGAATTTGTGTGCAAGTCTAGTTCGCTCGAACTTCTGGCATACTTATAGATGAGAAGGCACTTTTAGCCTCTTCTTGGAGATAGCCAGCTGCTGTCCCCATCCATAACAATGTTAGAAACCCAAATAAAGACTAATTCAATCCTGTCTGTACTAATTACTCAATCTTGCTCTCCTTTTCTGTTCCTCCAGCTGTGTGACTTCCTGGAGAGGCACTACTTGGATGAGCAAGTGAAGATGATCAAGAAGCTGGGAGATCACATCACCAACCTGAAGAGACTGGGAGCCCCTGGCAATGGCATGGGAGAGTACCTGTTTGATAGGCTCACCCTGAGCTGAGTGAGCTTTGGAACCACTTTTCAGCTTTGTGTAGAGTGCTAATGTAAACCTGTTCTTCTATCTCACTGGATATAGAAATAAATTTCTGTGAAACTGACTTGCTGCGATATCGCTCATTACATGCACATTGATCCAGACCAAAGATTGTTTGCTGTATGAATTGATTCTGTGGAAGCTTTAACATGCTTTTGGCATGGCTCACTGCTCCTGAAATGTGATCCAATGTTACTGACCTCTCCAATCTACACTTCAAGCAGCATGTAGGTTTTGGGATTGAGAAAAGAATGCCAATTCTGTTTGCTGCATAAAAGGATCTGCTATCATTGTGATGGCACACAATTACAATCATGGTCCATTTCAACACTGATTAGCATATGACATTTTGGAAACACCATTACTGACCTACAGCATGGATTAGATAGGGAATGAAATTTCCTGCTTTGAAAGAACAGAAAGCTCCTCTGACAGTTTCCATCAAACACTTCCAGGCCAAGTACAGCACAAGGCTGGAGAAATGGGATAGCTGCCTCTACTGCTGGAACTGAATAAAGTTTTCATTTTTCTTCAAAACTGAAAGTAAAGAGCCCTTTATGCTATTGTCATGAAACAGTCAGGACAAATTGTTTTTCTTCCATGTCATTCCTTGTTGCTGTAGATGATTAGTTTATCTGATTAGGGAAGCTAATGAAATGTTAATTTCAATGTGAAATTGAATACAAGTTAGGCTTCAGTTATACAGTGCATTGGTGACTCCACAGCTGGAGCATGGTGTTAATCCCCTTTTTTTATTAAAGCAAGTACCGCATAAGTTGCTCAGAAAGGGGTTTACCAGACTAATTTGGGATTGGGTGGGCTTAATGATAAAACAAAACTTGCTCATACCTGCTGATCCTTTGTAGAGTAAGAAGGATTTTAATGGGTAGGGGGAGGATGTTCTCTCTTGGGGGAGAGGTTAGAGGAAGGTGTCACCCATTGAAAATGAAGCTTTTTTTTTCTCTAATGCCAGTTTAAGGAATTGTAAGTCAAAATCAAAATGACTTTGAATATTTTTGAGAGATCCTTCACAAAGGTGACAAGTTGACAGGAGTGGATGGGAAGGTGGGGGTTAGATTATTTTTACATTTTTGGTTGTTTTAAATTTACGTGAACAGAAATGTAACAATCACTCTTCAATTCTACCAGATTATTCAAAGCATTTCTTGAAGTTCTCCATGTGCCTGATGGACTGACATACTCTTGCTCAGGAGTTAAATATAGCCCCTGGATTAAACTCTCAACCATTATTTCATACCTTGGTGCTTTCCAAATGCTTCCCCATCATTAACAACAAAAACAGAAATTGCTGGAAAAGGTTAGCACGTCTGGCAACATCCATGAAGGAAAAAATCAGAGATAATGCTTTGGGTGCGGTGACCCTTCCTACGCACTGATGCTAGCTAGTGAAATGTCACTTTATGTGCAGATGATAGGGAGCAGGATGTGGTAGGGAGTAAATGATAGGATAAAGGATGGAGTCCAATGACGAGGAAGAGCAGTTGGAATCCAAAGGAGGTGATAGTAATCTGGCTAGGAGGATGAATAGCTGTTGATGAGGATGGTTAGTGACTAACAATAGTGTGTAATGGCAGGCCATGATTACCCTTGTTTTGAGGCTTAAATTGTCACAGAGAAAGCTGAGGGTAGGAGTACGTCTGTTATAACACCAACTCCCCTATGGTCATTGCTGCCTCTGAACTCATGATTCCATCAACTTCACCTCAGGTCCCCACTTGGGGTCTCAATCTCTGCTCTAGCAAGCCTTCTCCTGGTTAGTTATAAATAGTATTATAGTTGTGACCACATTAGACATGGTCTTGTTTCAGTGCTCAAACAGCTGACCTGGTTATGCTCCAACTCCTACTGTTCACAAAACAGTGAAAGGAGGTTTTGTTTTCACCTGTTTATGTGACCGAGCATTGACCACTTTAAGATGACTCTTGCAAGAGTTGGCAAACATTGGTAACTATTGCCTGTACCCACACTGTCCAAAGGTCATACAATGTGTTGGATGAATAAAAGCAGAAAGGATCAAGTTATATCCCAAGACTCTCCAACTTTCAAATGTTAAATGTTTACTCACAAACACCTCTCAAAATAAAGTGAACAGTTGCAAAAGGAACAGAATGTTGAACGTTAGACTGTGTGATGTTTGTTGTTAGCAAGAGAAAGGTCCATTCAAAAGTTGATGGCGATGGGAGCAATAGAATTCTGGTCAAGGCATCTCATTGATGAACCTTCCATTTCACCAACTTGTTTCACCCGCAGATTGACTGCAAACTATCTAGTGCAAGTAAATATCCTTCAACTGAAAAATCAGAGTTGACATTTCGGGTCTGATGACCCTTCCACAGAAGGGAGCAAGCTTTGATCAAGTGTCATCAGACCCAAAACTTTAACTCTGATTTGTCTTCACAGATGTTTCCAGGCCTCTTTAACTTTTCCACAAATTTCTGTTTTTATTTCTGATTTACAGCATTCATGGTTCTTTCAGTTTTTATTTAATATCCTTCAAATGATGTGATTAATATCAGTACCACTGACATGTTCTGGACCTGATGAAAGATGTATCAATTCATTAAGAAATGGGCGAACACACATGAAATTATGATCAATGTTGTCTCCAGGGTTGAATTGCTTGAGATATCTTGGGAAACTCTGGTTTTCTAACATTTTCCACTTGAGGACAGTCACAGCAACTAAATTCCATTGCAGACAAGAGTCCATGACATAACTGTAAGAAAGTGAAGCATATGGAGTAAACCTTCAGAAATAGTTTGGAATTGGTAAGGGTGTAGGAGATAGAGGAGAGCTAATGGCTATCTACTTTGAATAGCAAAGCTATGGCAATCTTTCCCCAGGAACCTGTACATGGACCTGAGAGTCACGTTTAGAAGTGATCTTGTTGAAAGAAAAGAGAGGTGTGCATATAGGTTTCCTTCACTTCCAACACAAAGAGTACCTTAAATCTGGACATCACTCTATGAAAACCTTAAATGAAAAGTAAGGTCCCCATAACACCCTCTCATTTTTCATTGGGTGCTGGATTAATGGAATATTCCTAATTGGCTGTCAGGAATTGTCAATGATGATACATGATGTCATTCCCTGCTTGAGTGCAGGATGTCCCAGGTGTATAAATACAAGAGTTTGTGGTAGAAAGACTTCTCCAGTTCTAGAGTTGTCTAGGTAGTAGTGAGAAGGAATAGTGAAGATGGCCTCCCAAGTGCATCAGAACTACCACAAGGACTGAGGATGCTGTTAACAAGCAGATCAACCTGGAGCTCTATTCCTCCTATGTTTACCTCTCCATGGTGAGGCTTGTGGTGTTGAAGGTCCCCTCTTTCTGTTTATCTACCACTCCACCCCACGCCACCAAGGGCAACTAGGGGTGGGCAATATGTCAGTGATAGCTATATCCCATGTGTTTCACAGTTGTCTTTTGAATTATATCTTGGATGGGTAGAATTTCTTTGAAGCCAATGAGTTGGTTTTTGAATGTTTTTCCCTCTACCAACCTCCTAATCCACTCAAGTGATTATTCAAGTTTTTTTTTTCTGGTTGCCTTATTAACTGATTCCTCTGCATTCTACCAATTTGGTTTCATTCTGAGGTGTTTTATTAGAACCAAATCCAAGGTTCCTTGTAGCTTCTTGGATGATTTTTCATGATGCATCAACCTGATCAATTTCTATTCAACTCTGAAGTGAATTGGGTGACTCATTGGTGATATAAGAATGATTTATGACGCCCCTTCTGCCTGTTTCCAAATGAGTACAATCCTGTTGTGTTGGACTTACTACTGGGATCTTCCATGATGCTATTTTACATTATTACTTCAATGTCAAGGGACTTTCTTTCAATTGATTAGATGACTTCTTAGGGGGTTGGTGAAAGGGTCTCTGATTACATCACTTGGGTTATGGATGGAAATCTAGGCTCCCTGTTAAATCAGGGGTTTCTAAAATGGGTGATGGGCTCTTGAGTCATCATGAGATCTGGGGAATTAATGGCTATTGAGGTGTTTGGTGCAAGTTGTAACTCATTAGCTCTCACACTGATACCATCAGGTCTGAGGGGTTGTGCCCACTCTATCCACAATAAAATGGGGGTCACAGTTCGTGAAGATGTTCAGTGCAGGGATAAAAGATCTTCTTGCTCACATGAATTTACAGAGACCGTATGGCCTTCTGTAGACATGCTCACTACTTTTAATAACATTGTGCTCATTTGCTTTGCATTCAGCAATTTTTCTCTAGATAACTAGTAACTCTGCCTGGGGGGAAAAAAATCCACTTTCCAATTCATCGATGACAAATCTCTGATTTTTGCAAAAATCAATGCCTCTCTCTTCAGTTAGTCAAATGATCTTTTATATTCCTAAATTCAGATCTCTAGTTCAGAGCAGTACACAGCAGAATCTGTTAGTGCATTGTCTTGAAATTCAGGGTTTGTACAATTCACTTTTTTTTCTACTCTAAGCTGAAAAGCCAGAGAAGCTCTTACTGAAGTTCTGATTAGATGAGATCTGCAGCTTGCCTGACTCTGCCACTTTCTCACTTTCTCCTCTTCTCCCACAGTTCTCTTACTTTGACCGGGATGATGTTGCACTGCGACACTTTGCTGAGATCTTCAAGGAGGAGTCCCATGAGGAACGGGAACACGCTGAGAAACTGATGGCATTCCAGAATAAATGGGAGGCCGAGTCCTCCTGCAGGACTTCAAGGTTGGGTTTAATTATACCTATTTAGCTTCACTGGAATTTGTGGCACTGACTATTTGGAACAACCGGATTAATGCAGTGACTATTATGCCATGCGATTTCATCCTTGTATCCCTCTTCCCTCTGTGGATTTTCCAATCTATTGAAACATCTCGCTTCCATCCTTCAGAAGCCAGAGTAGGATGAGTGGGGCAATGGTCTGGAGGCAATGCAGAGAGCTCTGCAGATGGAGAAGGATGTGAACCAGAGTCTATTGGATCTGCACAAACTTGCCTCTGGCAACACGGACCCTCATGTGAGTTTCTGTGGGCTTTTGGAGAAGTTTTGTTGAATTCCATGGCTAGAGTATAGTTCATGCTTTGATCTGACAACTAGCATGAGGGCTGTGTTGGCTGACAGGACATTAGCAACTAAATATTCCACTGATGGTAGGATCTTGAGTCTTACTTGTATAGTAATTCCTCTGTCACAAGACTGTCACTTTGGGAGGTTATTGCCTTCTTTTGGAAGAGCTAGGGCAGAAGTACTGAGTTGGCAAGTTAAGGCCATTTGTGTAAACAGCTTGTTAGGCCTTGGGCTTTTAATGGACTGAATTGTTGTGGCCAGATCTCTGATTAGGATTTCTGGGTTCTGATTTTTCCAGTAGCATCTGAACCTATTGGTTTCTCAGAATTGGAAGCTCGCTGCTAATCTCAATTTTCTGCTTTTGCTTCCTAAATGGGAGAACTGCATGTGAGAATCTGAATTTTCAATTTTTGCCAAGGGCTGTTTAAGATTTCTAACTGTTCCACTATAATTGCTGTATCTAGCACTGCTACATTTCTTCTGATTTTTTATTTTTGACTATTTTAACTACAGCATTTGAATTTTCACTTGGCATATAGTTTGACCAGTTGCAATATATCCAAAACAGACACCACATGTTTGCTTTAAACTAAAACTTGGGGCCGAGTCTGCTTGAACATACTTGGGGTGAGGGGTGGTTATGTTATGTTGTCCATAACACTGCACCAGAGCTGCATCAAGATCAACTGTTCTGTTGCTCCAGTTCACAGGATGAAACCTCAACCTGTCAAGGGAAGGTGTTGTTATCTAAATTATTTTCCCTCTGTTTTCCTTCCAGCTGTGTGACTTCCTGGAGAGGCACTACTTGGATGAGCAAGTGAAGATGATCAAGAAGCTGGGAGATCACATCACCAACCTGAAGAGACTGGGAGCCCCTGACAATGGCATGGGAGAGTACCTGTTTGACAGGCTTACCCTGGGGAAGAGTGAGTGACTGAACTGACTGCAAGGATCAGCCTTTTTGTCTACAAAGGAGACTTCTGCAAATTTGTCCTGGGCTTGATTATGGAATGTACTAATTGCAATAAATACTGTGGATTTGAATTAACATTTAACTCTTGATCTAGATGACTAGCAAAATCTCTCGTCCCAAATATTTTCCCTAGCAGAAAATAATATCTTGAGTGATCATGAGACAAGGGATACTTACCTAGATTAATGAAACAACTTTTCTTCCCAATGTGATGGAAGACTAGCAAGAATCTGAATGCCAACCAGGAGCTTTTCCTTCAAGGGGAAACTCTCAAACTTCCTCAGTCAGGTAGAAGTATCAATGCCACTGGAATAACTTTCCTCCTAACCTTCTGTCCAGCCCCCACCAAAAGATAAAACTTTAGCTGTTTCTAAACTCAACTAGTCACGCTAACATATAATTCTCAGCTCACTTCTGCTCTGAAATGACAACTGTGGTCAACTTTTTTGTAAAGCTTGACGTTTAACTACATACTCCACTCAGCTATGTCAGAAATGTTAAAGATACTGACGAGTCATAGGGATCCAACTTAAAACATTGGCTTTTTTCTTTAGGTGCCCCTTTAAAACCATGTTAACCTAATATTGACAAGAACCTGTCCATGCGCGATTAGAATATCCAAATGTGTAGTAGTCATAACAGTTGCTGCACATAGGCCAACTGTCCAATTCAGAATTGTCACATCAGACTCATTGGCAAGGCCTAACCCTCCATAAAGTCAGTGAAGAACTGCATCCAGAAGTAGCACCCTTGAGTAAAGCTGAACTCAACCATAATTTTTCCTGGCTGAAACAAGCCCACACTTAGTCTAAACCTCAACTTGTGACCTTCTCCGGACACTTCAGGTAGTGGCAGGAGTGAGGTCTGTGGGGAATTTGAAATCCACTAATCCCTTTCTGTATTCAGATTGAATGAATCCCATGTGCAAAACTAAATATTTCACCTGAGATAACAAGGTGTAGAGCTGGATGAACACAGCAGGCTTCAAAAATGAAGAAGGGTCTAGGCCTGAAACATCAGCCATGCTGCTTGGCCTGCTGTGTTCATCCAGCTCTACACCTTGTTATCTCAGATTCTGCAGTTCCTACCATCTCTGAAATATTTCACCTTCCCATTCTAAATACAATATTTTTCTTGTCAATCTGTTTACCAAGCTAGTAGGGAAGGTTGCCCATTATGTTAACTTTGTATTTAGGTGCTTTGTGCAGCTCTTTCAACCAGACATGCCCTCCCAACGTGTTTATCACCACTTCTTTCAATAACCTATGCAAATGCTGATGGCAATTAACCAGCATGTAAGGTGATGACTTTCTGATATTAGCACAAGACTAGGAAACCCAATAATTGTTTTTGGGAGGGTGGGCAGGCCGAGCTGCAAGTCCTGGAATTGCAGCTGATGGAATTTGAGGTCAATAAAAATCTAGATTAGAATCTAATGATGACTGTGAAGCTGTTGACAACTGATTTAGACAAGCCCCATTTGGTCCATATACGCTCTTTAGGGAAGGAAATGTGCTGTCCTTACCCAATTTGGCCTACATAATTCTAGATCACAGTAATGTGGTTGACTGTAGGGTTCGGTAATCAATGCTGGCCTAGCCAGCGACACACACATCACCTGAAATAGAATTTTAGGAATTGGATAAGATTGTAATGAGATGTTAATATCCTTGCAAGTCAGACAGTTACAGTCTTATTTCATCTGCCATTTTTACTGTGTATTACTGTGGCTGAATTCACCACTATCAACATCCTGGGATTACCACTGACCAGAAATTAAACTAGAGTAGTCATATAAACTCAGAGACTACAAGAACAGGTCATGGTCAAGGAATCTTACAGCAAGTAACCTAACTCCTGTATCTCAAAGCCTGTCTCCCATCTGCAAGACAATTCAGGAGTGAGATGGAATACTCTTCACTTGGCTGAATCAGTGCATCTCCAAAAACACTCAAGAAGCTCAACACCATCCAGGACAAAGCAGCCCCTGCTTAATTGGCACCACGTCCACAAATATTCACTCCCTCCTCCACCAAAGCTCAATGGCAGCAGTGTATACTATCCACAAGATGCACTTGGGTAATTCTCTAAGGCTCCTGAGACACCACCTGCCAAACACACAACTGATGCCATAGGTAAGGACAAGGGAACACGGGAAAACCACCACCTGCAAGTTCCCTCCAATCCCATGCACCATCACTGGATCATAATCCTGGAACACCTTCCCTAATGGCACTGTGGGTGTAGCTAAATCAATTGACTGTATCGGTTCAAGAAGGCAGCTCACCACCACCTTCTGAAGGGCAACTAGGGATGGGCAATGAATGCTGGACAAGCCAGCAATGCCCACGTCCCATGAATAAATGAAAAAAAATTGGTTAAAGACACTTCATCAAAAATAAAATTTAGCATTTAATTTCAAGGGTAAAATATTGGGACACATGCAGATTTATAGAATGGTTGGAGAGGGTTATAGGGTGTTCCCAAGGATGAGAGACTTCATTTTTCATTCAGTCATATCTTGCTCTGAGCAACCAGCTAGTTTGGGGTATGCACAGGATCTATTACTCCAAAAGCAATGATATCATTAAGGTTCATTTCCTAAACCTGTCTATCTTCCAGATCTCTGATTGGATCTAAATCTCAGCCCCGCCCTCACAGTTCTCTCTGCTTTGTTCATTGGTGCCTGGGCACAAGGGTGATTCCTCATTGGCTGTAAGGCATGGTCAATCATCATTGGTGATGCCACTCTCTGTTTGAGTGCAGGATGTTCCAGGAGTATAAATGTAAGACCTTAGGGAAGAAAGGCTCAGTTTTAGAGGTGTCTAGGTGATAGTGAGTAGGAATAGTGAGGATGGCCTCCCAAGTGTGTCAGAACTACCACAAGGACTGTGAGGATGCTGTAAATAAGCAGATCAACCTGGCACTCTATTCCTCCTATGTTTACCTCTCCATGGTGAGACTTGAGCTTGAGATGTAATCTGAAGTTAATGATTTAATGAAGTAGTGGCAAAATGGATTGTGTAATGTTCTGGTGATTTCAGATATGGAATAATTTGAGTGAATGGATGATTCTACAATAGCTGTTCTCTCAAGGCTTGCTTTATGAAAACTTGTGTACTGCTTATGGTGTAGTGGTAGTGTCCCTACCTCTGAACCAGGAGGCCTGGGTTCAAGTCCCACCTGCTCCAATGGTGTCAGAACAGATTGCTTAATTACCTAAATGTTACTGAGCTGCCTCTTGGATTTTTCAACCATGAACCTAGTTGTTCAAATTCACTTAATGGTGTCACCGCTGTAGTCTGTTAGATCCTCTTTACATGGTTCCTCCCTTTTTGTGTGTCAAGCACTCAGCCTCCTGGAGTTGTTGAGGCTTTGTTCACTGCAAGGATTGTATCCTTCACTGGAAGAGTTGAGGCTTTGTATTCAGCTGCCCAACTAATTAGACAGCTTCTCATGAGTGCACATTCTCTGGTGTCATTTGAAATACACTTTTTTCTTTCTTCAGCACCCCTACTTTTTCTGTTTCAAACATTAACTTATATTGTGGAAAATGACTTTCTGGCAATATGATCAACCATGGGTGGTATGATGGGTCAATGGCTAAAACTGTTCCCTCAGTGCCAGGGACCTAGGTTTGATTCCACCCTCTGATTACCTCTATCTTTGGAGCTTCTGTGTTCTCCCTGTGTCTGTTTCCTCCCACAACCTGATGTGCAGATTTAGGTGGATTGTCCATGGTGCCTTAGGATATTTGTAGACTAGCCATTGGAAAGGTGAGGTTACAAGGATATAGTAGGGAGCTAGTTCTGGGTGGGATGCTTGTCAGAGGGCTGGAATGGACTGAATGGTCCAAATGGCCTGTTCCACACTGCAGGGTCCCTATGACTCACTGAAGCAGCATCTTTCAAGATGGATAGAGGCAGGTGATCTGCCTGATTGGGGAAAATCTCTTCACAAGGAGATAAGGGCATGTTGGGTTTCCTGAAAACAGGAGGTACTACATAGGCATAAATGTTAAAGTTTTTTGTCTTGGTCTGAAATCTGTTATTTAAAATTAATAACATTTGTAGTGACTATCAAAAGCAGAGCTTGGCTAACTCAGTTATCAGGGAGTAACTGAACTCAACTACATGCTGTTTAAATTTGCTTCTTTCAAAACCATCTCCCCTGAGAACATCTGGGATTGCACTTGGAGTTTTAGATTATTCTTGCTTTCTCTACAGTTCTCTTACTTTGACCGGGATGATGTTGCCCTGCGTCACTTTGCTGAGTTCTTCAAGGAGCAGTCCCATGAGGAACGGGAACACGCTGAGAAACTGATGGCATTCCAGAATAAACGTGGAGGACGAGTCTTCCTGGAGGACATCAAGGTTGGGTTTAGTGTTTATTGTACTAGATTAGCAGTAATTCTGCCAAATATAGATGTGAAGCAATTTAATTCGATGCTCTATTACAGTAATTTGCATTCAAACTTTTTAAACTGTCTTAATTGTAACTGTAGCAAGTGAAGTATCTGCCTCTTCCCTCTCTCCAGAAGCCAGAGCAGGATGAGTGGGGCAATGGTCTGGAGGCAATGCAGAGAGCTCTGCAGATGGAGAAGGATGTGACCCAGAGTCTGCTGGATCTGCACAAACTCGCCTCTGGCAACACAGACCCTCATGTGAGTCCTTGATGACTTTAAATCTGTGCTTTTAGCTTAAATGGGTATGACCCTTGCCTGTTAGGCCCTCAATCCCTATTTAAATTGTGAAGTGTTATATGGGGATGGACCAAGGTCCTAGTGTTCCCAAGATCTGAGCACTTTCAAGAGGCTCTTTAGCAATCTCAATGATGTCACTTAACTGGCTGTTCTCCATATGGATTGGAATCCAAGCTCTTGAAGTTGTATTTGGTGTTGGATGTAACTAGTTCCCTTCTTTGCTTTCCAGCTGTGTGACTTCCTGGAGAGGCACTACTTGGATGAGCAAGTGAAGATGATCAAGAAGCTGGGAGATCACATCACCAACCTGAAGAGACTGGGAGCCCCTGAGAATGGCACAGGAGAGTACCTGTTTGACAGGCTCACCCTGGGGGAAGAGTGACTGAAGGAGCAAGCTTTGTAATTTCTGGTTATAAATGGAAGACCTGTACTGATCTCCTCTGCTCCTGAAAACAGATGAGACTTGATCCTTTGTGAAATATAAGTTATAAATTAACTAAATATTGTACTGTTTTATTACCTTAGATGCTAGTTCTTCCTGCAAGAACTACTAACAGACAATGACCAGCAACCTTTATTGTGGTACTGCTTATAGCAAGACCTCTCTTTCTTTCTTTTTAATACATATTCTGTTCCCTCTAAAAGACTCGACAACAGTCAACCTGCCTTGCCTATTAACTATTGAACTTAGCTGCAGCCATCAATGAAACAGCCTTGTGTTTATCAGGCTGGCCATGTGGTGTTGCTCTGTTTGAACGGAGCCTGTTGTGACTTCCTGCATGTCAAACAGGAGTCAATGCAGTTGACCAGGACAGGTGTCAACAGATACTTTTTTGGTTCACATGATCAGATTTTTAAAACTTATTAAAAATGTTTATCAACACAAGCAGCAAGTTAGGAGTTGGTGCAGGATCTATTCTTCTCAAGAAATCCTCCATGAAGACTGATCCCACAAATCTGCCCCAAGTATTACTCTGGGTTATTACCCCTCCAAGACTCTTGTCTTATTCATGATGCCTGTCATTTCTGGCTATCGGGCATTGTTAGTGATGCTCTCCCTGGTTGAGTGCAGGATGTCCCAGGAGTATAAATACAAGAACTTGTTGAGCTTTGCTCAAGGAAGACATGCCATTTAATAGCAATGTGAATCTAGTGTGATTGAAGTGTGTGGGTTTATTAAAACTTATAATACATGAAACCAACTAGCTTGTTAGTAACAATTGCCACTGTAGAAAGGAAACTCTAGTCAGTTTCTGACAGTACGATTGATCATTCAGTGACTCCTAGATGCTTGCTCACTTGGTGAGTTCCACTTCTAATAGAAATAGAACTGCAAGAAATGCTTCATCCTGAGGACAAGGGGCAGCACAGTTCACCAACTTCAATTTAAAGTTGAATCTAAGGCAACTTTCTGTTTGCCACCTGAGTTACCTAACTGCCTATCAGCAACTTTAGAATGGCACAGAATCTTAACGTTTGGTTTTCCACATCTGAATTGCATGCAATTATGTTTAAGCTTTTACATGAGTGTCTTCTTCCCACAGTCCTCTTACTTTGACTGGGATGATGTTATCCTGTGTCACTTTGCATTCTATAAGGAACAGGAACATGCTGAGAAATTGATGGCATTCCAGAATAAACATGGAGGCTGAGTCCTCCTGCAGGACATCAAGGTTAGATTTGACCTAGCTTTTATTCTACTAGATTAGAAGTAACAGCACTCCATATGGATTTAAAGTAATTTAACCCTGGTTTGTGGCTATCCTGTATTGATGCCCTGTTAGCCCCTCCTCCTCTTGCACTTTTACTGGATTGAATACCATCTGTAAGAAAGTGAATCCCTCTTCCTCCCTCCAGAAGCCAGAGCAGGATGAGTGGGGCAATGGTCTGGAGGCAATGCAGAGAGCTCTGCAGATGGAGAAGGATGTGAACCAGAGTCTGCTGGATCTGCACATACTCACCTCTGGCAACACAGATCCTCGTGAGTTCTCCGTTCCGGTTCTAGCTGTGTGGTTGAATTTGTATTAAAATGACTGTTTTAATGTTAATACCAAGAATTGTGTATCTCCTACACATCTTTTCAATCTTTACACCAATATATTTTATCTGAGAATGCTACTTCACCACCTCTAACTTCTTAACTATGTAGGCCATTCGCCCATCAAGTCTGTTACACCATCTCCAATCATGGATCTCTAAATCCTCAACTGTTTTCCAGACTTACCCACCTAAATTTTGATTCCCTTTTTTTTATTATTAATGTGGCCCATCCTCAACAGCCCTCTGCAGCCAAGAATTCCAGATTCACTCCCAAGAGGTTTCCTGTCTAACCCTTACCTGAGATCATGCCTTCAGATCATAGACTCTCCCTCAGGGAGAAATAATAGTTCCACTTGGACCCTGTGAAGCTCCATAGAATCCTGTGTTTCAGTGAGGTCTCCTTTTCATTCTGTGCTGAGTGCAGGCTTGACCTCTTCCCTTAAAACTATCCCTGTGTCCCCAGGGTCACATGACAGGTAAGTTGACATCCTGAATGTTCCCATTGTCTGAACTCTGGCTGAATAATAATAGATGACCAACTTCTCTCTAATCTACTACCCCCAAAACCATGGGCTCTATCTTGTCTGAATGTACAATCTCTTTAGACCCCATTGAAAGCAAGTTTCCTTGCTGATAAGGGAAAATGCCAACTTGCTGAACTGTGAAGTGAGTGTTTGTTTGCTTTTAGCTTGGTTCTTTTTATGCTGATCCTGAACAAAACCAATTGGAAGCCCCATGTTTAGAGCTGTGCAGATGGAAATTGAGAACGTGCTCCTCCTGCATATTCTGGAACCAAGGCCAGCATCAATGGGTGTAAGGCTGTGGCTTTAGGACATGAATTAAACAGGCTTCAATCAATTCTTCCCCCTGCCCCTCCTCCCCAAGGGCAAGGGATTATTCCATACAGATGAAGCCTATTGGGGAACTTTAGGATGGCAGTGCAGGAGGCAATGATTAGATTTGTAACAAATGTAAACATTGTTTAAGCCACCATGTTCAGCATTGGACCAGTTGTATGTCATCTTGTACTTCTTTTTATCTTTAATTTGTGAAACAAATTGGTGATTTTGCTCTTTGTAAATTTCAATCCTGTTGAGCTAGAAATGCCTATCCATGTTATTGCTGCCCAGAATCAGTTGAGGGAAGGCTCTTTAAATTTTTCTTGTGTAGATTCTCCTCAACCTTTAACATGTGACTTCCTGGAGAGGCACTACTTGGATGAGCAAGTGAAGATGATCAAGAAGCTGGGAGATCACATCACCAACCTGAAGAGACTGGGAGCCCCTGACAATGGCATGGGAGAGTACCTGTTTGACAGGCTCATGCTGGCGGAGAGTGACTGAACTGACTGCAGGGAGCAAGCTTGTGTTTTTTTTTGGTATAAATGGGAGATATTTGTACTAGCTGAGTTTTCTGCTTCTGAAAATAGATGAAACATGACCTCTATGGTGAAATGTACCAAATGTCAATAAACTATCCAGTACTACATTGTTGTTATTTTTTTCTCATCAGTTTGCATAAAAACACTGTCTACCTAACCTTCTTGGTAGTAATGACAACCAGCCTTTTAATATGGTGGTAGTTGTAGCAAGGCCATCCATTTTTATACTCCCTTACCTTTGAAATACTTGTGAACAGTTCAGTTGCATTGCCTATTACCTGCTGACCTTGGATGCAGCCTATAATTAGTCTCTCTGGTGTCCAGTGGGGTGGCCCTTGAGTGACCATGTGATGGCTTTGCCCAAACTGAGCTCAGTCTGACTGCTGGATGTTCACTGCATTGTAAATCCTTTGTTTCACCAGAACAGGTATCACTACCCAGATACTACTTCTGTTTGTGTGGCTTGACTGTGTCTATTGGTGGCATCTTTCTCCTGCATGCTCTGGCCTGTCACATAATCAGTAGGTCCAGATATGAACGACGGTCACCCTGTCTGCTGTGCCTAAGGCAGCAGTTGCTCCAAGGGAGCAACATCATTTGTTCCAGGACTGAAACCTTTTACAAACCAGATATTGTTCTGGGCAAACATCAGCCTGTAACATGAAGCAAAACAACCAGTTTGGGTCAGTTAGCTAATTGCTTTTATTTTCACTCACAATCAGTTCATTCTTATCTAGCTGTAAATAAGGGCAAGTTAGGGATTTGCTCAAGATGTACGAACCTGAGGCAGGACCTCATAATGAGCTTCCTCCAGACTTCTTGTTCTGTTATTGCCCCTTACCAAATCCCTTTTTCTGAGTTCATTGGTGCCTGGATGCATGAGTGAGTTGATTGGTTAGCAGGCATTGTCAATCATTGGTGATACCTCCTCCCTGTCTTAGTGCAGGATGTTCCCAGGAATATAAATACAAGAGCTTGTGCTGGTGAGGCTCAGTTCAAGAGTTGCTGGGTAACTGAGCAGGAATAGTGAAGATGGCCTCCCAAGTGCGTCAGAACTACCACAAGGACTGTGAGGCTGCTGTTAACAAGCAGATCAACCTGGAGCTCTATTCCTCCTATACTTACCACTCCATGGTGAGCCTGGTATTCCTTGCCAGTGTATTTGGAGAAATTGGAGTATCTCACAATTAATGAAAGGGCTTTAGCTCACTTGATTGCTGGGACAGCAACACTTTTGAGTAGTGACGGACTTTGTGTGGAAGTTATTATGGAGTCAATGGGCTGTTCCTTGCAGCAGCTGTTTTCTATGGGGGTTTAATGCTGGACTACTTTGCCCAGTTACTGTAACAAATCAACAACACAAAGGTTGCTCGACTATTGCTTAAGGGAACGGTCATTAATAGGGTGACTATAGCTGGTGCAATGGTGAACATGTCTTCATTTATATTCTTTACCTCTAGCTGTCAATGTAGTTTTGAGGTTCCTGAGGAGCTTTGCTCAAGGAATACATGCCATTCAATAGCAATGTGAATCTACTGTGATTGAAGTGTGGTTTTTTTTTAACTTATAATACAAGAACCCAAGTAGTTTGGAGTCAGTAACAATTGCCTCTGTACTGAAGGAAACTGGTCAGTTTCTGACAGATCATTCAGTGACTCTGAGATGCTTCTTCACTTGAAGTGAGTCCCACTGTTAACAGGAATAGAAGCTCAAGAAATTCCCCATCCGCAGGACAAGGGGAAGCATATTCTAACAACTTCTGTTAAAAATTGCATCTCAAAGTCAACTTTCTGTTTGACTCCGAAGAGCTATCTAACTGCCTATCAGCAACTTTAGAATGGCACAGGATCTTGACACATTTGTTTTTTTTCCACGTCTGAAACTGAATTGCAGATAAAGATAATAAGAATTGTTTGGCTTTCTTCCCACAGTCCTCTTACTTTAACCGGGATGATGTTGCCCTGCGTCACTTTGCTGAGTTCTTCAAGGAGCAGTCCCTTGAGGAACGGGAACACGCTGAGAAACTGATGGCATTCCAGAATAAACGTGGAGGCCGAGTTCTCCTGCAGGACATCAAGGTGGGGTTTAATTCAGTTTTTATTCTATTAGATTAGAAGTAACTCCGCTTCATATGGGTTTGAAGTAATTTAACTCTATTGGCTTATGGCAATTCTATACTGATGCCCTGTTAGCCCCTCTTTCTCTTACACTTTTACTGGATTGAATACTCACTGTAAGAAAATGACCCCCTTTCTCTTCCATCATCAGAAGCCAGTTCAGGATGAGTGGGGCAATGGTCTGGAGGCAATGCAGCGAGCTCTGCAGATGGAGAAGGATGTGAACCAGAGTCTGCTGGATCTGCACAAACTTGCCTCTGACCACATGGACCCTCATGTGAGTTGTTCATTCTAGTTTTACACATGTGATTGAAGTTGGATTAAAATGACTGGGTTTGAATGTTAATACCAAGATTTGTATTTCCCCAATGTAGCTTTTCAGTCTTTACACCAATATCTTTTACCTGTGAATGCTCCTTCACATCAATTAGAAGGTGTTAAGAAAGAAGTAGGCCACTCCACCCATCAGTTTGTTCTGCCATCCCCAATCATGGCTGATCTGAATCATCCACTTTAGTTTCCAGCCTTATCCACCTAAATCTTGATTCCCTTTGTGGTTTTTTTATTGTTAATGTGACCCATCCTCTGCAGCCAAGAATTCCAGATTCACTCCCAAGAGGTTCCCTGTCTAACCCCTCACCTGAGATCATGCTTTCAGATCATAGACTCTCCCTCAGGGAGAAATAACAGTTCCACTTGGACCCTGTGAAGCTCCATAGAATCCTGTGTTTTAGTGAGGTCTCCTTTTTATTCTGTGCTGAGTGCAGGCTTGACCTCTTCCCTTAAAACTATCCCTGTGTCCCCAGGGTCACATGACAGGTAAGCTGCCATCCTGAATCTTCCCCTTATCTGGACTCTGGCTAAATAATAATAGATGACTATCTTCTCTCTTTTAATGTACTACCCTAACACCATGGGCTCTATCTTGTCTGAGTGTAACAATCTCTCCAAACTTTAGACCCCATTTAAAGCAAGTTTTCTTGCTGATAAGGAAAATGCCAACTTGCTGAACTGTGAAGGGAATGTTTGCTTTACTTTTAACTTGCTTCTTTTATGCTGATCCTGAACAAAACCAATTGGAAGCCCCATGTTTAGAGCTGTGCAGACGGAAATTTGGGAATATGCTCCTCCTGCATATTGTGAAACCAAGGCCAGCATCAATGGGTGTAAGGCTGTGGCTTTAGGACAAGAATTAAACAGGCTTCAATCAATTCTTCTTCCCCCACTCACTGCCCCTCCTCCCCAAGGGCAAGTGATTATTCTATGGAGCTGAAACCTATTGGGGAACTTTAGGATGGCAATGCAGGAGGGAATGCTCACAGATTTGTAACAAACACAAACCTGAAGGTGGCTTTACATACACAATATTCAGCATTAGACCAGTTGTATGTGTTTTTCTTCTACTTTTTTTGACATCTTAATTTGTGATACAAAAGTAAAATTGATGATTTGCCTCTTGGTGAATTTCAATCCTGTTGAACTAGAAATGCCTATCCACGTTATTGCTGCCCAGAATCAGTTGAGGGAATGTTCTTTAAATTTTCTTGTGTAGATTCTCCTCAATATTCTCAAACGTTTTGCTTTCTTTCCCCAGCTGTGTGACTTCCTGGAGAGGCACTACTTGGATGAGCAAGTGAAGATGATCAAGAAGCTGGGAGATCACATCACCAACCTGAAGAGATTGGAAGGCCCTGACAATGGCGTGGGAGAGTACCTGTTTGACAGGCTCACCCTGAGCTGACTCGGGTTATAGAACAAACTGTTCCAATATACAGACCTAGTTCTGGTGAACACTTTGTGACTTATCCAATCTCTCATTCTGCATAGAAATAAAATATTTGTGGAAATGGCTTTAATATCTCTCTGTATTTGATTGATTTGACTGTTGGCTAACCACAAACCTAACTGGAAAATATCTACAGTATAAATTCTATTCACTTCAATATCTGCCCACAATAGTTGTTATTGTTTCTATATGTATATAATATTTCAATGCTTCATGAAAATTTGAATCAATTTTCCTCCAAAGGGATTCTCTGTGAAGCATTCACTGTTTTCATAAAAACCTAGTGTGACATCAATCCTGTAGTTGTGCACCATTTACTCTGTAGCATGTTATCCCCTTTTTTTTCTCCAGAAGACTTTAGACACTACCCTTCCTTTTTGTCCTTTCGTGTCCTCCTTCCAACACAACCAAATACTGAAGACTGCTCTTGGTTTTTATTTAACAATTACAAGCCATCAATCATTCAGATCCTCATTCATCCACCTGTACACTTTCTAGGGGCAATATGTGTCAAATGGCACTGAAAACATTTCTTAGATATCAGAATATAAAGTCTTGGTTCCAGATGAAATTTTCAGAAGAGAAGAAAACAAGGTCCTATTTGCAGTTTGTGGATTTCCTGGGAGTAAGACTTAACGTGTGAACCACAAAGGAAGTGGAGTTGGGTTCAAAGCATTTTGCCCTCGTGTTCTACTTTCTACTTGCTTCCTGCTCACCTTCATCCAAACTTTGTTGATTCATAGCAGCTTATCATTTGCAGGGTGCTTTTTCCAATTTCCTTTATTTTTGAAACAATGCTCTCAGCAGGGAACTGCAGCAGGGGAATGTGGAATGGATTATACTCAGGAGGAGAGGTCCTATTTACAAACTTGTTCAGCTCCAATGTTGCGAACCTCTGAGAGCAGAGCGTTGGCTTTACTCAACTAGAAACCCAATGTCAGAACACTTACAAGTTTTCCGGATAATGGGTGGGGAGGAGAAAAGCTTTTAAATTTGCTTGAGGGGGGAAAAAGTTTAGCATTTGACGAGAAAGGGGGCAATAAGTTGTGAACTCTGAGAGCAGGCTACAACTTCTAGATGCACTGTCCTGCAGCATCAGCTTTCCATTCAGTTTCTAAATGGAATAAACGAAAGAGTAGAGTCCAATCCACTTTTGTGAATGATGCTGTGGGGTGGGTGATCGTAAGTACTGTAGATGGGAGTAGACAATTGCACAATAGTCACATGGAAAAATGTAAATCATTTGAGGAGATCCCAAAAAGGAAAATCACATTTAACTAACTCCCAGGAATTTTTTGAAGAGGTAATCAAGAGGATTGCTGTCAGTGTGGTCTATGTGGAATTACAAAAGACATTTGAAGCAGTGCCACACGGCAGGCTTATCAACAACGTTAAAGCTGATGTGGATATGGAGTTGTCTGAGTGACTCAAAACAGAAGGTCATGGCCAATGGATGTTCTTTGGACTGGGGGGATGGTTTGTAGTGGAGTTCCACAGGTTCCAGGGTGGGAGCCATGCTTTTTCCAAAGAAGTTTAATGACTTCGACCTTGGTATAAAGGACACAATTTGAGAATTTGTACATGATAAGAAACTTAGTGACAGGAGCTTGGTGAAGAACTTCAAAAGAACATAGACAAGTTGTCGGAATCGGCAAGCAAGTGGCAGATGAAGTTCAATGCAGAAAAAATGTGGGAACAAGATGAAGCCACAATATAAAATAAAAGGTGCAACTCTAAACAGGGTGCAGGAGTGAGTGAACTTGGATGGTGCATTTGCGTTAAGTCATTGAAGGTGGAAGGACTGGTTAAGAGAGGTGTTAATAAAGCACACCGTGCCCTGAGCACCGAATTTCAGGTGTGAGAATAGACTGGAGAAGCTGGGATTGTTCTCTCTGGAGAACAAAAGGCTCAATTTCATTAAGGATCCAGACAGAACAAACAGGGGGATGATGTTCCCATTTGTGAAAGGGTCAGGAACAAGATGTCACAGGTTTAAGATTGGCAAAAGAAGCTGAAGTGATCTGAGGAAAAGAAACCTTCCAACACAGCTAGTGGATAGGGTGTGAAATGTATAGTCTGAGAGTGCGTTGGAGGCAGGTTCAGTTGAGGCATTGAAAAGGGAGTAGGGCTGATATCTGAAAGGGAATAAAACAGAGATTACAGGGACAGTGCAGGAGAATGGCAAGAGGTGAAATGCTCAGAGGGTTGGCACAGACATGATGGGCTGAATGGTCACCATCAGTACTGGAATAACTGTGTGGCAGTGGGCAGATACGAAAGCCGAATTAAAAAGGTCAGAACATGCTCAGTTTCCTCCCAAGCGAGCCAGACAACAAAACAGCATTTGTTGTACTACAACAGCGTAGAGTTCTCATCAGACCACATTTGGAGCGCTGTGTTGAGTTCTGACAGGGTTATTTGAGGGAGGTTAGCAGAGATTCACCAGCTTTATCTCAGCCCCAAGCTGGTTACGTTATGAATGCAGTTTACATCAACTAGCCTTGTCCTTGAAAGATTGTGGAAGACTCAAGGATGAATATTATTCAGGTGCTTTGGATTATTAATGTACCTAATTGTACTGTTAGAGAACATATAGTTTCCTGTGGTGAAATAATCCTGGAAAAGGGGGAATAATCTTCAAATCAGAGCTATGGTAATCAGTGATGATGTTTTTTTTCTCAAACATTATATTATTACTCCCAACATTCTGCAAGTCAATTCAACATTTCAAAACTGATTTGTTGAGCTGTGTTAGTTCAGAATATAAGGTGCAGGGCTGGATGAACACAGCAGGCCAAGCAGCATCATAGGA
>NC_063368.1:16938783-16953142 GCF_021869965.1 Rhincodon typus
ATAGGAGCAGAGAGCCTCTCTGCTCCTATGATGCTGCTTGGCCTGCTGTGTTCATCCAGCCCTGCACCACATTTTTAGGACTTTTTTTTTTATCTTAGTTACTGCTGACCCTTGGGTGAGGGTCTCCAGTTTATTATAACATGGGACAGTCTACCCACTGCTGATTTACCCTCTTGACTGCAGAGGGATGAGCTGGCTTTACTTGATCTAACTTTCTTCTGATGGTCATAACAATCTTTTCAAAAAAACCCTTTCCTTGTGGAAAATTTCTCCAGCCCAAACTTACTGTTTTTTAAAAGCTGCCCCACTAAACAGGCTGCTGGCTATTAAAGGCTAAGTGAGTTTATTAGCTACTAAATGTGAAGAAAGGTGATGAGCATGGTGCACTTTTTCTCACTTGAAATGTAAATTATCTAAATATTTAGCCAAACCACTGATGTTGGTAATAAGGTAGCTGACTGAGATTTCTGGCTATGTTAGTCAGCATGCACATGCCTGACTGAAACACCGGACAATGACATCACTGAGCAATAGTGTTTTGACCTGCTGTGCAGGGATGTCTAATGGCTGTGCTCCCCACCCACCCCCCAAGCTGTGAACCTCACAGTACACCGTGCCACACTTCCAAAAAATATCAAAACTACAGATACTGTAAATTGGGAACTAAAGCAGAGGTTGCTGAAAAAGCTCAGCAGGTCTGGTAGCACTTCTCAAGAGAAATCCATTAACACTTTTTTTTTGGGTTTGGTGACCCTTCCTCAGAACTGTTCTGAGGAAGGGTCACCAGGCCTGAAATGTGAACTTTGATATTTTTCTTCTTCACAGATGCTGCCAGACCTGCTGAGCTTTTCCAGTAACTTCTGCTTTTGTTCCATGTCACATGAAGAACCAGGCTAGGGGTTGCAGTTGTCTGTAAACTTTCTTATTTTGTAGAAGGTTAAATGTCGTCTGCTTTTTGGGCAGTAATCCATGAGATGACTTTCTGCTTTTGTCCCTCTATCAATTTCTATTGAGTGAAATCAAGACGGTGACTGGGTTGGCTTGATTGTGTTGGCCATGGATGAGACTGAAACTTGCTTCCTATTTCTCTCCACTTGCAGTTCTCTTACTTTTTGATCAGGATGATGTTGCCCTGCATCTCTCTGCTGAGTTCTTCAAGGAGCAGTCCCATGAGGAACAGGAACCTGCTGAGAAATTTCTGCATTCTAGAATAAACATGGAGGCAGAGTCCTCCCTCACGACATCCAGGTTGGCTTCTGCAAGCTTTGAAGATTTTGGCTTTTATGAGCTAGCTATGATTGACTGACGTCAGTCAATCTGTTCAGTCTCAGGATTGACCAAATGCTGTATGAATTGTAAGTTGCTCACCAAAACAACTTTCAGTGAATTGAAAGGAAGTTATTTCCTACTTGTGAAACAGCAGTAGGCAAGGATGGTGAGCAAATTCATGTAAGAATGACAAAATATAACTTGTCTCTTGATTTGGACAAGATGAGGTAAGTCTGAGAATTTCCAGGAGAAGAAAGCAGCAGCATCCACTTTGGAAACATCTAGATGCAGAAAATGTGGCGATGAGAATGATCCCAAGGCATAGAATAGTAAAGCGAGGAATTAATGCCATTAGTGCATATTCTATACACTTGGATTATTTCAGAATTTGCTTTCACAGCAGGGCATGCTTAGAAGATTTAAGAACAAGTTTGGAATTTAGGGGGTGTTTTTATCAAAGTAAAGTTGGTCTCTGCTAGAACATCCCCTAAGCGTGGGGATGACTTATCTTCAGATATAGACTAATGCTAGAATTATCTACTGAGTTGTGCTCTTTTTCTTCCCACTCGGCAAAACTCGTGCCAGAGCAGGATGATTGGGGCAATGGTCTGGAGGCAATGCAGAGAGCTCTGCAGATGGAGAAGGATGTGAACCAGTCTGCTGGATCTGCACAAACTCTCCTCTGACCACACAGATCCTCACGTGAGTTTCTCTTTTCCCCCTCAAAGAAGCTTTCTTGCCTTTGCTGCCAGATGTGGAAAGCAGAGCGGTGGACTTTTTATAGCAATAAATTACCATGATTTTGCAGTTGCAAGGTCAATTTTTTTTCCCAAATGTTGGAAGAAAATGATCTATGTACTCTCTGGGGAAGCTAATTATCAGGCTGTTAAAATGAAAACCTTTAAAAGGCATCACCTGGGTGCCTCTCACTCCACATAATGTGGTGGTGATGGTCCCATCTGAAATGGGAGATCATTTTCAAATGCCGTCTTTTTCTTTTTTCCCTCCACTAATTGTCTTGTCTTCCAGCTGTGTGACTTCCTGGAGAGGCACTACTTGGATGAGCAAGTGAAGATGATCAAGAAGCTGGGAGATCACATCACCAACCTGAAGAGACTGGGAGCCCCTGGGAATGGCATGGGAGAGTATCTGTTTGACAGGCTCACCCTGAGCTGAATGGGATTTAATAACTGCATTTGTTGTACATGGTGATGTTGGTCTAGTGAATGACTTTGACTTTGTTTGTGCTCTGCACAAAATTAAAATTGTGTTCACTGTGGAACTGATTACTTTGTGTAATTTCATAACTTCATTTGGTCCTTGAAGGTTTTGGCTGCTTAATATCTAACTTATTAAATCTTAGAGGTTTTTTTTTTGTTTTTCTCTCAACCTTAAATGCTTGCTGCAGTAACTTACACAATTTTGAGCCCACTGTGCAGATTGGGATTTTGAAAGCAGCATAACTGCTTTTTAGGGTGTCGTTGTTTATTTTTTTTTTTTTTTTTTTTTTGTTGTAAGCAATACTCATCGGTCTTGTGCTCACCCCAAACAATTCTGTTGGAATAGTCAATACCTTGACAGAAATCTGTCCACTTAGCTAAGTGTTAGCATTGTCCCTACCAATGCTTTTCTCGAAGCTGAGAACTGCAGATCCTACAAATCAGGAGCAAAAACTTTTTTGGGAAAACATCAAGTCTGGCATCATCTGGAGGAAAAACTAATTCTGAAGGGTTAATGGACCTGAAATAGCAAATTCTAACAAATGCTGTCAGGCTTGTGGTTTCTCCAGCCACTTGTTTTAATGCTTAGAACCTACTGGTTAGTAGATCAGTTTAAATTTGCCCATTTGCAAGAATGGAAAATTGCATCTTTCATGCAACGTCCACCTTGTTTTTTGGATTGACTTAGTTTTGAATGGCAATGTTTATCCACAATTCCCGAGTTGGTTTCTCTAGTAGCACCTTTCCATGCTGGAAAATGAAAATTTGCTTTGTATATCAGTCTCTAATCTACAATCCTAATTACCCACGTGCAAGGTGGGCACTGCTGCATGGACTTGTGTAACATGTATGACAAAGGGGGCATAATTCCTGTTACTGCTGTAGCAATATAGAGCTGTTTGAATGCTGAGGACAGCTGGTGTAATTCTAGAATTCAAGAGCCATTTGCAGAAATGAGGACTGGCTATCAGCAATTCAATTTTCTTGATTTTTTTTTAATGTAAAGAAAATGAGCTGTCCTAACTTAACCTGGCCTATGTGTGACTCCATTGTGAGTACAATAGTGGCTGGCTATTCACTATCAACTAGCCACTTGGTTGAGGGCAACGTAAGGAGTGATAAAAGCTGACCTTGCTAGTGATGCTCTCTTCCAACAAAAGTTAAGGGGGTAAAAAGTAAACTTGTATCTCATGCAGTTCAAGCCCAAAGTGATATGTCCCATATCATTTAAGAGGCAAACAATACAGCCCATGTGAAACATTACTTTTCCCCTTTTTAATGATTTTAAGAATACAAATTAAACATCGTCACTTTACACCTCTTATCTATAAAGTGCTAGGTCAAAAGAATTTTTTTTTTTCAGATCTTCCATTGTGCAAAATTGGGTTGCAGACTTTGATCAAGATCTGAATCTTGGTATTGGACCTAGTGCCCCAAGGAATGGGGCTGATATGGATTTTATTGTATTCCACACCATCCCAGAGGGGGCATTTCCATCTGTGCTAAACCTCTGTGGACAAGAGACATTATCACTATAATTTGAGGATAGTCAAAGCTGTCATCTTGAATGTTTTGTATTGACTAGGATTCTCATGTGATCATTTGAGAGGGAAATGGGAATACTGAATGTATTCCATGTAGGGTGGGGACAGTGTGGAGAGGTGTTAGACTGGATTGGGATAGTGGAGAGTACTCACAGCAAGGCCATGCAAGAATCTTGACAGCCACCAGCTCAAGGCAGCTCATGTGAGTGGTACAACATCAATAAACAGTCACTGCTTCCATACTTCCACGCTTCCACCACTGACACTCCGGGACTGCAATGTGTACGATCTAACAAATGCTGTAGAAAGTCACCCAAGGCTCCAGAGACAGCACCTTCCAAACACATGACTGTTTCCATCTACAAGGACAACAGCTCCATGGGAGCACCATCATTTCAATCTTCCCCCTCCAAACCACTTACCAGCCTGACTTAGAAATATATTGCTGTTCCTTCACTGTGGCTGGGTCAACAACTTGGAATTCCTTCACTAATTGGAGTGTGGTTCTAGGTTCTACCTACATCAAATAAAAGCAATTTAAGAAGGTAAATCGTCACCACCTTCTTGAGCAATTAAGGATGGGTAATAAATGCAAGCCCGGCTAATAATACCCCATCCTGTGAGTGAATAAAAAAGTAAAATGTGACTACTGTCCCCAACAAGAGACAATGGGACCTTAAGTTTTTTTTTTGTTAGATTTATAAATGTTATAGATGAAGGAATGGAGGACTGTCAATCAAATGATGACACTATATCAGGTAGCACATTATCATGAAAGTAGAATTCTGCAAACTTTAATGGAGTAGATAAAACTGGTAGATACAGTTCAATGAGGGGAATTGTAAATGTATTCACTTCTCACCAAGACAGACAAGTCAGTATTTTATAAACGGGGACATCGGTTGGGTTGTCAAAACTAATGATCAAAATGAAGTTAAGACAAGTGGACAGAAAAGTATTAAAACTAGTGAACAGATATAAAAACACTAAACAAAGAAACTAATTCAATGTTATTCCTGATCTCAAAGGGTTTTGAATACCTCTGGATGGAGGTTCTTTGTGAATTTGTCAAGTTGTGGTTCAACCACCTCTGGAGTGCTCAGTTCTGGCAGATTGGACCTGAAGATGGAGCGGCAGAGATTTTCCAGAATGAACTCAGAGATGAAGAGCTGGTTAAACGATGATGACCGTTTGCCCACGTCCCTCAGGATAGAAGATTAAAGGATGAAGGTAATTGAAAATTTTAAGAGGATTATTGGACTTGACAGCGTAGATAGACAGGAATTGTTTCTTCTCAATGAGTCACCAAGGGCTGAGGGTGTGGAATAGAATTACATAGCATGCAAAACAATACTTTTCACTGTAGCTCCATACATGTGACAACAATCTATCAAATTGTCCAAGGTAATGTTAGAAACTGCTTCCTCAAGGAAAGGATAGTGAATGAACACACATGCAGATGCACACATGCACGCGCACACACACAAACAGAGGATCAATTGAAGATTTGAAAACTAAGACTTTTAGATTTTTATTGGGTAAGGTTTGATGTTGGTAATCATTTCCTAATTTCAATACAGAGAAGTGTGAGGAAATGCATTTTGGGAGAAGAAGTACAGACGAGCAATATAGGCTCAATGGTACAGCTTAGAGGGGAGTACAGAAGCAGAGAAAGCTCAGGGTTCAAGTACATAATTCTCTGAAAGTGGTCAGGCAAGATGAAACTTTTATTAAGAAGACTTATAGGATCCTTGTGTTTTTAAAGACAGGCATACAGAACAAAAGCAAAGAATTGTTGCTAAACCTTTACAAATCATTGGTCAGACCACATTTGGTGTTTTGTGTTCCGTTCTGGCCACCACACTTAAGGAAGGATGTTAAAGGATGAGAGTTCAGATGAGGTTTACGAGAATGAAGCCAGGAATGAGGGATGTTAGATACAAAGATATATTAAAGAAATCGGGCCTTTTCCTCCCTGGAGCAGAGAAGATTAAAAAGTGACCTTATTGAAGTGTTCAAACTCATAAACAATTTTGTCAGGATAAAGGAGGATATTCTGTTTTCAGCAGTTAGTACATCAGTGACTAGGGGTCATAATTTGTTAGCAATTAGAGGTCAGAGTGAGATGAAGAGAAACCTCTTTATTCAGAGAGTTGTTAAGATTTGGAATGTGCTGCCTAGGAGAGTGGTGGTGGTGGATTCCATGGGAAGTTTCAAAAAAAGAGCTGGATATGTATTTGAAAGGAAAACCAAAAGAACTGTGGATGCTGTAAATCAGGAACAAAAATAAAGTTGCTGGAAAAGTTCTGCAGGCCTGGCAGCACAGATGCTGCCAGACCTGCTGAGCTTTTCCAGCAACTTTGTTTTTGTACATATTTGAAAGGGATGACTTTAGAAGGCGATGGAGATAGGGCTGGAGAGTGAGACTAGTTGTGTAGCTCTTTCAGAAGCCAGTACAGACACAATGGGCTGAATGGCCTCCTTCTGTAAGATCCTATGATTGTCCACCTCAGAAATTCTGTGAGTTTAGGGAGGAGGTTTCAACTCCTCGAGGTCGACTGGGGAGCTCCCTACTGCTGCTCTGGGTAACGACATTTCTTTCATCTCAGTCCTCAATGGCCTACTCCATATCTTTACACTGTGACCCCTGGTTCTGGACTCTCCCATCATGGGGAGCATCCTTCTTGTTTCTGTCCCATCTGGTGCCGTTACAATTTTCTATGTCCTAGGGCCAATCTCCCACCTTTCACTCCCATATCCCAGCACAACAGGCAGAAAAACTGACCCCCTACCCCCCCTCTTCATTGAGACCCTCCTGCAGTTGGTCACAACAAACTTATTTTAAAAAGGAAACTTTTCTCAATTCAGATCAATTTCTTTTACAAGGAACCAAACAAACCAGAACCTGATTGAGTGGTCCAGCAGGTTTGAGATGCTGAATGGCCTCCTGCTGTTCCAATCACAGAATAACCATCCAGACCTGACTATAATCTACACCTCTGATCAGCTCTGCTTAACACACCCACCCCCTCTCTCTAATTGGTGCCTGTATGCATGGGTGGTTCCTGATTGGCTGTCAGCAATTATCAGTCATCATTGGTGCTGCCTCTCCCTGGGTGAGTGCAGGATGTCTCAGGATTATAAATACAAGAGCTTGTGGGTGAGAGGCTCAGTTCTAGAGTTGTCTAGGTGTTTGTGAGTAGGAATAGTGAAGATGGCCTCCCAAGTGTGTCAGAACTATCACAAGGACTGTGAGGATGCTGTTAACAAGCAGATCAACCTGGAGCTTTATTCCTCCTATGTTTACCTCTCCATGGTGAGCCTTGTGGTATTGGTGGTCCTAATTAAAGTTCAGAATGTGATTATAATTGTATTGGCCCTTTAAGTGTTTTATTGGCCAAATAGTTAGCTCACTTGAGTGTTAAGTCTGTTTGTCTTTCTTTGACTGAACCCCATGAACACTTAATGTGGAAACTCTGTTCCAATATTTAGAATATATGTTGGGTTTCTGCTGGCTGAATGTTCCCAGTTTGTTGTAACTCAGCACAGCATACCCACTGGTGACTACTCTCCTGGCTGTGGAAGGCTGATCTGGCTTTCCTTCACTTTTTTTTTAGTCATAAAGCTTTTTTATTTTGGCCACAGATGCCTTCCATTTATAGATGCTCACACTCCAATCCAAATGTGTTGGGTTTTTTAAACATGCCTAATTAACCAGGCTGTTGTTGAAGACTGAGTAAGCTTATTAGCTACTCAATATGATGGTAGCTAAGTGTGGTATACTTTTTTTGTACTTGAAATGTGAATGTTCTAAATATCCAGTTAGAGTTGTGTGGAGTAGATGGTAGGACATGGATTATTCAGGTGAGTGATGTTGGTAATGTGGTAGCTGACTGATTACTGTATTAATCAACACTCCTTTCCAACTGAGACACAGGGCAATGACCTGACTGGCTTCTAGCACTGAGCAATAGTGCTTTTAATGAGCCCTGCAGGTTAAAGTCTATTGGCTGTGACCTTCATAGTCCAGCATACTACACTTATGCACTCTGTAACCAAGGTTGCAGTTGTGCTTTTGACCTGTTTCTGCAAGAGTAATACCTGTTGGTTTTTTTAAGTGAGATCAAGTGTCAATGGGTTAGTTCCTGGTTTACTTTGTGGGTGAAAGTGAAACTTGCCTCCCTCTGTCTACTTGCAGGTCTCTTTCTTTGACCGGGATGATGTTGCCCTGCGTCACTTTGCTGAGTTCTTCAAGGAGCAGTCCCATGAGGAACGGGAACATGCTGAGAAGCTGATGGCATTCCAGAATAAACGTGGAGGCCGAGTCCTCCTGCAGGACATCAAGGTTTGGGTTTTAATTCTGCTTTTATTCTACTAGATTAGAAATAACTCCATTCTGTATGGATTTGAGGTAATTTAACTCTGGCTTATGGTAATTCCATACTGATGCCCTGTTAGCCCCTCGTTCTCTTGCGTCTTTACTGGATTGAACGCTCACTGTAAGAGTGACCACCTCTTCTGTTCCACCATCAGAAGCCAGAGCAGGATGAGTGGGGCAATGGTCTGGAGGCAATGCAGAGAGCTCTGCAGATGGAGAAGGATGTGAACCAGAGTCTGCTGGATCTGCACAAACTCGCCTCTGGCAACATGGACCCTCATGTGAGTTTCTCGTGCTCTTGGCTGGCATGATGAAAGCTTCTGATTATTGCTAGAAGGTGACTGTCCTTTTTATAGCTCTACTTCTGAATGAAGCTAAATGACCTTAATTCAAATGTGTAATTGAACAGCTGTCAGAGTTCAAAAGCAGACATTGCTGAAAGCAGTGTCTGGCAGCATCTAAAAGCAGAAAGCAGTTAATGTTTTGGGTCCAGCGACCCTTCTAAGGAAGGGTCACTGGATCAGAAACATGAACCAATCCCTCTCCACAGATGCTGCCAGACCTGCTGAGCTTTTCAAACCTTGTTTTTCCTCTAGAGAATCTGCAGTTCTTTCAGTTTTAACTCTAAACTTGTACAGTTTAGCAGATTTCAGCCACTGTTCCTGCTGTTGTAGAGCAGTAACTTTATTCAGTACCATGTTGCAAGTGACTCCCTGGATAAGACTCCCTATTAGCAGGCAAGAGCACTCTTTTAAACTAAGAGACAAGTTGATACAACCTTGTTTCCAAAGGTCTGCTTATTTTTCTCCTTCACAGCTGTGTGACTTCCTGGAGAGGCACTACTTGGATGAGCAAGTGAAGATGATCAAGAAGCTGGGAGATCACATCACCAACCTGAAGAGACTGGGAGCCCCTGACAATGGCACGGGAGAGTACCTGTTTGACAGGCTCACCCTGGGGGAAGAGTGACTGAACTGACTGCAGGGAGCAAGACCATATCTGGGATGGGGGAGAAAAAAACACCTCTTTGAGACATGAGCAAGCTTGTGACTTCACAAGCTTTTTTGTTTGGGGATCATGATGTGTTTATCTTCAGATTTGGAAGAAAACACTTCAGGTGCTGATGTCTCTGAAGAATACTTTAATTGTATCAGGTAAAAATAAAAGTGCTTGAACATGAAATGGCTTGCTATATATCAAGCAACACAAACCAATAACTAACCGGTTTTGCCTCCACTTAAAACATTCTCACTTGAGTGAGCTTTGCTTCATTGTTCATATTCTATATTCTAACCCCTTCATGTGTGAAACGGTTTGCCAAAGTTCTAAAGCCTCTTGAGCCTTCACTTCCACTGTTAGACCCAAAAGGTAGGTCAGGCCACTTGTCTGTCTGCCACGTTTTCCATTCAATCTTCCACATTGACAGGATGTTAACTAGTTTCAAGTTTAATTACCACTTTCCCAATTAGCCAAAAGGCTGAGTCAACCCTCGTGGGTCTGGAGTCACATGTAGGCCAGACCAGGTAAGTTGATAGTTTACACTTCTTTTTTTTAAGAGGAAAAAAACCATCTGGTTGGCTTAATGACAACTAAGCAGTTGCATAGTTGCCATTAACATTGCATTTTATTGTTTTTGGTAAACATTACCTTCTGCCTTGATGGGAATTCTTGTCCCAAGAATATTAGTCTTGAGCTCCAGATTGACTTAGCCACTACCACTCCATCATCCCTGCCCTAAATTTAATGGGGTTGATGCTTAAATTCTTGCCTATTAAGACTGTTCTGCCCTTTACAATTCTCACCATGGGTTTTCCTTTCCTGCTTCTGTTAGCTAAACTAAGGCCATCTTTCAATTCTATTGGCATTTGCTATTAAATTACACTAACATTTTTGTGGCAATGACTCTCCTGGGAGAAGATTCCCCCTGCCAATTTCCTGTTGCAGACAGGATAACACTAATCATTAAGCTCTTAGGTGCTGAGATGAAGTGGCTCCCATTTAACTAACTGCTCCATTTTCCCCCACCCCTTAGTATCTTTAAATATTTCCTGTGGATACATTTAAGAGCATTCTTAACCAGGCTCAAATTTGCATTAAAACATGAAGTAATATTGAAACCAATATAAACTCAGTTTTAATTGAACCATCTCATTAGGTCACATTGATTTCAGTAAATGAACTTTTGTTCTCAAATTGCCAGCATGAACTTTTTCTCTCTACCTGCAGTGCAAGTGTTCAATAGCTATTACCCCTGGTCCTAACAGACTAGGGGTTGCAATCACCACCTTCTTTTGGTCTTTTCAGCTTGGCCTTCTCCAGAAGGATCCTGTACTCAAACAGGAGATCACCTGCTGCTGAGGTGCAAGGAATGATGTAACACGAGAAAGCTGAGGTTAGTCAGCCTCCAACCTTTCTCAGCCCTAAGTTGTTTTTTTTTTTTTATTTTTCCCTGACTTGGTTAAAGTCAAATTCCACATGGAATTTGTTTCTGGTGTGTAGATGTTGGTTTTTGACTAGGGTGGACGAAGTCCCAACACCAGATAATGGAGCAGCACTCAGCTTGTGATTTCAAATAAACTTGTTGGTCTATAACCTGATGCCATGTGACTCCTGACTTTACTTCAGTATCTCTTTGCTTTTTTTCCTATTTTAAAAGTTGGAATAAAGTTTGTTCATCAGAACTTCAGGATCCTGGTCTGATGCCATGATGGTATTCAAAGCTCACCAGAAAAGTGTTCAATTTTTTAACATCCTGCTTAAAATTTAATGCATTTTGATTTGAATAACTAACTAGTTGTTCGGCTCAGATTCCAATGAGTAATATCCTGTTGCGCGTGTGCGCGCCCCCCAACACACCAGCTTCAGGCTGGCCAGCTTTGGATATGCTTCATTTATCAAAGGTTTTATAGCTGCTGCCTCTTTTTTAAGTGACTACTTTTGATGGTTATTTGGTTTGAGTGGATGTAGTTGCTGGGCATGAAAAGACTTGACTGGAGAAAATCAAACACTTCAGGAAAATCTCTAGCGGAGTTTTGATTCATTTTGGCACTTAAACATAAAATAATATCTGGAGGACAACTGACATTTGATTTAGCCTGTTAAGGCTTTACCCAGAAAGACAAGTGTCTATTCATCCCTCCTTTTGTAAGAAAAACTTGGATCTGGCAGCACTCAAGGGGATTGGACAGTTTACTTCTTATTTAATCCTACTATTTACTTAATCCTTTCGGCGAAGTCAGTCCCTCACCATAGAAACAGACCCTCTAGTCCATGCTAAACAGAATCCCCAACTAAACTAGTCCCACCTGCCTGTTCCTGGCCCACATCCCTCTCCCAAACTTCCTTTATTCACGAAATTATCTAAATGTCTTGTCAATATTGTAACTGTACCTGTATCCCCCACTTCCTCTGGAAGGTATTACACAAATCACCCTTGGTAATAAAAATTACCCCTCAGTCTTTAAAGTCTTTCTCCTAGCACCTTAATGTGCCCCCCCTAGTCTTGATTCTTTCCCATCCTGGGGGAGTAAAACTACCTTTTAACTCTAACTATATTTTTTCATGCAGTGGCCTTCATGTGTCCTCTTAATCATGGTGTTCCTTGACTGTATGACCCAATAAAAACCACAAGAACTGCGGATGCTGTAAATCAGGAACAGAAACAAAGTTGCTAGAAAAGCTCAGCAGGTCTGGCAGCATCTGTGAAGGAGAAAACAGTTAACGTTTCGGGTCCAGTGACCCTTCCTCAACTCAGTTCTGAGGAAGGGGTACCGGACCCGAAACGTTAACTGTTTTCTCCTTCACAGAGGCTGCCCGACCTGCTGAGCTTTTCCAGCAACTTTGTTTCTGTTCCTGTATGACCTGAAGTTGTGATTGGAAGGAGGTCAGCTAGGTGGACCTCCAGTGAGCTCCTTGGTTAGACCAGGTTAACAGCCCTAATCTGTCAGCCAGGGCTCCTGATATAAACAAGTGTCAGGGGCTCTTTACACTAAGAGCTGGATTAGTCACAGGCTCTCCATGTAACTAAGGGTGACTGTTAACAGGATAGTGGCCCCTGCAGTTACTTCGCTCATCTTTCTCATGCAGATGACAGCATCATCCAAGCTGAGTTTGTTGGGATATGAGCAATATCCTTGTTTACAATGATGGGGTGATCGTTCCTGGAAAGGAAGCGAAGCAGAATGCCTAATTCCAGCCTGGATGCTCAGGCTCTGGTGTTGGGAATGAATTGTCTGTATTAGTGTAACCTCCGGTGTAGCTGACATGGTATCATGGTCAAAGAGATTTTGTTAACTTTGTTCACAAGATGTAGGTGTTGTTGACTGGACTGGCTCTTTTTTTCTTGCTAGTGAAAAGGTGGTGAGTTGCTGCCTTGAGAACCACTGGTCCCTGTGTGGGTAGGGATAAGCAACCACGCTTCTATTATGAAGTTCCAGCAACACAAAAGGAACACTGTTTGAAGTCAGTGTGGCTTTCACATTGGTTTCCATGTATCTACCAGTGTCTAGCTGCATTAATGCACAATTGAAGCAGCTTTAGTGGGTAACTCCTGTGTATCTTATACATTGTCTTTCTTGTTGGTGACCAGTAAGTATTTAAAGGTGGATATAGTGCCAACTACTTTGGCCTAGGTGGACTCAATCCTCATGTACTGAGGGAGCTATGCTCATCGAGGGCAAGTGGAAGGCATATCAAACACTGACTTGTACTTTGCAGATGGTGGCGAAGCATTTGAAAGTGAGATACCACTGTAGATTTCCTTGCCTCTGAGTTACTCTTAAATACTGTAGGTATATCAGGATGCGTCAGTTTCTGGTCAATAGTAACAACAGGATGTTGATGGTGGATTTATCAGTAATGCTAATGCTACTGAATTTCAAAGACTGCTAGATTAAAAACAGAGCTTTGGATGCTGAAAATCAGAAAACCAGAAATGGCTGGAAAATCTCCGTAGGTCTAATAGTACCTGTGGAGAGAAATTCGAGCCAATGTTTTGGATCCAGTGACACTTTGGAGCAGGATAATTAAATTCATTTTCTTTAGGGGAAATCTTAGAACCCAGACAGTAAGAAACAGGCTGTTCAACCCTCAGAGCATTGTATCCGGACTCCCTCTCGTACCCTAGCCCTGCATTTCCTGTGGCTAATCTACCTCGCCTGCACATGTCTAGACACTATGGGCAATTTAGCATAGCTAATCCACTTATCCTGCATAACTTTTGGACTGTGGGAGGAAACTGGAGCACTAACATGAGGAGAACATGCAAACGCCACACAGATGTGAGGTAGCAATATTAACCACTATGCCACCCCTAACATGTTCTTTGCTCACACTTTATCAGCCTAGGATGAGATGTTGTCCAGGTCTTGCTGCATCTGGATATAGATAGCTTCAGTTTCTAAGGAGTCCTAATAATGCTGAACATAGCAACCATCAACAGTCGTCCTTACTCTGTGGAGGCACAAAAAAATCTACACACTCTGGTTTCTGTTCAAGAATTGGCCAGAACAAGTTCCCAGCTACCTTGACATCAGGCATTCTGCTCTACTGAGCAATCACTTTCAAATTAGTTCACGCTTGGAATTGTTCCTCACATTCACCAATAATCTGAAGCACTTTAGTGTTACACTTAGCCCTTTACACAGGATAGAGCAGCCCTTCAATAATTATGTATGCTGTGGTTTCAAAAAATATATATAAAATGGTTGCACCCTGAAACATCTGACCTATGTAAACTCCATTCACAAAGCTACTTTACCACAAGTGGAGGGTGATTGATTGATTTGAGAAGTGGATGGAATCTACATACACCTCCAGGCAGCAGAGAGTTTCAACCAAGAGGTTGAGAAAAGAGTTCAGGTTCCATGTGAGATAACAAGGTGTAGAGCTGGATGAACACAGCAGGCCAAGCAGCATCAGAGGAGCAGGAAAGCTGACGTTTCGGGCCT
>NC_063368.1:16953542-16981404 GCF_021869965.1 Rhincodon typus
CCACCTATCTGCTCCTCCCACCTCACTGACCAACCCCCACCCCAACTTCCTACCTACTAGCCTCATCCCCGCCTCCTTGACCTGTCCATCTTCCCTTCCACCTACCCGCTCCTCCCTCCTCACTGACCAACCCCCATCCCAACTCCCTACCTACACTCATCTTTACTGGCTTCATCACCGCCTCCTTGACCTGTCCCTCTTCTCTCTACCTATCTGCTCCTCTATCTACCTTCTATCATTGCCTCCCCCCCTCTCTATTTATTTCAGAGCCCCATTCCTCCAGACACAAAATGTCAGCTTTCCTGCTCCACTGATGCTGTGTTCATCCAGCTGTACACCTTGTTATGCCAGGTTCCATGTGAGCTGTTTGTTCTAATTTTTCGGTAGGTATTTTTGACTCCCATACTTTCCCATCTCATTGTCTTTTGCCTCATTGTTCTCCCCATCTGCCTTAAATCCATCCCTGCTCTTCATTTCATTTAAGGGGAAAAGTGCAAGTTTCTGGTGTGGCAGCAGAGTCGCTACTCCTGAGCTACTGGTGGTCTGGGTTCATTTCCCACTTCCTCCTAAAGCGGAGTAAGGTGATTAGAAAACTATTGACCATGGAATGGATGAGGCATGCTGGCAGGTGTAAGGGGAAATACCAATAGAGACAAATGGGCCAGATGGTCTATTTCTCTGCTGCGATTCTGTTCTGTCACATGTGCAATTAACAGCACAAAAGTAAGAAACTTAGCACCCTGTAATAGAATAAAGTAGGAGTGATGGCAGTAGTGTCGCTGAAGTAATCCAGACACCCATCCTCATGATCCAGAGAGTCATGGTCAAATCCCCCTGACAGAAGGTTACTTAATTCAATTAATTTATAAATTGAAACCACAGATTTTGCAAGCTAGTTTCAGGAATGCAGATCGTGGAACGAGCATTCATTGCCATTTTAAAAAATCTCAGCGTGTTCTTGCCCAGTCTGGTTGATGTGTCTCCAGATCCATAGTGATGTGGTTGACAATTAACTACCCTCTGAAGTGACCATGTGAGTCACTCACTTCAAGGGCAATTTGGAATGGGGTGTGGGGGTAACAATGGGGGGTGGCACGGTGGCTCAGTGGTTAACACTGCTGCCTCACAGCACCGGAGACTCGACCATCCTCAGGCAACTGTGTGGAGTTTGCACATTCTCCCCATATTTGCGTGGATTTCCTCCAGGTGCTCCAGTTTCTTCCCACAGTCCAAAGATGTGCAGGTTAGGGTGGATTGGCTGTGCTAAATTGCCCGTAGTGTCCAGGGATGTGCAGCTTAGGTGGGTTATAGGGGGATGGATCTGGGTGGGATGCTCAGAGGGTCGGTGTGGACTTGTTGGGCTAAAGGACCTGTTTCCACACTGTAGGGAGTCTAAGTCTAAATCTTTAGCCTTGCCAAGAACGCCCCAATCCTAGGGGAAGTATGTCTTTCATAGCTCGCACAAAACTAAGCCTGCAGAAATAATGTAAATGCCTGCTATGACAGAAATATCAATGCAGTGAGTTCCAAAATCCACACACCTAATAAGCTGATTGCAAAACTGGCTACACCCTCCGACCATCAGAGCCTTGAGTGAAAATCGACTTGACACCCAACAGGCCAAGTGTAATGATAGCTGTTAAGGTGAGGAGAGGCTAATCATCTGATCTCATAAGAGCTTTGGAAAGTTGAATTGATTTAAGGTGAAAGAAGTGGATCTCAGAAAGGCTATCACTTAAAAAAACAAAACCGGCAATTATTTAGGCCTCAGCTGGAGATTTTGACTTAACTCTGGGCCCTAAGTGATTTAGGAATGATGCCAAGGCATTGGTGAGGGTCTACTTGACGTTTACTCAAATGGTAGCAGTGACGAGGGAAGAGGATTTCTTTAGAGCAGGTTAAGGGGGAGGTTTAAGCAACTTTGAAAATTCTGAAGGAGTAAATGAAGTTTCCACTGAGGGGCAAGTTGGTAACCAAAGGTAACTGCCATTATAATCCAAGAGTTGAGGCATTTTTTTTTCCCACAGCAAGTTGCTGTGATTTGGAACGTGCTGTCTGTAACAGCAGTGGACAGAGATTCAATAGGAACTTCAAAGGAGGAATCAGATACTAAGATGAAAAGGATAAATATGGAGCACTGTGGAGAAAGAGCGGAAAGGAGTGGAACAGTTGTAAAGCTTCTAAATGGGAAAAATTATCTGAGTGAAATCATTCTGTGCTGTATAACCCTGCGATTTGGAAAACGCACTCCGGATTGAAGGAACAATATATTAACCCATTGTCAAACAATTTTCTGACCCCATGCCTATCTTTCAGAGTTCAAACATTTCTTGTTCAATTTCAAGTCAATGTATGATCATATAGTAAGCCCACACATGAATGGTATTCAGTTAATTTCATGTAATTGAAGGTCAGAACATTAAATATATCTATAAATCAGTAGATTTGTCAACTGCTCGAGCATGTTGCATTCTCCAAAGGCTCTTAGTCTATAACTAGAAAGTGTAGAAAATAGGTTCAACGTTTTTGAAACATAGAAGGTTCTTAGAGAACTTGATAAGGTAGATGCTGAAAGTTTGTTTACCCCCTTGCGGGAGAGTCTATGACCAGAGGACATAATGTTAGAATAAGACATCGCTCATTTAAGACAAAGATGAAGAGGAATTTCCTCTTTCAGAAGGTAGTGAATCTGTGGAATTATTTGCCATGGATGATGAAATGCCTGCTTCCAAGAGTGGTTTTATTTCTCGACCTGCCAATCCACTTCGTGAAGATGCATTATGACTCACAATTACAGTTGGATCTTCTGCCGAATCAGCGCCATAACGTATAAGGGAACTGGCCAAGTACTGGAAGATGGATCTAGAGTAGTTAGGTGCTTGATGATAGGTGTGGATGTGATGGGCTGACGGGTCTTATTCCATACTGTTAATAAAAATCAAAGACTGAAAGGGAAAGCAGAACATTTTGGACATTTGTAAAATTGTCTGAAGAAGTCCCAGGTAAATGCCTATTTATGAAGATTTGCAGAAGTAGGTGAGAACTGTAGGTGACCACTGGTACCTGAGAGAATTTCAACACAAGCTGTGGCTCTCAGGGTGTAAAGGACTGTTGTTATGAGGAGCTAATCAGCTGTTCTTCAGTTGGCTGTAAGTTGTGAACTTACTCTTAAGTTGACCTTGACCTGTCACAAGAGACTATCATGGAGCTCAGACCTAATATGTCACTTACTATTGAATAGAGGTGTAAAAAAAAAATTCTATTCTATCTACCAAGATCAAATTTAACTTCTGTGAACATATCGGGTAGCTTCTTTCCACACTTGCTGAAAGCTACATCACAAAGAGATTTGGGAGTCTTCACGCATTAATCACAAAAACCCAGCATCCGAAAAGCTAGCATTCAGCAGGTAATAGGGAAGGCGAGGAATGTTGGCCTTTATTTCAAAGGAATTGGAATAGGGAAGACTTGTTATAACTAAGCAAGGTACTAGGTGGATCACAGCTGGAATATTGTGAACAGGCTTTGGACCCTTTTACCTAAGGAAAGATATTCTGATATTGGAAACAGTCCAGAGAAGGTTCACCAGGCTGACCCCAGATATGGACGGACTGTCTTACGAAAAGAGGTTAAGTAGGTGAGGCTTGTACTCACGGGGGTTTGGAAGAATGAGAGGCATCCTTACTGAGACATATAAGGTTCTTAGAGGACTTGACCAGGTAGATGTTGAAAGATTGCCCCTTGTGGACGAGTCTAGGACCAGAGGGCATAATCTCAGAATAAGGGGTCACACATTTAAAACAGATGAGGAGGAATTTTTTCTTTCAGAAGGTAGTGAATCTGTGGAATTAGTTACCATAGAGCTGGGTCATTAAGTATATTCAAGACTGAGATAGACATTTTATCATCAGTAAAGGAATTAAGGATTATGGGGAAAAGGCAGGAACGTGTTCCCATATTCTCATTGAATGGTAGAACAGGCTCAATGGGCCAAATGGCCTACTTCTGCTCCTACACCATTTAATCTAGGCACAGCCATCATAGACTAGTAGCAACAAGGAGGATTGGTAGCAACAAATCCACCCAGGGTGTTCCAGATGGTTCGTGTGTTTGTTTAAGGATTCATTAAGTTGTACAATTACATTATGTTGACATTGCTGGTATCCAACATTATAATAAATTCTTGATTTTAATATGTACTGTTCTGCAGCAGCTGTAATGCATCTGTAAAAGCAAATGGATAGCTTCTCTGTCTTTGAATCTCTACCGTCTAAGTATCTTAAGGGCCCTGTGCTTCAAATAGCCAGAAAAACCTATTCCACTTCTAGTGGTATGATAAGGGATCATATTTCCATTCTCCTCTTCTTTTATGTATTCACTCATGGGATGTGAGCATCATTGGGTGATAAATTTGCATCCCTAATTGCCCCTTGAGAAGGTGGTGGTGATCTTCCCCCTTGAACCGCTGCATTCTGTGCTGTAGGTAGACCCACAATGCCCTTAGGGAGGGAGTTCCAGGATTTTGACCCTGCAACAGTGAAGGAATGACAACACATTTCCAAGTCAGGGTGGATGTGGCTTGGGGGAGAACTTGCAGGGGGTGGTGGACCCATATATCTGCTGTCCTTGTCCTTCCAGATGAGTGTGGTCATGGGTTCGGAAGGTGCTGTCTATGAGCCTTGGTAAATTTTCTGCAGTGCGTCTTGTAGATAGTACACACTGCTGCTACTGAGCATTAGTGGTGGAGGGAATGGATGTTGAACCTGGTGAAGGGGGTGCCAATCAAGTGGGTTACTTTGTCTTGGATGGTGTCAAGCTTCCTGAGTGTTGTTGGAGCTGCACTCATCCAGGCAAGTGAGGAATATTCCATCGCACTCTGACTTCTGCCTTGTAGATGGTGGACAGGCTTTGGGGAGTCTGGAGGTAAGTTACTTGTTGTGGGATTCTTGGATATTCAGTTCAGGTTATTGATAAACCGTAGAATATTGATGGACCCAGGGATTCAGATGCATAGCTCTTTGAAAGTTGTGTCACACACAGACAGGTTGGTTAAGAAGGCGTTTAGCACGCTAGCCTTTATTGCTTAGACCATCGAGAATAGAAGTTGGGACGCCATGTTGAGGTTGTACAGGAAGTAGGTGAGGCCTCTTTTGGAGTACTGTGTTCAGTTCTGATTGCCCTGCTATAGGAAGGATGTTATTAAATGGGAGAAGGTTCAAAAAAGATTTACCAGGATGTTGCTAGAACTGGAGGTTTAGGCTATAAGGTGAGGTTGGATAGGCTGGGACTTTTCTTCACTGGACTGTAGAGGCTTAGGGGTGACCTTTTACAGAGGTTTATAAAATCATGTGGGCATGGATAAGGAGAATAACAAAGTTCTTTTCCCTAGGGAGGGTGAGTTCAAAATTAGGCAGCATATTTTTAAGGTGAGAAGAGAAATATTTAAAAGGGACCTGAGAGGCAGAAGGTGGTTTGTGTGTGGAATGAACTGCCAGAAGAAGTGATAGATGCAAGTACAGTTGCAACATTTTATAAAACATTTGGACAAGCACATGGATAGGAAAGGGTTTAGAGGGATATGGGCCAAACACAGGCAAGTGGGACGAATTTAGTTTGGGATACTTGGTCAGCATGGGTGAGTTGGGCTGAAGGGTTTGTTTCCATGACTCTATGACCTCTTGCGGAATTTCAACCTGAACTGTGTGTTCACTGCACTGTCTCATGCCTGCCTGTATTGTATTATACATACTCATGTGGTGAGTGTCACTGGCTCAGGTGTGCAGCCACAAGGTTGCAACTTAATTCCAACGCTGTACCTGAACAGTTAATGGCTAAGTGTATACAAAGAAGTTGGGGGATAGCCAGCTTCACAGACTTTTTGCGCAAGACGAAACCAGGCACTGCTTGCTCAGCAGGAATCTGGGTGACAAGGGTTGCTAAAAGGCTGCCTGACCTTCATAGTTATCAAGGTTACTCAGTTAAAGGCAGTCAGAAGGACAATGAAACTGATGTACCATATCTATACGACCCTTGGATGGATGATCTCAGAGTCATGAGGGCCCTGGGCAGGAGTCAAACTTTCAAGAGAAAACATGTGTTTTGAAGACATCAGCAGCTTAATCTAGGAATAACCATCACTGAAGCAGGACCAAATTGAGCTCGAAGTTCAGGGAAGGAGGACAGACCCAGCTGAGTGACCGTAGCCTGGCCAGCTGTGCCTCATCTCGTGCTGGGTAATACTACATCTGCACCTTTGTGTTGTGATTTTATGATTTGATGCAATGGTTTTAAATTGAGTGAGTGATAAATAAAACCATAGATTGCAGTAACATTACAGACTGTAATTATTGTGTCGACTGGTGTTGATCTGGAGTGGACAATGGGTAACCAGCATTTGTTACCTATTCCTAATTGCCCTTCAGAAGGTGTGCCGCCCTCTAACTGAGTGGCTTTCAAAACCATTTCAGGAGCAGTTAAGAATCATCCAGTGGATTTGGAATCACCGATTGGACAGATCAGACAAGCCTAGCTGATTTCCTCCTCTAAAGGCATTCACTCCAACTGTGGTTTTCACAACAATCAAGTTTTTCTGACCACACCATGAACTGGTTGAGGGCCCCCTCTTGTGTTTTAGCCACAATGATGCATAGAATCTGTGCAGTAACCCCAGTAATTGGTGTTAGTAATTGTATTGTGCGGGCTGTGAAAAAAGGTGCTTCTGACAGACACCAAGGGAGCGGCATTAAATGTAGAGATGGTTGAATACACGATGGAGAAAAGGACTACAAAGAATTGTTGATTTAAGTGGAAGGGGTTTCATTTGTCCCAGAAACTGGCGAGGACAACCTCAGCGCTGTTTTAATTTTCAAGTAATTCAGTGTATCAATGAGATCAGTTTTCTTTCCAGCTCGGTATATATATAACATTTCAAAGAGGTTAATGTAGGAAAAAACGTGAGAAGTAAGGATAAACTGGTGTGGAATTAATGTTGAGCTAACCATAATCTAAATAAAATGAGAACCAATTCCTAGGTCAAAAAGGACACAGGTTTATTTTGAGGGCTGATGTTGCACCACTGCTTTGCAACACAATCAGCTGGAATTGTCAACATCGAGATCTGATTTTGCACTGGACCCTGTATCTGACCTCCACTCGCTTGCACCTTGTACCATGCAGCTTACAGTCATGGGATAAAATACGCAGCTGGAGACCATTCAGTCCAACAAGCCTACTCCACCATTTAATATGATCATGGCTGGTATTGGGCTTCAATTCCACATTCCCACCCGATTTCCCCCATATCACTTCAATCCCATGATCCATCAGAGACGGTCCCCTATTTCACAGGTTAAACAAATTTGTTAAAGTCGTGTACAGTGCTATGATTCATGAGAGTGTTAAGTAATCGCAGTGAAATTTCACCTGGGAGAAATTCTACTTTATCAAGCCACTGAGAGACGATTAAGTCAAGACCATTTACAGTGACAGAATTCTACAACAACATTGTGCATGATCTGGTTTTATTGATTAAATTCTTTGAATTACATGCGATGGCAGAGTGCTTCATTAGTGATTGAAGGGTTAGGGATTTCTCACAAAACTGACATTCCAATTTTACATAGTGCTCGAACAATCTGGATTGAGAAAACTGCATAAAAGCAGGACAGCAATTTCCAATTGCTTAATTTACAAGGCGTGCTCAGAATTGGGTCCTGTATGTCAGCTGAGTTCCACAGTGCTAAGTTGCTGAGTTACCAACTTGAGCTTATACTTTAGAATTGGAGCTGCCCCAGATTCCTGGAAATCACTAGAGTGGTGGGGGAGCGGGAGAGAAAGGGGAATAGAGTCTGGATGTCGCCGGAGATTCTTAATCTCAATTGAACGTCTGTTGCTGTGTTGCAATTTTTATTGGTTGCTGAAAAAGGATACATTTTCTCAATGCTTTGTATCTTGCACTCAACAGGACAATTTGCAAGAAATACCAATTTGAAAGGAAAATCAATATTTTTGTTGCGTGAGAAGAGAGTACTAATTGGTTGGCAAGTGGACATTTATTGATAGAGGGCTTTGAAAGCTTGTGATTTCAAGTAAACCTGTTGGACTATAACCTGGTGTCGTGTGACTTCTAACTTTGTCCACCCCAGTCCAACATTGTTGTCTCCACATCCTGGTTAATGATGACTGACAGTTAACTGCCAAGGTCTGTTTAAATTTTGAACAAGGCAGGTTGCATCTGATTGGTCACTCAGATTTGAATCAGTAAAGAGTTGTCACCTATTTTGGTGTAAAATTCAAACAAAGCCTGGTTGTTAACTGCCAATCACATTAACTAGTGCATTCCCCATAGCAACACCTCTATCCATCGCAGTTAACTTGTCAAATAATCAGCATTCTCCTCCTGTTGGTTTTCCCCTTTAAATTGGTATTTTTGCAAATTGTCCTGCTGAGTAAAAGATGAAAAGCTTTGTCGAGAGTCTTTTCTTCACCAGTACTCAAATTCTATGCTACAAAAAACAATTTTGATTTAAGTCTGCATATAGTAGGATAGGACGACAAGGGATGAGCTGACTCATTCGGGAGGGAACAGCTGGCAGTTTTGTCCTTGACACCAGGTGAGGTTTTGAGGGAGCAGCTGCATGCATGCATCTTCAGTTTTAGCTATAACTGCGGGCTATGGAAACTCAGTCACCGTCTACATTTGAGATTGATATTGCTGAAGTCTTCGACACTGAAGGAATCGAGGAGATTTGGACAGCACCTGGAAAATGGAGTGAAGGTAGAAGATTCAGCCATAATCATGTTGGCTATTTTCCCTGAAGCGTCGGAGGCTGAGGCGTGACCTTATAGAGGTTTATAAAATCATGAGGAGCATGGATAAAGTGAATAGCCAAGGTCCTTTTTCCCAGGGTAGGGAAGTCCAAAACTAGAGGGCATAGGTTAAGGTGAGGGGGCAAAGATATAAAAGGGACCTGAGGGACAACATTTTCACACAGAGGGTGGTGCGTGTATGGGATGAGCTGCCAGAGAAAGTGGTGGAGGCTGGTACAATTACAGCATTTAAAAAGCATCTGGATGGATACATGAATAGGAAGGATTTAGAGGGATATGGGCCAAATGCTGACAAATGGGACTAGATTAATTTAGGATATCTGGTCGACATGGACAAGTTGGACCGAAGAGTGTTTCCGTGCTGTACGTTTCGATAACTCTATGACTGGCGGAGAACACTGAAGGGATCACATGGCCTCTTGCTACTCCAAAAAGTGAGTTATTATTCTCAATTACTTATTCAGTCAAAGTCAGGAATTTGTTCATTCTGCTGCCTAGTTTTTTTTCATTCATTAACAGGATGAGGGCGTCGCTGACCTAATTATTCAATGAAAGGAATTATGCACAATGCTCGCAATCCAGCAATATTAGCTGCTAAACTAAATTGACAAACAGTGGGCAGTTTTCTAATGGATATCAAACAAATTCTAGAATGAAACAATATTTATTCAAGCTCTGGGGAATTTTTTTGAGAAGTAGATACCATCGCACTCAAGAGTTGGAGGGTACTTGGAGACTGGCGTTTCCATTGTCTACTCTGCTCCCAAAGTGTGCTTGTTGAACAGATATTCAGCCATGCTATTCTGAGGGGCACCTAAGCGATGCAGGTTGGTGATGTGGTCGCCAAGTTTCTTGATGGTCTTGACTTGCTTCTCCAAGTAGTGGGTCTCCAGGAAGTTAGACAACTGGAAGAGAATGAAATGTAACCACTGTTCACTATGCACGAAATATGGACTGCTTTTGAAGGTTAAAGCAAACCTAGCAGTCTAGGCATGGACAAGTTGTCCAATTTTGTTTGCAGTCTCCTTTTTTAGTGAAGGAGAATGAAAGAAAATGGCGCAGGAATAATCAATAAATTATTCACCTGAATCTGTTCCTCACCTAACAATGAGGTCATGACAGACTTCTACATTAAGTCACCTTAGAATCATACAATACAGAAGAGACCCTTTGGCCCACTGAGTCTGTGCAGAAAGATGCACTGCTACCTATACTAGTCCCATTTTTCCATACTAGAGTCCATTACCTTGAATGGTATGACACTTCAAGTGCCCTTCCAAGTTCTCTATAAAGGTTATGAGGTTTCCTGCCTCAACTACCCAGGCAGTGCATTCCAGACCCTCACGGCCCTCTGGGTGACAATGATTTTCCTCAAATCTCTTCTAAACCTCTTGTTTTTCACTTTAAAATTAAGCCCCCTTGCTATTGACCCTTCTACTAAGGGGAACTCTGTTCACACCCTCCATAATCATAGGCTCCCCTGTGTCAGACTTCACTGCTCCAAAGAAAACAACCTGATTATTCCAGCCTCTCTTCACCACTGAAATGTTCCATCCCAGAGAACATCCTGGTGAATCTCCTCTGCACCCCCTCCAGTGCTATCACTTTTTACCCATAGAGTGGTGTCCAGAACTGTACACAGAACTCCAGTTGTGGCCTAACCAAAATTCTGTTCAGCTCCAACATGACCTCCCTGCTCTTACCAGCTATGCTCTGACTGATAACTGCAAGCATCCTATATGATCCTCAATTAATCTATTACCCTGACCTTGTAACCCATGGTTCTGGACTCTCCAGTCAGGGAAACAGCCTCTTTATATCTGCCCTGTCAAGCTCTCTAGGAATGCTATATGTTTCAACAGGCTCATCTCTCATTCTTCTAAACTCCAAAGAACATAATCACTTTCTACTCAATTGTAAGTTCATAGGAATGTAGAAAACAGGAGCAGAAGTAAGCCATTCAGCCCTTTGTGCCTGCTCTGCTCCTCCCTCAACTACATCATTGTTAATCTTCTACCTCAACACCATTTAGCCACGGTATCCCTATCTCACTTGATGTCTTACAGATTGTTAGATTTATAGATCTCCCATGGCTTGACTCTACAGCCCTCAGGTTAAGAGAATTCCATCACCTTGTGAGTGGAGAAATTCATATTCTATCAGTCCTAAATGTCCTAAGAGACTCTTTAGTCTGGGGCTCTGTCCCCTGATTCTAGATTCCCACTCTCCAGCCAGAGGAAATCTCCTTCCTGCTTATACCCTCTTGTAAGAACTCTGCTTTCTTCGATGAGATCACCTCTCATTCTCTAAACTGTAGAGAGCATGGGCTCCTCATGTAACAATCTGACAACCTTGGGGTTATTCTGGTGAATCCTTTGTTACACAAACCACCGGCATCTACCAAGACATGTCTTCCTTCCAAAATCTGAGTGATTTAGAACATTGTAGTCACCATGAAAAGGGGCCATGATTGGCAAGTCCGCAACTTTTGTCTAAAAGGATTGAGTTGTCATGTCTGAATGTAGCAGCAAGCTGAAGAGAGTGGAACGACCTCAAGCATTGAGATCTGACAGCACTTTTAATGCTCTAAGTTAATATCCAGTTATAAAAACTCCTGAGCCTGCAGGAGCAGCCAAACTCACAAGAAAATGCAAGACCATTCCAAATGGCAAACTTGCAGCATTTCGATTTCCTGACCATCCACGTTAACAATGTTTTCAGAGATGGTCACAATATCAATTTTGGGTGAAAAAAAGTCTCAGTCTCTCTCTGCCAACATGTTACAAGTTGAATACCCAAAACCCAACAAACTTAGGTTACTGAATATTTTACTGAATTTTACTGAGTACATACATGAGGGTCACTTCTATCCTTAGACAGTTTGTACAGCTCCAGTAGGGTTTGGTTAATGTTCTTCTCCAACTGCAGAGCGCACTGCATTGCCTGCAGACCACTGTCCCAGTCATCTTGTTCAGGTCTCTAGAGAGAAAAGTATAGCCTGGTTAGTGATAATCAGGGTGGACAATGAAAGCAAGGGGAATCCATGGAATCTGACTATTCAGTTATTTTTCACAACATTGATTCCTGGGATGAAAGGGTTATCTTATGAGGCAAAATTGAGCATTTTGGACCAGTGCATATTGGAGTTTAGAAGAATGCGAAGTGATCTTATTGAAACAATGACCATGAAACAAACTAGACAGGGTGAATACTGAAAGGATTCTTCCCCTTGTATGGGAATCTAGAACTAGGAGGCACAATTTCCAAATGAGGAGTCTTTCATTTACAACAGATGGAGGAGAATACCTGCTCATTTACATTTTGGAATTCTCTATCCTGGCAGCAATGAAGACAGGGTCATTCAATATATTCAAGGCTGAGTCAGATTTTTGATTACAAGACTATAGGGAGTAGGTAGGAGTTGAGACCAGGATTATATCAGTCAAGATTGTTTTGAATAATAGGCAGGCTCAAGGGGCTTAATAATCTACTCCTGCTCCTATTTCTCACGTCAGAATCTTACCCAATTTTCCAGCAAGCTTTTTGATTGTCAGTGAATTTGCTGAGGGTGAGACCTTAGGCAGTAACACGAGAATGAAGAGATAACACAGTGTGGAGCTGGATGAACACAGCAGGCCAGGCAGCATCAGAGGAGCAGGACAATTGACGTTTCAGGTCGGGACCCTTCTTCAGAAATCCATCCCGACATGTTAGCTTTCCTGCCCCTCTGATGCTGCCTGGCCTGCTGTGTTCCTCCAGCTCCACACTGTGTTATCTGTGACTCCAGTATCTGCAGTTCTTGCTACCATGAGAAGGAAGGCTTTTTTGTTAAGCAAGGGTATTAAGGAATATGGGCCAAAGCTGGGAACATGGCGTTACACCACAGATCAACCATGATCTCATTAAATGGCAGAACAGGGGCTGAATGCCTTATTCTTGGTTCTATTTTCCTTTTTCACTTTGATGCTAATTGGACAACAAACATCTCTAGTAGCATGTGCTCTAAGGGGAAGCAAAGTTAATGTGGAGCTTCAAGGTTGAAATACAATAGAGAATAAGGCTATGAGAAACAACACAGAGCTGCTGTTATACCAACATGTTAATGTCCTAATCTCAGAAGAACATTCTGTCTGGCTCGGTGTGATGATCCCTTCTCATAATTATGGAGGAGTGAATAGAGAACAGATTTGTTCAAGAATTCTTCCAGAGCTGAGTGTAAAACAGGATTCGTTATAGAATCATAGAGTTATACAGCACCACCTTTCAGTCCACACCAACTATGTTCCCAAACTAAACTAGTCCCACTTGCTTGATTTGGTCCATTTCCCTCCAAACCGTTCCTATTCATTTACTTATCCAAATGTCTTTTAATTGTTGTAACTGTACCTACATCCACCACTTCTTCTGGCAATTCATTGCACACAGGAACCACTCCCTGTGTAAAAAGATTGCCCCTCATTTCCTTTTTAAAACTTTCTCTTCTTGCCTTAGAAAATGCCCCCTAGTTTTGAACTCCCCCACTTTAGGGAAAAGACCCTTGCTTTCACCTTATCTATGCTCCTCGTGATTTTATAAACCTCTATAAGGTCACCCTCAACCTCCTATGTTCCAGCGAAAAAAAATCCCGGCCTATTTTTATAACTCAAACCCTCCATAAATCTTTTCTGAACCCTCTCCAATTTAATAATATTCTTCCTATAGCAGGGCGACCAGAACTGTACACTGTACTCCAGAAGAGGCCTCGTTCTTGCACTGGTTCAGCGCTGATGCAAGAATGCCAAATACAAAATTCAAACACAGGGCCCCACTCTCTGCAAACAGAAGGAATGCACCCAGGTAATATGCCTTTTACAATTAAACAAAAGTATACGGGACAATGTTTCCCCAGTGCATCGTCTATGTCAATGTCTTAAGCAATAAGAGTTCATTTGCCGACTAATCAGTACCTTTGCCTCATTCAGCAAAAGTTGTTCTCTTTGAAAATTGGCATTCTTGCATCTGTCCTGATGAATGTAAAGTGTAAAATTTCAACAACGTCTCCCCTTTATCAGCGAGACTTAGGTAGACAATGTTCGCAACATTTGTCACATGACAAAACTGCTCCTATTAGTTGCTTTCTACGAACTGACCTTGATATCTTGCAGGCTGATTCGGCCCCCTCGTTGATTCTGGAATTTCATCAGATTCTCCGCTTGTTCACGTTCCTTGTCTGACTGCTTCTTGAAGAACCTCATAAAGTTGTCCAGGGCAACAGATCCTTGGTCAAAGTAATAGGACTGCAAAATAGGGGACAGGGTGGGGTGAAATGAAAGGGAAATCAATCGAACGGGTTTCTGAAGAAAGATTGTCCGCTTGCCTGAATGAGAAAGATACAGAAGGATTCTGTTTTATTCACTCTTAAGGTATGCTAGGAAAGACCAGCATTTATTGCCTATCCCTATTTACCCCTTGAGAAGGTGGTGGTGAGCTGTCTTTTTGAACCAGTGCTGTCCATGTGGTGTCGAAGGAGAATTAAGAGTCAATCATGTTGTTGTGGGGCTGGAGTCACCTACAGGCCAAACCATGAAGAATTCAGCACATTTCTTTCTCTTGAGAGGCAGGAGTGAGCCAGACAGTTCAATAATTGCATAGTTTGATGGTCATTATTACTGAGAATTGCATTTTAGTTTGGATTTGTTCGTCAATTGAAGTTAAATTCCACCAACTGCTGTGATGGTACTTGTACTCATAGAACCATAGAATCACAAAATCATACAGTCCAGAAAAGGCCCTTCAGCCCATCAAGTCTGTACTGCTAAAAATGTACAGCTACCTTATAACCTTATAGCTGTTCCAGTCTATTTTGGCCTGATTCTTATGTCTCTGGCCATTGATTCAGGACTTTGGATTCTTACTCCAATAATATTTACAACAATGCTATCATCCCTTTGTTCTAACACAATCTCATAATCCTTACCGTACAATCATAGAATCACCAAATTATATAGTATTGAAGAGGCCCTTCGGCCCATTGCGTCTGCACTGTCAAAAATAGACCAAATCTGAACTAGTCCCACTTTCTACACATGGCCCAGAGCCTCGAATGTTATGACACTTCAAATGCTCATTCAAGTACTTTTTTAAAGGTTGAGGTTCCTCACCTCAACTACCCTCTGGGGAGTATATTCCAGACTTTCCCCCCGGTCTACCCCACCAATCCCTCCCTCCCTCCCCTTACTATCCACCGCACTCTGAGTGAGAAAATAATTTCTCAATTTTTCATTATCATTGTGTCAAACAGCAATTCTTTTGTATTAAGAAATCAGCAAAAGAATGTGCTGTTTCCCTCAGATTGTGCCTTAATTGAGAAAAAAAAACTCTTTAGAATCAGAGATAACAAGGTGTAGAGCTGGATGAACACAGCAGGCCAAGCAGCATCGGAGGGGCAGGAAGGCTGACGTTTCGGGTCTAGACCTTATTTCTGAAGAAGGGTCCAGACCCGAAACGTCAGCTTTCCTGCTCCTCTGCTGCTGCTTGGCCTGCTGTGATCATCCAGCTCCACACCCTGTTATCTCAGATTCTCCAGCATCGGCAATTCCCACAATCTTTAGAATCAGGATTACTTCAGTAGTGTGTCGGTTTTAATGGCCATCTGTTATTAACACACATTGAAAGAGAAATGCCTCAGCTGTCTTCAGATTACTGAGGCTCATAATCTGTTATCATTTCATCAGAATCAATCCATTGTTCTCAATGTACTAATACACACCCATGCCTATTCATTTTTTTGGGAAATCATGCAATAAACATATGCCTGATCTCATTAATAACAAGGCATTTTCATTCAACTGTAATATAACAGTCATTAGCGAAGATTAAATATCAGTCTTCAGTTTGCTTTTTGACAGTTGAAACTTGAGGTGATTTCAACTGATTTAGGATAGTCAATAATTAAGGCTAAGACAGAAATTGCTGGAGAAACTCAGCATGCCTGGCTGCACCTGTGGAGAGAAAGCAGAGTATTCACTTCAGGTCCAGTGACCCTTCTTATAGAGTCATAGAGTTGTACAGCATGGAAACAGACTCTTCGGTCCAACTCCTCCATGCCAACCAGATATCCTAAATTAATTTAGTCCCATTTGCCAGCATTTGGCCCATATTCCTCTAACCCCTTCCTATTCATATACCCATCTAAAGATCTCCAGCAATTTCTGTTTTTGTTTCAGATTTCCTGCTTTGGTTTAATAAAGGCCAAGAGATGGTTCCCAAAACCAAGTTCCCAAGTGAGTTGGAGCAAACAGAGAACATGCTGGAGAAACTCAGCGAGTCTGGCAGCATTTAAGCCGAGAGAAACAGAGTTAACATTTTGAGTCCAGTATGACTCTTTCTCAGAACTGAAAGTTGGTAGAGTCATAGGGGTCTGCAGCACAGAGAAGTCTGAGCTGGTCAAAAACAATGACCTAACTAATTTAATCTTACTGGGTGTTGGAACTTCTTTTAATACATTTTTGACAGAGTCGGAGGCCCAATGCAAAAGGATTGCTAACGGTGGAGAAAGAGATGGGGAGATGTAAAATGGGTGTGGATTAAGGTTTGAAAGGGAGAGAAAGGACTCTAACTACTGACAGCAGAATAAATATGACGCGAACAAGTTAAGGCTGTGGGGGGGAATGGGGAACAAGAATGTACAACAAAGGGAGAACAATCGATTTCAGAAGTTGTGGAATTTAGCATTGAGACTTTGAGGCAGTAGCTTTTCTAAGGAAGTAGGATGATTAGTTCAGACAGAACTGTCTTAGAGGAAGGGTTACTGGACCCGAAACGTTAACTCTGTTTTTTCCTTCACAGATGCTGCCAGACCTGCTGAGCTTTTCCAGCAACTTTGTTTTTGTTAAGACTGTCTTAGACTCCACCTTTAGACTGCTTGTAACTATCTTAACTCTGCTCTGAGCAAATGTTAGGCCTCAAATCATGTTCACCAATAAGTGAAAAGCTGCCTGTCTGGGAAATTCAAGGTATCTGTACAGGCATTGAGGCTTTTCCCCTTCAATGGCGAAGATAATGAGAAATGCCTGGGCAGCTTATGGTGTATTGAATTGCTGCATACAGCAAATTAATATAGGGATGAAGGGAAATACAAAGTTGCCATAGTCTTACCAGACTATAGGGCTGTTCCTGTTGCTACTTTCTGTGTCTGATTTTGTTTTTTTATCTAAGATTGATTTAATAGCATTGTACAAGTTTATGACTGGCTTAAGTGAAGGTGACAATATAAACTCTGATTAGCTGATATTACAAACATTTCAAAGTTTTGGGCAAGAGTTTGTGAAGAAAATTCTGTTAATGCATCACGTGTAATGATCTTGAAATTGCTGCTGAGGGAGGGGTGAAAGTGCAAGTGGAGATGATCAATGATTTCAAAAGGAAATTGGATGGAAAGAAATTTGCAGGGCAATGAGGTGAGGGCGGGGAAATAGGACTGATTGTACTGCTCTACAAGAGCCAGTACAGAGATATCAGACTGAATGGATGCCTCCTATCACAAAATGGACTCTTTAACTAGCTTTGACCTCTACACAGTCACAATATTGCCATGATGCCTCATGTTCAGCATTTATGATTAGTTTATACATTCATTACATCAGAAATATGACCAGACTTTAAGTGCAACTGGTAAAACGGTTCATCATTGAACAGAGATAGTGGGGACTGCCGATGCTGGAGAATCTGAGATAACAAGGTGTAGAGCTGGATGAACAGAGCAGGCCAAGTAGCATCAGAGGAGCAGGAAAGCTGACGTTTTGGGTCTAGACCCTTCTTCAGAAATCAGAAATTTTTATCCTTATGCCATATTGATGAAGGACAAATTTATGGACACAATGTGGCAAGAAAGGAAAAAGAAGACTTTGATAAAGTAGCACCTTTTCCCACTGGATTCTCGAGGTGCTTTAAGAAGTATTTAATGAGATACATGTCATAATGTTGGTATCCTGCACTTTTTAATCCATATTTACACTTCCACCGAAAATGCAGAGAAAGGCATGTGCTCCCAGGTTTTTTTTAGTTTTAGATAAACTTTAATGGGTTACACAAGCACAGGTTAGATAGGACATATGCAATATTCCTTAAAGCTGTCTCACATTGAACACAACATCAAACTGCACACCTGGGAATATAGTCTATACATGTTAAAGATTCCTAATAATTGGAAGTCCTGCTCGCAAATATTATTAAATTGAGAAAGGATGGAGGGGGTGCAAAGGAGGTTCACTAGGTTGATTCCGGAGTTGAGGGGTTTGGCTTATGAGGACAGACTGAGTAGATTGGGATTATATTCATTGGAATTCAGAAGATTGAGGGGGTATCTTATAGAAACATATAAAATTATGAAGGGAATAGATAAGATAGAAATAGAGAGGATGTTTCCACTGGCAGGTGAAGCTAGGACAAGAGGGCATAGCCTCAAGATTACAGGGAGCAGATATAGGACTGAATTGAGAAGGAACTTCTTCACCCAGAGGGTTGTTAATCTATGGAATTCCTTGCCCAGTGAAGTAGTTGACGCTACTTCAGTAAACGGTTTTAAAGATAAGGTAGATTTTTTTTGAACAATAAAGGAATTAAGGGATATGGTGAGAACGCGGGTAAGTGGATCTGAGTCCACGAAAAGATCAGCCATGATCTTATTGAATGGTGGAGCAGGCTCGAATGGCCAGACGGCCTACTCCTGCTCCTAGTTCTTATGTTCTTATGTTCTTATGTTCTTATGAATTAGTTTGATTGTCACAGATGTTCAAGTGAGTACCGTGAAAAGTTTACAGTTGCCGCATCACTGCACCATCTTAGGTACAAAGATACAGATACTTAAGATCAAATTCTTAGAAAACAAAACAAAATTAGTAAAGAAATAGCTCAGCATTATAGATCATAGGAATAAATTAGAAAAATGAAGAAGTGAAAAATGAAGAAGTTAAAAATTCAGAATATCAGTCTTTCTGACCCGTCCATGCGGACACCTAGCCTCATCTTAGTTATTCAGCTTAGAATTACGACAGTGCAACAAATGTTCAGTAAACTCAGTCACTTCATGCAAAAGATTGGGGGAAGGAATTATTTTAAGTTCAGGAAAATTATTTTTAGAAATGCTTTCAGTGCGAGTTGCCACTGATCCTTCAAAAGGAAGGTGCATTTTGAAAAGACCAACATGAAATCACTAGCACCCCGGCAGGTTTGAAATTTGCTTCAGATACAAAACTCACCATGGAGAGGTAAACATACGAGGCATAGAGTTCCATGTTGATCATGCGATTGACAGCACTCTCACAGTCCTTGTGATAATTCAGGCGTATATTATGGTCCATGCTGAACAGGTCTTTAATACAGGGTCAAATTGTCTGAAGTGATATAGACTCAGGAATAGCTGCTGCTACCAGGCACTCAGAGTTGGCAGTCTGAAAACATTTCACAGGTGCCTCTGAATTTATATTGTTGCTCAGGCACAGCCCACTCTCCCTTCAAGTTGCTACATGCTTAATGAGTGACAGATCTTCCAACTAATAAAGCAGCTCAGGTGTGAACAGCAGGAGATGGCCTGAGATTTGGCAAGGATTGACAATTCGCTTGGCACCTTCCTGACTTTGTCCTGGTTGTTTAGTCTGCATCTGGAAGAGTTCCGACAGGAGAATTTCAGAGCTTTCCCTCCGAAAGGAAGTTTCCACATGTGGGCCAACCTGGAAAAAGAGGTCACAGTTTTAAGATAAGGGGTGGCAGATTTAAAACAGAGACGAGAGGAATGACTTCTGTCGGGGTGGATGCCAAGACACTGGGTAAATTTAGGGAGGAGATAGACAGATTTTTAATTAGTAATTAGTTAAAAGATTATGGAGAACAGGAAAGTGGGTTGGAGACCAAGATGAGATCAGCCATGATCGTATTAATCGCATAGGAGGCTCAAGAGGCTGAATGGCCTACTCCTAGTTCTTATGTTCTTAGTTGTATATTAGATTAAAAATGATCTTTGGAGAAATCAGCAGGGAAAAGGAAACATTTTGGGTGTGACAGTCTTCTCTCGGTAATCCTAACAAAGGTGTTGATCGATTTTTAAAAAATTTCTTTTTCTGTGTCTGTCTATCCCAATGGGTTCAGCCCTCCTGGAATTTCCTCTAATGTTTGATGTTGATGATCTTAGAGTCATAGAGCTGTACAGCATGGAAACAGATCCGTCGGTCCTACCCATCCATGCCAACGAGATATCCTAAATTAATCTAATCCCATTAGCAAGCATTTGGCCCATATCCGTCTAAACCCTTCCTGATCATGTATCCATCCAGATGCCTTTTAAATGTTGTAATTGTACCAGCCTCCACCACTTCCTCTGGCAGCACATTCCATACATGTGCCACCCTCTACGTGAAAATATTGCCCCTTGGGTCCCTTTTAAATCTTTCTTCTCTCAACTTAAACCTATGCCTTTTAGTTCTGGGCTCCCCCACCCCAGGGAAAAGACCTTCACTATTCACCCTATCCATGCCCCTCATGATTTTATAAACCTCTATAAGGTTCCGATGCTCCAGGGAAAATAGTCCCAGCCTATTCAGCCTCTCCCTTTGGCTCAAATCCTCCAACCCCAGCAACATCCTTGTAAATCTTTTCTGCGCCCTTTCAAGTTTCACAACATCCTTCCTATAGCAGGGAGAGCAAAATTGAATGCATAATTCCAAAAATGGCCGACTCAAAGGAGGTTTCTCCTTGTGGGAGAGACTAGAACGAGGGGACACAGTTTAAAAATACAAGGTCTCCCAATTAAGCCAGAAATGTGGAGAATGTTTTTCTCTCCAACAGTCATGAGTCTGGAATTTTCTTCCTTACAAGTCAATGGAAGAGGAGTCATTGAAGTCTGTAGCTTTGAAACAGACCTTTCAGCCCAACTTGCCCACGCCACCCAGTTTTCACAATTAAACTAGTCCCATTTGTCTACGTTTTGTCCATATCCCTCCACACGTATCCAATCCGTGTATGTGTCTAAATGATTCTTAAATGACAAAATTGTACTCGCTTCCACCAGTACCTCTGGCAGGCCATTCCAGACACTCACCATCTTCCGTGTGAAATGTTTTTAAGTCAGAGATGGTTAGATTCATGACTAACAAGGGTATCAGGGCGTGGTAAGGTGGGGTGGGGGAGGGCTTGCAAAGGAAGCAATGCGGAGTGGAGGTCACAGTCAGATCAGCCATGATCATAATGAATGGTGGAGCAGGCTCGAGAGGCCGAATGGCCTACTCCTGCTTTTCACTTGTAAGTTCATTGTTCAACAGTTAGCTGCTTGGATCATAAATGAGCTGCCTGTGGTGGATCAGGTTCAAACAAGGCATTCAAAATAGGGAAAAAGCAAAGGACTGCAGATGCTGGAGACTCAGAATAAACACAGAAAATGTTGAAGAAACTCAGCAGATCTTTGGAAACAGAAAGAGAGTTAATGTTTCAAGTCCTGTATGACTCTTTTTTTGGAACTCAGAACACTTATGAAGAAGTCATACTGGACTGGAAATGTTAACTCTGTTTCTTTCTCCACAGATGCTACCAGACCCACTAAGCTTCTGCTGCACCCTTCAGTTTTCAATCAAAATGGGAACTGGATCATTATCTAAAGAGGAAAACTTCATGGGGAAGGAGTGGCACTAGGGTGAATTAAACTAAATTGGTATAACTTCTGATCAAATTAAATTCAAGAGGGACCGAAACCGTTATTTGTAAATGGACAATGTGATGGGAAGAATGGCACAAAAGTGAGATGTTCAGAGAACTAGCACAGACAAGATGGGCTGAATGGTCACTCTGCACCAATAACATGACTCTGCATAAGGTGCTGGACAACCAATGGACTGTATATTTTGGTCATACCTTCTACTTTCTTTTTTGTTTTAAAAACTCAGTATTCTATCAAGTATAAGGTAAGGTCACTATAGGCTGACCAGTCCATAGCACTGCTCACTCATTAGGTGGTGGTTTAACCTGAGCGTCACCATGCCTCAGGTGAGGGGAGAGGTTGGGAAAGAGAGACCTTCACAATAACCTCAGCTGACACAGTAATTGAACCCACACTGTGAGCATCATTCTGCTCCCTACACCAACCAGCAGCTAACACACCCTATCCTACCAGTAGGGTTGCAGGAACGTTCACTCTGTCAAATTAGGGAGAATCCAGTGGAAGTGCACTGGGAAAGTACAAAAATAAACAACAGAGTGCAATCCTTAGTTTTCAGTAATATTTCCTTTGTTAAATTGATCTCAAAACTTTAATGTACATAAAATTCCATTCTAATCGAGACAATCTATTAATCCCAAACAAAGTTGCTGAGAAAGCTCAGCAGGTCTGACAGCATCTGTGAAGGAAAAATTAGAGTTAACATTTCAGGTCCAGTGCTGCCAGACCTGCTGAGCTTTTCCAGCAACTTTGTTTTTGTTCCTGATTCACAGCATCTGCAGCTCTTTCAGTTTTTAATCTGTTAACCTTCATGAGATTATGTCATACCATCGAATTAGACAATGGTAGAAGGAAGTCATGATTCTTTTTAATCATTCAGGGATGTGGGAATCCCTAACTGCCCCTTGTGAAGTTGGTAGTGAGCCACCTTCTTGAACTGCTTCAGTCCTTAGAGTGTGGGAACACCCACAGTGCTATTGGAAAAGGAGTTGCAGGATTTTGATCCAGTGACACTGAAGGACAGCAATATATTTCCAAGTTAGGATGGTGAGTGGCTTGGAGGGAAACTTGCAGGTATTTGTGATCCCATGTATCTGCTGCCTTTGTCCTTGAAGTGCCAGAAGTCATGGCTTTGGAAGGTGATGTTGAAGGAGCCTTGATAAAATTCTTCAATGCATCTTGTAGATGGTACAACACTACTCTGGGGTTTTGAAGAAGGCGAATGTTGGACAGGAAGTGTTAGCTTTGTTTCTTTCTTCCACAGATGACACAGACCTGCTGAGGTTCTCCAGCACTTCCTGTTTTTAGTTGAGATTTCCAGCATCCGCAATGAAGTCAGAATTTGTACAGGATGAAAGGAGGCCCTTCGGTCCATGCCATCTGCACACAGTTATCAAACATCAACCCATTCTAAAATAGTTCTGAGGAAGGATGTCTGGATCTGAAATGTTAAATCTGCATTCTCTCCACAGATGCTGCCAGACGTGCTGAGTTTCTCCAGCACTTCCTGATTTCATTTCCGATTTTCAGCATTGTGTAATATTTTGCTTTTATATTATTGTTCTTCCACACCTCTAGCTCTGATCTATCTTTTTAAAACAGGCTGCAGACTCATGTTTACAGCACACAAGGAAATATACGCATGCCAGTTCCGATCTGTCAGAGCAAATCAGCTAATCCCACCCTTTTCCAATAGTATGAAAGCAAAATACTACATATGCTGGAAATCAGAAAAATCAAAAAGTCCTGCAGAAATTCAGCATTTGTGGAGACAGAAATGTAGCAAGTTCAGTATAACTCTTCTTTGGAAGGTGGTGGTTAAGATTTACAAGGATGTTGCCGGGTTGGAGAGTTTGAGCTGTAGGGAGAGGTTGAATAGGCTGGGGCTATTTTTCCTGGAGGGTCAGAGGCTAAGGAGTAACCTTATGGAAGTTTATAAAATCATGAACATCATGGATAGGGTGAATAGCCAAGGTCTTTTCCCCAGGGTAGGGGAGTCCAAAACTAGAGGCCATAGGTTTAAGGTTAGAGGGGAAAGATTTAAAAGGGACCTGAGGGACAACTTTTTCACACAGAGGGTGGTGCGTGTATGGAATGAGCTGCTGGAGGAAGTAGTGGAGGCTGGTACAATTGCAACATTTAAAAGGCATCTGGATGATATATGAAGGGTTTAGAGGGATATGGGCCAAATGCTGGCAAATGGGACTAGATTAATTCAGGACATCTGGTCAGCATGGACAAGTTGGACTGAAGAGACTGTTTCCATGCTGTACAGATCTATGACTCTATTCAGCTGTTGATAGAGGAGGAGGAGAAACAAGTGGAACAGATGGTTAGTATGCCCAGAGCAACAGACAAAGGGAGTCCCAATGGTGGTGAGGGAGTAATAGAAATGGTCAATAGGTGTAAATGTTAGCTGTGTAAAGGAGAAAATGAGTCTATACCTCGATGAGCAAAGTTGGCGATAGGCAATGTGCCTTACACATTTTACAGCCACTAGGTCTCAAATTGAGTTCTATATTAAGGTTGTGATAACCCCTACAAGGCCCATGGGGAATCACTAATTAATCTCCACATGGAGCTTGGTGACCATGTGTTCGTTGGGTAACAAGCAATGGCTTATCCAGCTGGAACTCATCACCTGAGCCCTTTGATTGATTGATTGATTGATTGATGTACTGTCACGTGTACCAAAGTACTGTGAAAAGCTTTGTTTACAAAAAATACAGGCAGATCATAGTAAACAACGATGCACAGATCAAATGCATAGACAGAGACAGAGGCATACACATTACATTGCACAGGGCTTGCGCTGGGTAAAATCAACATTAGCAAGATCAGTGTTGTTTGAGGCTGGACAGTTCATTCATCAGCCTGATAACGGCCAGGAAGAAGCTGTTCCTGAACCTGTTGGTGTGTGTGTTCAGGCTTCTGTATCTTCTGCCTAACGGGAGAGGTTGTAGGAGATCATTACCAGTGGGATGGGTCTTTGATGATGTTGGCAGTCTTTCCATGGCAGCGAACCATGTAAATAGAGTCCATAGATGGAAGGTTGGCTTCTGTGATGGCCTGGGTTGTGCACACCACCTTCTGTAGTTTCTTATGGTCCTGGGCAGAGCAGTTGCCATACCAGGCCATTATGCACCCAGACAGTATGCTTTCAATGGTGCACCTGTAAAAGTTACTGAGAGTCCTTACGAACATACCAAATTTCCTGAGCCACCTGAGGAAGAAGAGATGTTGTTGTGCCTTCTTGACTGTTGCATCTATGTGGGAAGTCCGGGACATGTTGTCAGTTATCATCACTCCAAGGAACTTGATGCTCTCCACCCTCTCAACCTCAGTTCCGTTGATATGGATGGGGGCGTGTTCTCCGCCTTTCTGCTTTTTGTAAAGTAGACCCGTGCCATACAGGTGTTTTCCTGGTGATGAAGAAAATAAAATTAAAATCTAGTCATAATGGTGTCTTCTTTTTCTCAGAAAAAGATAAACAAAAGGACAGGGAGTGGGACCCTCTTGTGGTGCACTTGTAGAGTCTTTATCCCTGGACCAGGAGACCCAGATTTAAGTCCCACTAATGCCAGAGGTGTGTGATTACATCTTTGAACAAGTTGATTAGGAACAGGTTGATTAAGAAAAAGTAAAGCAAATCTGTCTGCTGGTTATAGAAAAAAGTAAAGCAGACCCATAAAGGCTCTTGTAGTATCCCTACCTTTGAGCCAGGAAGCCCGGCTTCAAGTCCAACATATTCCAGTGGCATGTCATAACACCTCTGAGCAGGTTGATTTGAAAAAACAAACAGACCAACACCAATAAAAACCAAAAGAACTATGGATGTTGGAAATCAGAAACAAAAACAGAAATTGCTGGAAAAGTTCAGCAGGTCTGGCAGCATCTGTGGAAAGAAATCAGAGTTAACATTTTGAGTCCAGTAACCCTTCCCCAGAAGACCTACATCAATTTTTACTTTGTTTATTTATTTTAATCTTTTTAATTAATTTTTATTGATGTAGGTCTTCTGTTCAGAGATGTTATTACCCACCACTGGAATATGTTATGCATGAAGCCATGCCTTCTGGTTCAAAGGTACGGAAACTACAAGAGCCTTTATGAGTCTGCTTTACTTTTATTATAATCAGTAACCAGTAAAAACTCCTGTGTATCCAACTGAGTATTTACAAGCAAAGCTCATTGTGGGCAATTTTTTAAAATATCTAACCAAACTGTTCAGAGATGTAATTACACACCTTTGCAACAGGTTGACGTTGAACCTGGGTCTCTTTGTCCAGAGATAGGGACACTACCACTGCACTACCTACTCCCTGACCTTCTTTTTCTTGACACCTTTAGAGTGAAATGGGCACCATGAGGGATACAGTGCTTTATTTTCCTTTCTAACTGCATTTTAATTTAGAACCTCCTGCTCTCCCTACCACCCCACTTCACCCTACTCCCCTCCCTTTTGGTGTCCATTGCCCGTAATGGGCTTCGCATATAAATTTCTAATTGGCTACATGGATGGTTTACTAGTGGCACAAAATGGTTTTAAAAAAGTTTATGGTGATTTGATGGTGGGAAAGTTGTTCAGTTGCATGTGATAACACTTCCAGATATATTTTTTAAAAAGACCGAAGTCATGGGAGAAAAAAGTTTTGTTTTGTGTAAGGGCACTTCTGGATATTCAACAAAGGAAAAATAAAGGAAGGAAGTCCCAGATGAGCTCCTGTAGTGCAATTGTAGTGCCCTAACCTCTGAATCAGAAGACCATTGTTCAAGTCCCACCTGCTGCAGGGATGTGTAATGACATCTTTGAACAGGTTGTTGAAAAAAAATAAAGCTGCTCCAGAGAGACCTATTGGTACAATGGTAGTGACCCTACCTCTGGTCTGTGCAAGGCCTGGGTTCCTGTTCCAGAGGTGTGTAAAAACATCTCTGATCAGATTGATTTTTTCTTTTTTGAAAAAGCAGGCCCAGGGATGGATGCTGTATTGGGTTGGGACGTGCCTATATCCTGCCACGAGTGGTGGCTGTATTTCAGGGTTCAACAGTAAACGACATTGCTTTCCAGTCAGGTTTCCTGAGTTATTACAAGTAAGACCTCTGTCCTCCAGGTTTCTTACATCCTCCGAACCCTCTCAGAGCCCTGGCTGGTTTGTATCTGCTCTTGGCAGCGCAGACCCATTTTCACCTTTTGGCGACTAATATTAACAGCCATGGAATACCCAGATTGGAGCTGGAGGAACACAGCAGGCCAGGCATCATCAGAGGAGCAGGAAAGTTGACGTTTCCGGTCAGGAGCCTTCTTCACAAATGACCCGAAACATCAGTTTTCCTGCTCCTCTGATGCTGCCTGGCCTGCTGTGTTCCTCCGGCTCCACTGTGCGTTACCTCTGCCTCCTGCATCTGCAGTTCTGACTATCCTCAGTGAATTAACACCCATCTAACATCTCTATCTCTCCTTTGCCACCACAGGCGCTCCCTCACGATTTGTTCCACTTGCTCCACCTCCCCTTCCCTCAACGGCATCAAAAACACCATTTTCCGCACCTTTCCAGTTCTAAAAGAGTCAAAGTGGATTTGATGCGAAAGCTTTGTTTCCCTCCGCTGAATTTTCACCAGCAACTCCTGTCTTTGTTGTAAAAAAAAGGGTGGATGCCACACCCAAGATGGCAGACCAACGGGGCCGACCCGCCCAGACGCTGCTCAAAATGGCGGGCAACGGACACGCCACGCTCAAGATGGCGGCCACGTGGCACCGCCCCTTCCCCGACACGGCGGTTGGGCTGCGCGCGACCCTCCCCCCCTACCCGCCCTTTTGGAGCCAATCAACGGCAGCGGACCCGGCGCGCGTGTTCCCGGCCCGGGCGCGAGCACGGCGACGTGCGCGTGCGCCGCCCCCGACGCCGCCGCTGGTCGTCCATGAGCCCAGGCGATGGGCAGCCTGTGGCGCCTGTTACCGGGCCGCTGCCGCCTCCTCCTGGTGGCACACCGCCTCCCGGGCCCGTCTTGCTACCCCTTCGCCGCCCGGACACAGCTGCAGGTCCGGAGGGGGACGCAGGGCCCGCGGAGATGGGGCCACAGCCGCCAGGACTACCCGAGGGAATGTGAGGAAGGCATCAACAGACAGATCAACCAGGAGCTCACCGCCTCCTACGTCTACCTGTCCATGGTGAGAGGGGATCCCAGCGGGGATCCAGCAGATCCCAAGCACTCCAGCACACCTCAGTGGGCAATTCAGCGCATCCCATTTACTCCAGCAGGTCCTATTTGATCCATTATATCACAGCAGGGCATCCAGTAGATCCCATTCACTCCAGCACACCCAGTGGGGAATCCAGTAGATTTCCATTC
>NC_063368.1:16981414-16985454 GCF_021869965.1 Rhincodon typus
GAATCCAGCAGATTCCATTCACTCCAGCACACCCAGTGGGGAATCCAACAGATTCCATTCATTCCAGCACATCCATTGGAGAATCCAACAGATTCCATTCATTCCAGCACATCCATTGGAGAATCCAGCAGATTCCATTCACTCCACACCCCAGTGGGAAATGCAACTTATCCCATTCACTCCACATCCCAGCAGGAAATCCAGCAGATCCCGCTCATGCCAACACTTATCATTAGGGAAATTCAGCAGATCCTCACTGCCTCGTGCATAACGGGGGCAAATCCTGGCCCATCCTGTTCACTCCACCACATTCCAGCAGAGAGCCCAGCACATTCCCATGCAGTCCCTTTCCAGCAAGGAATCCCAGCGCAACCAAGGAGAAAATCCTGAAGATTCCAATATATCTCAGGAGAGAACCCAAGCATATACTCACTGTCTGATAAATCCCAGAAAGGAATCCCAGCACACCCAGAAGATCCCAAGGGAAAATCCAGCCAGTCATTGTTCAACTCAACACATGCCAGGAGGGAAACCCAGTACATTAAGGAAAGAATCCAGCAGATCCCATAGAGCCTAACATTTCCCTGGAGAGAAATCCCAGGAGAGAATCAAGCATATCCCATTCAAAACAATGTATACTGGTGCAGTGTACAGAGCCCAGGACATGACACTAGGGATTCCAGCACATCGCTGTGGTAAATTTCACACATACCCTCACAATCGCATTTGAGAAACCATGGCATTCTGCATGGCATAGCATATCCTGCACACCCACACCCACCAGGTAATATCTCCCCCACCTCAGTCCCCCAACAGTAAATCCCAACAAATCCTCACTGGCTGACATCACTTCCCAGCAGGAAATTCTAGCAGGCCCCCACCAACTAGCACATCCCAGCAAGGCATCCCAATACATTCTCACATCTTGCCTAACACCAACCATCACATTGCCTACAATATAGACTATGTCAGTTTCAATGCAGAAATAGCAAGGCTCCACAGTACCAACAGAAATATCCAGTGCAACTTATACAATGGAACTTAAGCCACTCAGCACAATAAGAAACTCAGCATATCTCCTCTCAATCAAAACACGTACCCTCCAACAATTCCAGCATCTTCCCTCACTTTCCCAACCCAAAATATAAAATCAGTTTGGCTAGAGTTAAGTGATAAAGGAAAAACATCACTGCTGGGAATGGTTTATATCACTAACAATAGTTAAATGTCGAGTTCAGAGTGTATAACACCATTATTCAAGAAAGGGCGGAGCCAAAATGCAGGAAGCTATTGTCTAAGGTTGGGAAATTGCAAGAATTCCCAAAGTAGCAGGTCAATTAGAACATCATAATGCAATCAGGCAGAGCCAACATGTTTTTGTAAAAAGAAAACTGGCAGGTTTATTACAATTCTTGGTGAATGTCACAAGTAAAGAAGGTGGGAACAATATTTGGATGTATAAAATGCTGGGGTGATATGTTAGCATGGATAGAGGGAGGTGACAGCGTAGTGGTATTATCACTGGACAGTTAATCCATTGACCCGGTATTAATCCATCATGGTGGCTCAGTGGTTAGCACTGCTCCCTCACAGTGCCAAGGACCAAAGTTCAGTTCCATCCTTGGGCGACTTCTCTGTGTTGAGTTTGCACATTTTCCTCATGTCTGCATGGGTCCCCTCTGGGTGCTCCGCTTTCCTCCCACAGTCCAAAGATGTGAAGTTTAGGTGGATTGGCCATGCTAAATTATTCCATACTGTCCAGGGATGTGCATCCTGGGTGGATTCGCTATGGGAAATGGAGGGTTACAGGGAGAGGATGGGCTGGATCTGAGTGGGATGCTCTTTGGAGGGTCAGTGTGAACTTGATTGGCTGAATGGCCTGCTTCCACACTGTAAGGATTCTATGACCTAGGTAATGTTCTGGGGACCTGGGTTCAAATCCCACCATGACAGATAGGGGAATTTGAATTCAATACAAACCTGGAATTCAGAGTCTAATGACAACCATGAATCCATTGTCAATCGTTGGGAAAAAGACCATCTGGTTTACTAATTGCCATCCTTATCTGGCCTACATGTGACTCCAGACCCACAGCAATGTGGTTGACATTTAACTCAATTAGGGATGGGCGATAAATTCTGGCTGTGCATGTGACTCCCCCAGTCCTGTGAATGAATAATAAAAAAAAAAGGATTGCCTGACAAACAAGAAACAAGAGTCAGGATAAAAGGTCATTTTCAGATTGGTGAACTATCATCTAGTCAGGTAACACAGAACTACTGCTGAGGCTTCAACTATTTGTAATCACTATTAATCACTTGAATGAAGGGTCAGTCTGTATTGTAGTTAGATTTACTGATGATATAAGGATAGGTAGGAAAGCAAGGTCTGAGAAGGGTAGAAGGATTTAAAGAGATATAGATAGGTAAAATTACAGAGTATAATGTGGGAAAATGTGAGGTTGTCCACTTCAATAGAAGAATAGAAAAGCTAAATATTATTTAAATGGGAGAGAGTGTAGAATGCTGCATTACAGAGGGATCAGAATCATATATGAATCACAAAAGTGAGCATCGAGTTACAGCAAGTAATTGTGAAGGCAATGGAACATTAGCCTTTATTGGAAAGAGGATGGAGTATAAAAAAACAAAATCGTGCTACAGTGGTACCTGGTGTAGGATATGATTTTAGCGTCAATTTTGAAGGAACAATGTACTTGCATTGGAAGCAATTCAGTGAAGATTTGCTGGACTGATTTGTTTGGATAAAGGGAACAAAAACAGAAATTTGCTGGAAAAGCTCAGCATGTCTGGCAGCATCTGTGGAGAGAAATCACATTAACGTTTCAGGTCAAGTGACCCTTCCTCAGAGCAAAGGGTAAAAGGGGTTTTATTTTACAAGGAAGGGTTGAGCTGCACTCATTGGAGTTTAGAAGAAATCAGTGGTCTTATTGAAACATCTAAGATTCTGAGCACATCTGGGAGGGTGGATGGTGAAAGGATGATTTTTTTTCTAGTGGGGATGTGGAGCCAGGGGTCACAGTTCCAAAATATAGAGATTTTTGAGTTCTGAAGTGCTTATCTCACTGAAATAAACATGTTATTCAATTAAGCATCTAAATTTAGTCATTCGGTGAAGTTTTGACTTTTGCCTTCTGAAATGCTTTCCTGACTGCAATAAGCATGTTAGTCAAACAAGCATTCAAGGTTAAGTCGTTTCGTGAAGTTGAGATTTTTGAGTTCTGAAGTGCTTTATCTCACTGGGATAAGCATGTGAGTCAAAACAGCATCAAAAACAAAGTCACTTGGTGATGTGGTGATTTTGGTCTTCAGAAGTGCTTTTTTAACTGAAATAAACATGTTAATCAAAACCAACTTCAGAAAATTGAGGCATTTGGTGAAGTTTACATCTTAGTCTTCAGAAGTGCTTAACTCGCTGAAAAAAGCATTGTAGTCCATACAGCCTCAAATGGTGAGTCTTTTGTTGAAGTTCAGATTTTAGTCTTCTGATCTGCTATCACACATAAATAAGCATGTTATTCAAACGAGCATCAAAAGTTAACTCATTTGGTGTAGTTGTGATTTTTGCCTTCTGAAGTTCTTATATCGCAGAGGTGACCATTTTAGTGTAAACAGCATCAAAAATTCAGTCATTTGGTGATGTTGAAGTTTTTGAATTCTGAAGTGCTTATCTCACTTAAATAAACATGTTAGTCAAACCAGCATCCAAAGGTGTGTCGTTTGGTGAAGTTGAGATTTTTGACTTCTGAAGTGCTTGTCTCACTGAAGGAAGCATGTTAGTCAAACCAGCATCAGAAGTTATCGTTTTGTTAAGTTGAGATTTTTGACTTCTGAAGTGCATGTCTTTCTGAAATAAGCATGTTAGTGAATACAGCATCAAAAATTTACTAACTCGGTGCAGTTGAGATTTTTGACTTCTGAAGTGCATATCTCACTGAAATAAACATGTTGGTCAAAGCAGTATCAAAAATAAAGTCGTTTGGTGAAGTTGAGATTTTTGACTTCTGAAGTGCTTGTCT
>NC_063368.1:16985464-17033655 GCF_021869965.1 Rhincodon typus
TAAAGTTAAGTCGTTTGGTGAAGTTGAGATTTTTGACTTCTGAAGTGGTTTTCTGACTGAAATAAGCATGTTCATCAAACAAGCATTCAAAGCATCTTTCTGATGAAGGGTCTAGGCCCGAAACGTCAGCCTCTCTGCTCCTATGATGCTGCTTGGCCTGCTGTGTTCATCCAGCCCTGCACCTTGTTGTCTCATGTAATCTTGTTGATTTGCATTAAACATAGGACAGGACATTGGTTTCAAATGGAAGTTTTTAATCACGCTGAATATTTAAAGATATTAGAAAGTATATCTTGAGAGCACCGAGCCCTAAAATAATTGAGACTAAATCCAGCATAGTTTTTTTTTTAAATTGAGAACAGGAAGAATATAGCATGAAAAGAAAATACTATGTTGGCTGGAAATCGGAAATGACAAATAGCAAGGGCTGGAAAGCACCCAGGAGGTCGGATAGTACCTGGATAGAGAGAGAGAATTAACCTTTAAGTTTAATGACAATTAAACTGTGTGACCTTGGTCTTAGCTCTGCCCTCTGTAACTGGATCCTCAGCTTTCTGACCCATAGGCCACAATCAGTGAGGATAGGTAACTGAACCTCCTCCACAATAACACTCAACACCGGAGCTCCCCAAGGATGTGTCCTCAGCCCCCTACTGTACTCCCTGTACACCTACAACTGTGTTGCCAAATTCTGAACGAATGCCATCTACAAGTTCACTGAAGAGACCATATAGTGGGACTGATAGCTAACAACGATGAGTCAAAATACAGAAGGGAGATGGAGGGCTTGGTGATGTGGTGCAATGAAAACAATCTGTCTCTGAACGTTGGCAAAACTAAAGAACTGATCATCGACTTCAGGAAGAAAAGAGAATATGCCTCCATCCACATCAATGGAATTGAGGCTGAGAGAGTGAAGAGCGTCAAGTTCCTCGGAGTGACGATAACCAGCGACCTGTCCTGGACTCCCCATGTAAATGCAACAGTTAAGAAGGCACAATAACACCTCTTCTTCCTCAGGCGCCTCAGGAAATTTAGCATGTCGATAAGGTCCCTCATCAACTTCTATAGATGCACCATTGAAAGCATAATGTCCAGGTGCATATTGAACAGCTACTTCCTGGCCATTGAATAGACTGTAGTCTCAAATAATGTAACCTGTACGCCTGTACGTCTTTTTGACTTGTACATCCTTTGCTTACTGTGATCTGCCTGTACCACTCGTAAACAAAGCTTTTCACTGTATTTCGGTACATGTGACAATAAAATCAATCAATCAATCATCCAAACTTGAAGATGTTGAAGACTGGTCATCATTGAGCAGGGACAAAACATGACTACAAATTGAATTAAAATCCGAAGTTATACAAATAGTTGTAAACTGTATAGATTTACATTGAAGGGCTTATGTCAGCTCATACTCAACTAAGGCTGGCTTTTTCTTTTCAATTTCCTATGCCTGTTTATAAAGTGTCATATTGTCTTGCTTGTAATATTGTTCTTAACTCTTTATAATAGTTGGAAATGCTGCAGAACCTCCAGTAGCAGGAAGATGTAACTGCAGTGTGACATGTTTACATTCACAATTTAGAAACATAGAAGATAGGAGCAGGAGGAGGCCATTCAGCCCTTTGAGCCTGCTCCGACATTCTTCACGATCATGGCTGATCGTCCAACTCAATAGCCTAATCCTGCTTTCTCCCCATAACCTTTGATCCTATTCGCCCCCAGTGATATATCTAGTCGCCTGTTCAATACGTTTACTTGTTTTGGCATCAACTACTTCCTGTGGTAATGAAGTCCACAGGCTCACCACTCTTTGGGTGAAGAAATGTCTCCTCATCTCTATCCTAAATCATCTACCCCGAATCCTCATACTGTGACCCCTGGTCTTGACGCACCCAACATCGGGAACATTCTCCCTGCATCTCCTCTATCCAGTTCTGATAGAATTTTATAGGTCTCTGTGAGATCCCCCTCATTTTTCTGAACTCCAGCGAAAACAATCCCAACCTAGTCAATCTCTCCTCACATGTTAGACTCGCCATCCCCAAAATCAACGTGGTAAACCTTCGCCACACTCCCTCCCAAACCTTCAGCCATGATTAGAACGTTGGAGCAGGCTCAAAGGGCTGAATGGCCTCCTCCTGCTCCTATCTTCTATGTTTTTAAATTGTGAATGTAAACATGTCACACTGCAGTTACATCCTCCTTCTACTGGAGGTTCTGCAGCATTTCCAACTATTCTAAACAGCAAGAGCATCCTTCCTCAGAAAAGGAGACCAAAACTGCACACAATATTCCAGGTGTGGTCTCACCAATGCCTTGTACAACTGCAACAACACATCCCTGCTCCTGCACTCGAAACCTCTCGCAATGAAGGTCAACATACCATTTACCTTCTTTACTGCCTGCTGCACCTGCATGCTTACCTTCAGTGACTGCTACACAAGGTATAAACTGACACAAGTCCTTCAACGTAAGCCTACACAGCTTACACCTATTTGTATAACTTCCACCAATTTTAATTCAAATTATAGTCATGTTTTGTCCCTACTCAATGATGATCAGTCTCCAACATCTTCCAGTTTAGATTATTGATTAATTGATTTTATTGTTACGTGTACCGAAATACAGTGAAAAGCTTTGTTTATGAGCGGTACAGGCAGATCACAGTTAGCTAATGATGTACAGAACACAAAGATTTAGAGGCATACAGGTTACATTATTTGAGGCTCAAATCCATTCAACAGTTTCATTGTTGAAGAAGGAATTTTATAGCTCTTTTCTCAACCTCAGGACATCCCAAAACACATAACAGCCAGTGAGGTGCTTTGCTGATGATTAGTCACTTATTATGCAGGAAACACGGGTCGCCATTTTCCTTAAAGCAAGCTTACACACAATCACAAGTGACTAAATAAAACAAAGAACTGCGGATGATGGAAATCTCAAACAAAAGAAGAAATTGCTAGAGAAACTCAGCAGGTCTGGCGGCATCTCTAGAGAGAAGGCAGAGTTAATATTTGGAGTCCAGAACAGTTCTGAGAACGGATCACTGGACTTGAAACATTAACTGTGCGTTTCCTCTCTACTGAATTACTTGTTTGATTTACTAGTTATGGTGAAAAGATAAATACTGGCTGGGAAACAAGGGATAACAGCCCTGGTCTTTGAAATACGGTAAAACTATTGGGTTCCTTGTGTGCACCTGTGGGAATTTTGCAAACGAAGATGTCGCTTTGGAAAACTCCCTGAGGTGAATGTAAATAACTACAATGGACATGTCTCCTCTCTGGAGAAAAATGTAAACCACAATCTTCTGACTGAGGTCAGTGTTATATGCTGGTACAAAGCTGACACGTACAAATTCTTACTTGTCCCGAGAAGATTGTGGGATTGCCTCTTGAAGCCTTGAAGATTTTGTATTCTGCTCTGAGTAGGTAGTGAATGGTAGGGTGTTAACAGGGTGACCATGAATGAATGGTGAGGTATATTCGTGTTGGGATGGCGTGTGCCTTGGTGTTTTAAATATTGTCATCGCCTGCTGTTTTTATCTGCCTCAGTCGTACTACTTTGACCGGGAAGATGTTGCTTTGCGGAACTTTGCCAAGTTCTACTTGGAGCAGTCACTTGAGGAACAGAAACATGCGGAGATGCTGATGAAGTTTCAGAATCAGCGTGGTGGCCATATCATCTTCTCGGACATCAAGGTTAGTGGGCAAGAGATTTCTCTACCCTCTTCACTGTTCCAATGGCTTTTCCCTAATGTTAAGCGATTTGGTTCAAGTCCATTGACCCAATTATCTTTATTCATAGAAACCCAGCCGGGATGAATGGGGCAATGGCTTGGAAGCGATGGAGCAGGCCCTGGAGCTGGAGAAAACGGTGAACCAATCTATCCTGAATCTACACAAAGTGGCATCCGAGCAGAAAGATCTCGTTGTGAGTTGGGCAGACGTTGCCAAACCCTAGCCATTCTGAATTGGTGTATACATTTGTTGCCCTCAGAAGTGAAAAGGTTCTGTGTAGATTTGATGCAGTTGTTTAAAGCTATGAGAGGCCTTCATGGAATCAATAAGGAGAAACTGTTTCTGCTGTCTGGAAGGTCAGTAACATAAAGAGTCGGGTTCAAGATAATTGGCAAAAGAAACAAAGGGATGGATAGAGATTTTTTTAAAAACTTAACACAGCACATTATTCTGATTTGGAACGCACTGACTGAAAGAACGGTGGAAGCAGATTCAATGGTAATTGAATGGTAACATTTGAAGGGCTGAGGGGAATGAGAATGGGAATGAGAGAAATTGGATGCCTCTTCCTTTGACCTAGCATGGGAGTGTTGGGCTGCATGGTCTCTTGTGCTAAGCAGTTCTATGATTAAACAAAGAGGGATGAATCTACAAGGCAGCATACTTTGTAGCTGAGATAACAAGGTGTAGAGCTGGATGAACACAGCAGGCCAAGCAGCATCAGAGGAGCAGGAAAGCTGATGTTTCGGGCCTAGACCCTTCTTCAGAAAAATTTTCAGCATTTATTTGACTGACAGCAGAAAGATTCAATAGTCTATTGTATCCGGAAACTTTTAAAAACGCATTCAGAGAATGTGGCTATTGTTAGCTTATTGCCCATCTCTAGTTGACCTTGAGACAGTGATAGTGAGCTGCCTTCTTGAACCGCTGCAGTTCATTTGCTGTAGGTAGCCCCATTATGTCATTAGGGAAGGAGTTGCAGGATTTTGACTCAGGAGTAAAGTTGCCATAGTCCTACTGGACCAAAGGACTGTTCTGTCATTAGAGACAACTGGCAGTGGTTTAAACTGAGGGTGAACCACTCCTCAGGCAAAGGGAGGGGTTGAGAAGGAGAATCTTTCATGGTAACCCTAGCTGGTGTGAGAATTGAACCCACACTGTTGGCATTACATTGCATCAAATATAGTCATCCAGCCCAAGTGAGCTAGCCCACCACCAACTCAGGAGTAAGATCTAATTTTAAAGAACTCTCTGACTGGTCGTGGACAATTTCTAGCTTGAAATGTGTTTCACTATTCAGCTGGATAATGTCCATAAACAGGGGCTGGTAATTAAATCTATGAGTAGAATTTGAAGTGTCCTCTGTTAGCGTGTTAAGTGACGATATAGAGACACTCTTCAGCATTGCATTTTCTTTCTGTTTCAGCTATGCGAGTTCCTGGAATCAAACTACTTGAATGAACAAATTGAGGCCATTAGGATGTTGGGAGACCACATCACCAACCTGAAGCGTTTGGGAGCTCCTGAGAATGGCATGGGAGAGTACCTGTTCGACAAGCACACGCTGGGGGAAGGCAGCTAACAGCTGAGGGCATTTGGCCATCCTAGGCCATTAGGGCATAGCCTGTGTCTGTTAAGCCCACCCTTTCCTCATGTTCTGCCAGCTCATCATCCTGACCAGCCAGAAGGGAATCCATTGCTAAATTGAGCAGTAGATTCTGTTATCCCATGTGTTACGTTATAGCACTGTTATTGCTGGAATCGTTATGATAAATGGAGTGTGGCATTAAAGCAAATCTGTTTGGACAACAGTAATCCATTCAACAAGTACTCTGGAAAGAACACACTTTGCAATCTGTTCCCAAATAAAAGTGGTTAAGTCTCTACTGTTTTGCGCTTCACTGTTTCTTGGGTCCATACTGAAAGATTGAGGGCCCCTTTTAACATTGGGGAAATTTGCACTGGGCCAGTGTATGAATATGGAGGATCTCCTGAAGGTGCTTAGCTGGATGACCAATTAGGGCCCTCTCCATTCCTGCCTGTCATTTTTTTTTGTTAGCAGTCAGTCTCAGGAAGCACCTTCTTTTGAACCTATTGTACATAAACCTGGGCCCACCTAGCACATTGGTGTAGATGTGACAATATAACCACCCAGACCCATGTTTAAACTGGAATCCTTTCTGACCTGTGCCCCAGTCCCACACAAAATCCTAACGGTGCTCAAAGAACTTACCTTTATAGGTGAGCCTTTCATGGCCAATGAAGTACTTTTGAGTTGGTGTCACACATCTGAAGGGGAAGCCAATGTGTACAGCAGAAAATACAAGATGACCACATGATGATGTTTGAGGGATGAATGTGGGCCAAAATACCTGAGAAGTTGAACATCAATTCCAAAACACAGCAGCTCAGACAGTGCAGCACGCGTTCATTACTGGCAATACCAGATATGAGTTGTGTTCAAAATCTTAGGAATGGGGCTTGACCCAGCAGGTGGAGGTCACAATTTGGAAAGGCTATACAAGATTGCTATTAAACAAAGATGGAAACCAAGCTGGAGGAGTTTAGCGACATTGATACTTGTGCTTCCAAAGATTTAGGTCGAGATTACTTATTTAAAAATGGTGTTTATAGATGTGATTCAAATGGATCTAATAACATTTTGACATCAGACTGTAGGAAGTCTATTACAAGCATGGTTTTCTTAGCTAAGTATGTAGCCTGCTATACCATCCCCATTGAAGTACAAGATTATCATGAGAAGAGGCAGCTGATTGATGGCAAGTGAACAGTAATTAAGGCATTACCATTGAAAATGTACTCAGGAACAGTTAAAGTGTTTGTTCATTCAACAAGGAAATAGTTATTGAAAGGAAGAAGTTGTACACAGTCACTCAGTAGTACAGAACTTGAGTATTGCTGAGAAAGAACATGCCATCACCAAGTCTATTTTTGTCTTAACATTAGCTAGGACAGATGCAAAATAAGTGACACATTTCATAAGGAACAATCCATTGTATTTACCCCAGCAGTGGCTTGACTAGTCAATTGGCTTGGTTTGAATTGGAACTAAAATTTGGGGTTAGCTGTTCCCAGGTGTATTCTCTTGTAGCAACACCTCAATCATAGTCTGCTAGGAATTTGGTGATAGTGGCCGTGTCCTTACTTCTGAGCCAAGAGATCCAGTTTTAGGTCCCACTTGCTCCAGAGGTGTGTAATAAATATCCCTGAACAGACTGATTAGAAAATTATAAACCAGAATTCCCTTTTCAGGGACCAACTTCTCATAGGGCCTGTGTATGGGGACAGCGATACAAAGAGAGATAAGGAGAAGAGACAGTACACCCAGAAGGGAACAGTGAGACATTTGTAGTAGGTTTCATGAAATGTACCATTGTACAAAATGTAACTGGTATCATTTAGAAGTAGGAGCATAGTCTAAACATAGGGCCAGACCCTGCAGGAGAAATGTTATGAAATACTTATACATACAAAGGGCAGTAGAATTTTGGAACACTTCCACAAGCTGCAGTTCATGCTAGATCAGTTAAATGTTTAAAGAAAATCAGGGAATTGTTTTAAGCAAGACTTATTAAGGAATGTGGGCCAAAGGTAGGTATGGAGTTAGGCTAAAGATCAGCCATGATCTCATTATATGGCAGAATAGGTTCAAGGGGCTGAATGGTCTACTGCTGTTCTTATGATTAGTAACTGATCCTGAAACATCTTTTAAATTCAAAAGTCATTCGCACAATTTCAGTACATTAACTTTTAATACAGTTGTTAACAAATTAGAAAAGATGTGGTTGAATGTTTCTGTGTCTTATATACTTTGGTTGGACTACAGGAAACATTGTTTGCTAAAATTGTGTTGAAGTCCAGCCTGAGTGCAACTTACTACATGATTGCAGCGCAGAAGAGATGATTTTGGTAATTTATAATCCATCTAGAAACACATAGATTTAGAGTACATAGTCACTACTGCCACACCCACCAACAAGTGAAGAGAGAGTAGGGCCTGTTAAAGATAAAAGAGGTCGTCTTTGTGTTGAACCTCAGGAGACGGGAGAGATATTAAATGAATATTTTGTGTCAGTTTTTACAGTGGAGAAAGAAACGGAGGCTAGGGAACTCAGAAATAAATATTGATGTTTTGAAAACAGTTCACATTATAGAAGAGGAAGTGCTACAGGACTTAGAAAATATTAAGGTGGATAAATCTGCAGGACCTGATCCAGTGTATCCCAGGATGTTAAGGATTGACAGGGAGGCAAGGAATGATTAGGGATAGTCAACATGGTTTTGTGCAGGGGAAATTGTGTCACAAACTTGATTGAGTTTTTTGAAGAAGTAACCAAGAAAATTGATGAGGGCAGAGTGGTAGATGTTGTATACATGGACTTTAGTAAAGCCTTTGACAAAGTTTTGCATGGTAGACTGATTAGTAAAGTTAGATCACATGGGATTCAGGGTGAGCTTGCCAATTGGATACCTTCAAGATAGCAGTATTCGGGCTAATGATACTGGAGCTCGTCCATTTCCATCTGCTTTTCTTTCTTCTTACTTGTCTTTCTACTTCTGCTTTACTTTTTCTTTAAAGTCTTTTCTCTTGCCTTTTCGCCCCATTGCAGCAGCATCGGTGAGAGTGGGCTTTGCGCGGAAAGGCTAACCAAGATGGCAGCGCAGGCCCAGAGAGTGGTGTGGATGAGTAAATGACAAAGGAGAAAACATTCGGCAGCGCCAGGATGAGGCGGAGGCGGCTCCACTCCAGCCCAAGGTCTCCTGGCAAACAAGGAGCAGGTCCCAGGCTTAAGCCCCCAGATCAGACTCACAGGCAGCGTTGAGGCTTCAGGTCCACGGCTAGGCCCAGGCAGCAGTGGCAAGTTTGGTCCCAGCGACACCAGCTGTATCGGTGAGGTTGGTCCAGCGTGAAATCAAGGTGGCGGTGTTGGTGGAGATGACATGGTGCTGGAGAGTAGTGACTTTGTTCCAGTGACAGTGGCGTGGCAGAGGTCTGGAGGCCTGTTACCGATGGTGTTCAAGAGGATCGGTGCTGGGTACACTTGTTTGTCATTTATATGAATGATTTAAATGAAAATATAGAAGGCATGGTAAGTTTGCAGATGATACCAATTGGTGGTATAGTTGACAGTGAAGGTGTTCTAAGATCACAAGGAAATCTTGACCATTTGAATCAATGGACTGAGAAATGACAGCTGGAGTTTAATTTGGAGAATTTGCATTTTAGTAAAAGTAAACAAGGACAAGCAATTAAAAGTAGGGTCTTGGGTAGTGTTTAGTGAAATGTGAGGTGCTACATCTTCCAAAGGCAAATCAGGCAAGGACCTCGGAGTGCAGGTTCATAGTTCCTTGAAAGTGGAGGCACAGGTAGAGAGGCTAGTAAAAAAGGTGTTTGGTATGCTTGTCTTTATTGATCAGTGAATTGAGTATAGGAGTTGGGAACGTCATGTTGCAGCTATACAGAATATTGGTTAGGCCACTTTTGGAATACCGCATGCAATTCTGGTCTCCCTGCTATAGGAGAGACGTTGTGAAACTGTGAAACTGTGAAACTTGAAAGGTTTCAGAAAAGATTTACAAAGATGTCACCAGGGTTGGAGCTATAGGGAGAGGCTGAATAGACTGGGGCTATTTTCCCTAGAGCACTAGGGACTGAAGGGTGACCTTATAGAGGTTTATAAGGTCATGGATACAGTAAATAAACAAGGTCTTTTCCCTGGGGTAGGGGAGTCAAAAACTAGAGGGCACAGATTTAAGGTAAGGGGGAAAAGATTTAAAAGGGTCCCAAGGGACAACTTTTTCCACAGAGGTGGGTTCATGTATTGAATGAGCTGCCAGAAGTGGTGGAGGCTGGTACAATAACAATTAAACAGCATCTGGATAGGTATGCAAATGGGAAGGATTTAGTGGGATATGGACCAAATGGGAACTAGATTTATCTAGGATATCTGGTTGGTGTTGGCATGGACAAGATGGACTGAATGGGGTTTCTGTACTGTACATCTGTTATAGAAGAGAGCTCTGGGGTATTCAGGTACATAATTCTTTGAAGCTGGCCTCAAATTTAAACAGGGTGGTTATGGTTATTGGTTATGGTTATGACATTTCACACACTTGCCTGCATTTCAGACCTTGGAGTACAGGAGTTGGGAGGGTGGGAAGGTTGTATTGAGGCTGTTTAGGACATTGGTGAGGTCTCTTCTGGAGAGCTCACTTCTTACCATATTAAGTTGAGGAGGGTTCTGAAGAAGTCAGAAGAGGGAACAAAAAAAGTTGCTGGGGATGGAGGGTTTGGGTTATAAGAGGGAATTCTTTCCCTTCTGCCACTAAGCATAGAATATGATCATCTGTGAATGGTAGGTGAAACTCCACCCACATTAGTGGAAGCTAAGAGGGCATGTTTTAAAGGCAAGGGTCTTAAGAGGTGGGGTTGGAGAAAAAGGAAGGGTTTTTTAATCCCCTTAAAAAGGGGCAGTATTTTTAAACAAAAAAAAAGTGATTCACATGTAGAATAAACTTCCAGCTGAAGTGAAGTGATGGATGATGGCATATGAATAGTAAGAGGTTTAGAATGAATTAGACCTAGTTTAGGGTTACATTGGCATAAACTGAAGGGTCTGTTTCTGTCCTCTATGGCAGAGATTTCAACTGGTGTGGCAGGACTGTTAAAAGTATTGTGCCTCCATGTTGGAGCATGGCACTAGTCAATGAATAATGTCCAGTATTTTAAATAAAGAAAACAGCTTTTAACACTTGACAACCTTTATTTAAGTGATCAGCAGCTGTGCCATATACAGTTTCACAATTTGTTCACTTGATAGAATGTGTCACTGCAAGTTTATTCCCCTACCCAGCATCTCAATCTCTTCACCTTGCCATTTATAAAACAAGGGAGTTCAGAGTTAATAACCCACAAAAAAGATAGTACCAAAAACCTTACTCCATTTAAAAAGTAGACAAACATTCACTTGTTTAAAAAAATACAAACACATTGATAGAGGTGCTAGAATTTGAGGCACAGTGGTTTTAAAATCAGTAGATCTTTTAGCTGCTTTCTCCCAGGGTATGCTTGTCAAACAGGTACTCAGCCATGCCATTCTGGGGAGCTCCCATCCGTACCAGGTTAGTGATGAAATCCCCAAGCTTCTTGATAGCCTGGACTTGTTCATCCAAGTAGTGAGTTTCCAGGAAGTCACACATCTAGGAGGCAGGAAATTTAAAGAGTTAGATTTTTGAAAACTGATGTATTACTTGAACTTGGGTCTCATTAGATAGGGATATCACTGAAAAAACCCCAGAATTCCTGCAGTGTGAAGCAGCCATTTGGCCCATTAAGTCTGCACCAACTGTCTGACCAGCATCTCAATCCCTGTAACTCTACATTTATCCTGCCTAATCCAGACAACCATCATAGCTTTAGACAAGAGGGTGTGTGTACCAAGTGAACATCATACAGATGTTGAAACAGAAGGCTAGAAGTGAACCCAGGCTCTTGACATTGGAGGCAGTGCCAAACACTGTGCCACCCTATCTTAGGTTTAAACCTTAGAATGCAATTGGGCCTGGCACTGCAACATGTTAGTTAGTTTGAGATGCCAACATGTGCTCAACTGTTACTGGACAAGTCAACTAGTACAGTCCCACCTTCCCAACCAGACCCCTTGGGAGGAGGGGCAGGAGTCTCATCTTACATTCACCAAGCATCTCAGATCAGTCTTATGAATCTATGGTGACACTACATTCAATTGAGAGTCCTCAATCCTAAACTTTAACTCCATAAACCAGCTGTGCTGAAACTGAGACAACAAGGTGCAGGGCTGGATGAACACAGCAGGCCAAGCAGCATCATAGGAGCAGGAAGGCTGATGTTTCAGGCCTAGATCCAGTCAAGAACAGAATGAACTCCTATACAAAAATTAACTACACAATTCAGTGTTGCTGACTTGTTAGACTTACCACAAGCAATTTGTTAAAAAAGGTGAACCAAATAAATAGGCATTATTCAAATCTGTAGTAGGAACCCTGCTGTCTTAGGCAGACTAATGACAAGCTCAATTGGATGGTGGGGTGGGCAGCAGGGAGAGAAAGCAGGTTAGGATCAGCTTGGGCAAGAACAAAGGAATCAATCTATACTCACATGAGGGTCAACCTTGTCAGAGGCCAGTTTGTGCAGTTCTAGCAGAGACTGGTTCACTGTTTTCTCCAGGTGAAGGGCACACCTCATTGCTTCCAGGGTATTGCTCCATTCATCACGATCAGGTTTCTGGGGGGCGCACACAAAAAAAAAGGGAAGATAGATCAGGCCAGACGTTTTTTGAAAAGCCATACAGGAACAAACGAGCCCTGAACACGAGGACAGGCAAGACGTAGTCTAGTACTTGCACAGGCAAGCCATTGGTTTTAAAATTAAAACTAACCGCAACATCCTGAAGAATCACACGGCCCCCTCGTTGGTTTTGAAACTTCATCAGCTTCTCTGCATGTTCCCGCTCCTCATGGGACTGATGCTGGAAAAAATTAGCAACGTGTTTCAGGGCAACATCATCCCGGTCAAAGAAGGCATTCTGGAGGAAATAGAAAAAAGTGAGCTCAAAATCTGGAATGAGCGCATTTAATGAAGAGTACAAACCACAAATTACATTGGAAGGCTACAAAGTGTTGTTGTTATTTGTATTGGGGATTATCAGTTTGCTTTGATGACTCATTCTACCCAGAAAACGGCTGTGCTGGAGAGGGAGTGTTCGAGGAAGAGAAACAAAGAAACCAGCCATGACAAAAATTTAGAGGCTTGTAATTCCCCATTCGTTGGAGGGATATTAATTTAGAACAAGCCCATCTCTCCCAAACCAGAAATTAGAACCGATCCAACCTTTAACTCGAGGAGAAAAAGAGACTTTTGTTAACGAAAAAGAAGTGATGAGAGTTTGCACCGCCTTACCATTGACATGTAGACATAGGAAGCATAGAGTTCCATGTTAATCTGGCGGTTGATAGCCGCTTCGCAATCCTGGTGGTAATTCTGGCGGACCTGGGAAGCCATTCTCTGATCTTGCTGTGGTTGTCCAAAGGGGTTTAAAACAAAAAGTGTTAAAAAAAATTTCCTGAAAAAGTGGAATTGGCGAGGAGGAACCTTTGGGTTCTATTCCGTCCAAACACTGTTGAAGCAAGAATACAACCTGAATTCTGAGCTAGCGCATTGCCGGAGCCTCCTATTTATTGGGCTGTACGCCGCCCACAACCTTGTTACCGCCTCTCTCAGATGATTCAGCAAAAAAAATGGTTAACTCCTCGAGTGCTGGGCTCCTCACTGGTCAACCCCCTTACTCATGATGAATTAACAAAGGAATCTGTTCATGTTGTAACTGGGATACATTGATAGCCAGTTTGATGGGATGATAGATATTGGGGAGAATGCCTGTAGTACAGAAATAGGCCATTCGGCACATTATGTCTGCCCTGACCCTCTGAAGAATATCCCACCCAAACTCCTTGGATATGATGATAGCCAGTTTGATTTGATGATAGAATCATAGCATCCCGGCAATGCAGAAAGATGCCATTCAGTCCATCAAGTCTACCCCGACCCACCAAAGAACATCACCCAGACCCCTACCTTATCCCCATAACCCGCCGTTTCCCACAGCTAAGCCACATAGCCCAGATATCTCTGGACACCCTGGGCAATTTGGCATGGCCAATTCACCTAACCTGCACATCTTTGGATTGTAGTAGACAAGACTGTATGAAGCGTAGGTGAGGTGCTGCCTCATCATGAAAGTATGTTTGGGCCCTTGGATATTGGGGAGGGAGAAGGTAAATGGGCAGGTGTCAGACCTTTGATGGTTGCAGATAGTTGCCATGGGGCTGTGGGGTGGTGGGAGTTTGGTGGTGGAGGTGGATGTTGGGAGTGATGGAAGAGTGGTCCAGGGTGCCCTGGAGGGAACGGTCCCTGCGGAAGGCAGACAAGGTAGGGGAGGGGAATATGTGTCTGGTGGTGGCATGTTGCTGGAGCGGGTGGAAATGGCGTCCAATGATCTTCTGTTTGTGGATGCTGATGGGGTGGTAGTTAAGGACAAGGGAACACTATCGCTGTTGCGGGAGGGAAGAGAAGGGGTGAGGGCGGAAGTGCAGGAGATGGGTCAGACCTGTTTGAGAGCCCTGTCAACAACGGAGCTGGAGAATCCTCAGTTGAGGAAGAAGGTGGACATCTTGGAGGCTCCCTTTCTCAAAGTTGGTCTCATCTGAACATATGCAACAGAGACGGAGGAACTGAGTGAGTGGGATGGAGTCTTTACGGGAAGTGGGGTATGAGGATGTATAGTCCAGGTAGCTGTGGGAGTCAGTGGGTTTGTAATGGATATTAGTGGCCAGTCTATCCCCAGAAACGGACACAGAAGTGTCGAAGAAGGGAAGGGAGGAGTCAGAGATAGACCAGGTGAAAGCGAGGGCAGGGTGGAAATTAGAAGCAAAATCGATGAATTTTTCCAATTCCGGATGAGAGAGGGAAGCAACATCGATATATCGGAGAAAGAGTTGTGGGTGGGGCCCGGAATAGGACTGGAACAAGGAATGTTCCACATACCCCATGAAGAGACAGGCATAACTAGGGCCCATGCGGGTACCCATGGCAACCCCTCTGACCTGAAGAAAATGAGAGGAGTTGAAAGAGAAGTTGTTGAGGGTGAGGACGAGCTCAGCCAAGTGGGGGAGGTTGGTGGTGGGTGGGGACGGTTCAGGCCTTTGCTCCAGGAAGAACCGGGGAACCCTAAGACCTTCCTGGTGGGGAATGGACGTGTAAAAGGATTGCACGTCCATGGTAAAGAAGAGGCAGCTGGAACCTACAAACTGGAAGTTTTGAAACCGGTGTAAGGCATCAGATGAATCATGGAAGTATGTGTGCAGGGATTGGACCAGGGGAGAGAAGACGGAGTCAAGGTAGGAAGAGATGAGTTCTGTGGGGTGGGAGCAGGCTGAAACAATGGGTCTGCCTGGACAGTCCTGTTTGTGGATTTTTGGAAGGAGGTAGAAGCAAGCTGCGCAGAGCCGGGGGACTATCGGCTTGGAAGCAGTGGGGGGGAGGTCACCAGAAGAAATGAGGTCGGTTACCGTAGTTGGCACAATGGCCTGATGTGCTTTGGTGGGGTCATGATCCAGGGGAAGACAGGAGGAGCTATCAGAGAGCTTGTGCTCAGCTTCTGCAGTGTAGCGATCAGTACGCCAGACTACAACAGCACCTCCCTTATCAGCAGGCTTAATAACAATGTCAGGGTTGGATCTGAGTGTGCGGAGTGCAGTCAGCTCAGAGGGACATAGGTTGGATTGGGTGAGGGGGTCAGGGAAATTGAGGTCCCCAATATCACATAGACAGTTCTCAATGAATAGATCAAGTGCAGGTAAAAGGCCTGAGGGAGGGGTCCAGGTGGAGGGAGAGTGTTGGAACTGGGCAAAGAGGTCTGTGGGACAGGGAGAGGACTCTTCTCCGAAGAAATGGGCATGGAGGTGAAGACAGCGGAAGAACAATTTGACATCATGTTGTGCTCGAAATTCGTTAAGGTGGGGACGCAGAGGAATAAAGCTGAGACCTTTGCTGAGCACACAACATTCAGCATTGGAGAGTGATTAAGTGGAATGGTGAATACCCGACAGGAGGTAGTGTTGGGGGAGGGGATGGAGTCAGAGGGAAGGGAAGAGGAGGAAGGCCAGAGGGCCATGGGTATCTCTGAGTTGTTGCATCTTGTGGGCCTTGATGCCTGAAAGGAAAAGAAAGTTTCTTGTTAGAATGAGCTGGAGGATGCAGCCCTGAGCCAGTGTGTTGCAAGAAAGGTCGAGAGTGTGCATGTGGCGCCGCATGGCACTGAGTGTGGATCTCAGAATGTGGTGAGAGCAGCTGTCTGTGGAACGTTGAACATCACTGAGATTCTTGTGATTCAAAGCATGAGGGATGAAACTTCAGTTGGAATCCACATGGGATGAGCCTGAGCCGAGGGCAGTCACTGAGGAATGTGATATGGCTGTGGAAATGAGTTTTAGCAAATACCTGGTCAAACACCAGGAGTGACAGTGAAGTTAATGTCGGGGTGGACAAGAAGAAAGTTTGGAATGGAAATCCCTTTGGAGAGAGGAGTAAAACTTCTTCAAGATAGGCATGCCGAGAAGAGATGTGGCAGCGAGTTAAATACTAAATAAAAACCAAAAAAACTGCAGATGCTGTAAATGAGGAACAAAAACAGAAGTTACTGGAAAAGTTCAGCAGGTCCAGTGGAATCTGTGAAGAAAAATCAGAGTTGATGTTTCGGGTCCAGTGACCCTTCCTCAGAACTGATGGTAGCTAGGAAAATGTTGGTTTATTTGCAGAAAATAGGGTGGGGGTAGGAGGTAAGGAGCAAACGGTAGGTGGGGATAGAGCCCAAAGAAAGAGAAGAGCAGTTGGATAGACAAAGGAGTTGATAATGATCTGGTTGGGAGGGTGAATAGTTGTTAATGGGGACTGTTAGTGACTAACAACAGGGGGTGTGTAATGGCAGGCTATGTGGTAACAAGGCCTGGTGTGTGGGGTAGGGGGCTGGGACATGGGAGAGTTTAGGCCCTAAAATTATTGAACTTAATATTGAGTCCGGAGGGCTGCAGGGTCATCAAGTGGAAAAATAAGATGTTGGTCTTCCAGCTTGCGCTGAGCTTCGCTGGAACACTGCAGCAAGCCAGAGACAGAGATGTTGACCAGGGAACAAGGTGGTGTGTTAACTGGAACCTCAGAGTCTTTTTTACGAGCAGATTGTAGATGTTCTGCAAAGCAGTCACCCAGTCTACGCTACGTTTCACCAGTGTAGAGGAGACCACATTGTGAGCAGCGAATGCAGTAGACTAGATTCTGGGAAGTGCAGGTAAAGTGCTGCTTCACCTGGAAGGTATGTTTGGGCCCCTTGGATACTGGAGAGGGAGGAGGTAAATGGGCAGGTGTTACACCTTCGCCAGCTCCAAGGGAAAGTGCTGTGGGTTTGTGGACGTTGTTAGGAGTGAAGGAAGAGTGGACCAGGGTGTCCTGGAGGGAACAGTACCTGTGGAAGGCGGACAAGGGATGGGAGGGGAATATGTGTCTGGTGGTGGCATGTCGCTGGAGGTGGTGGAAATGGTATACAATGATCTTCTGGATGTGGTTGCTGGTGTGAATGTCAGTAAGGACAGGGGGAACCCTATCACTATTGCGGAAGGGAAGAGAGGGGGTGACATTAAGAAACCTTGGCAAAACTGGAGTCAATGAGAATTGGGGGAAAGTTCTTCATTTGTTGCAGTCACACTTGGCACGTAGGAAGGTGGTCATGGTTGTTGGAGATCAGTCTTCTCAGCTCCAGAACATCTCTGCAGGAGTTCCCCAGTGTAGTGTACGAGGTCCAACCATCCTCAGCTACTTCATCAATGACTTACCCTCCATCATAAGGTCAGAAGTAGGAATGTGCACTGACGATTGCACAATGTTCAGCACCATTCGCAACTCCTCAGACACTGAAGCAGTTCGTGTTCAAATGCAACAAAACCTGGACAATATCCAGGCTTGGGCTGAAAAGTGGCAAGTAACATTCACACCACACAAGTGCCAGGCAATGACCATCTCCAATAAGAGACAATCTAACCACGCCCCTTGTCATTCAATGGCATTACCGTCAAAGAATCCGCTACTACCAACATTCAGAAACTCAACTGAACTAGCTGTGTAAATACAAGGCTACAAGAGCAAATCAGAGGCTAAGAATCTTGCAACAAGTAACTCATCTCCTGACTCCCCGAAGCCTGTCCACTATCTACAAGGCACAAGTCAGGAGTGTGATGGAATACTCCCCATTTGCAGCTGCAACAACACTCAAAAGAAGCTTGACACCATCCAGGACAAAGTAGCCTGCTCGATTGGCATCACATCCACAAACATCTCCTCAGTGCAGTACTGACCCTCAGTAGCAGCAGTGTATACGATCTATAAGATGCACTGCAGAAATTCACCAAGCTTTCTTTAAGAGAACCTTCCAAACCCACGACCACTTCTATCGAGAAGGACAAGGGGAGCAGATACATGGGAACAGTACCACTGACAAGTTCCCTTCCAAGCCACTCACCATCCTGATTTGGAAATATATCACTGCTCCACTGGGTCAAAACCCTGGAATTCCCACCGTAAGGGCATTGTGGGTCAACCTACAGCACATGGACTGCAGTGGTTCAAGATGGCAGCTCACCACCAATACTTCCTCTCAGAGCAAGCAGCCATTCTGATGGTCTGTACATGGAGATTGATGAGCCAAACGCGCTGCCTTCCTGCGTTGCAAGTTGGTGCCACACGTTTACCTGAAATAAATTTGCAGGTGTAATGCTCTCTAGCATCTTCTCACTAGGAAACTGGGGTTGTGCACTAAATGCTGGCCTTGGCTGTGACACTCACATCCCTAGAAATAACTTATAAAAATCTCTGCACCCATACTGCCAGTACAAGATGGCGTCCTTGCATTAGTCTGGCTGCATCCGAGTGCTTTTACCTTGAGTTTACAGATTGCACGTTGAAGCCCAACTCCAGAATTGCAGTATGTGGTGACGATTTTAAACACAAGCCCAACTATTTAATGAACATTTTTAATTCATTCTTTCATGGGATGTGAGCATTGCTGGCAAGACCAACATAGTATAGTATTGTTCACACTGACTTTCCAAGCCAGTTCACAAGGCTGTTAGGAAAACAACCACATTGCTGTGGCTCTGGAGTTACATGTAGGCCAGACCAGATAGCAGCTCTCCTTCCTCAGATTAGATGTTGTTTTGCTGACTATCAATGATCGTTTAATGGTCACCACTTACTGGCACTGGCTTTCAATTCCCGATTTATTAATCAAATCCAAATTCTACCAGTTGCCATGGTGAGGATTTGAACCCAGAGCACTGATGCTCTGGATTAGTGACATTACCACTGCACTACCGTCTCACATCTGTACATCTTCTGCTGTGGCCCAAACCAGTCAACAAGCCTCACAGTGCTCAGTGGACACTAGGGGGCTATAACCTGACCCACGTGAGGTGGAGGGGCCTGCTCACTACCCAGTGTCTCAAGAAGTAAAGTTGAGTTTGCACTCAGAACCAATGGATGGGCAAGTGTCAGAGGGTCTGGCTATTCATGAGCTTGCAGATGGCCATGAAGTATTTGTGGGGCAGGAAGAAATGGAACTGTTTTGACTCCTCTTCACCCAGGGGAAAGCGAGCAGAGAGAGTCTGGCCTACACTCCACCCATCTAAACCTGAAATCTGCAAAATAGCTGACCTGTAAATTACTGTCAGATGCTAACTTGCCTGGTGTAGGGACTATTCTCATTATAGTCACCAAAGGTTTCTTCACGGGATGAGGGCATCACTGGCCAGGCAGCATTTATTGCCCAGAGGGCAGTTAGGAGTCAACCACATTGCTGTGGGTCTGGAATCACATATAGGCCAGACCAGGTAAGGATGGCAGTTTCCTCCCATAAAGGACATTAGTGAACCAGGTGGGTTTTTCCCAACAATCAGCAATGTATTCATGGTCATCATGAGATCCTTAATTCCAGATATTTATTGAATTCAAATTCCACCATCTGCCATGGCGGGATTCGAGCCTGGGTCCCCAGGATATTACCTGAGAGCTCTGGATTAACAGTCCCATGATAATACCACTAGGCCATTGTCTCCCTAGGGTGTGAAAGGCACTAAGTACATGCAAATCCTTTCACTTCTATAAGACTTGATGGAAAAATCAGAGGCAAGATGGTGGCTTGGTGATAATGTCACTGGTCTATGAATCCAGAAACCCCAGGCTAATGCTCTGTGGACACTGGTTCATATCGCAGCTGATGGGATTGGACTGACTGAATAAAAGCTGGAAGTGAAATCCAGTCTCAGTAATGGCAACCAAGACAACTATCATTTATTGTCATTAAGAACCCATCAGTCTTTGAAGGAAGGAAATCTGAGCTACCTGTGACTCCAGACTCACTGTGGCTGACTCTTAGCTGCCCCCCACCATCCCCACCTCCACCCCCGTAATGACTGAGCAAGACACCTAGTTCAAGGGGCAATTACAGACGGGAACAAATGCTGGCCCAGCCAGCAAAAGAATAAAGAAAACTAAAATTTGAAACTGGGTTTAGGGCATGTATGAAATTGGTACAAACACAGAAACTCAGCAGGTCTCGCAGTGTCTATGGAGAGAGAAAGAAAGAGTCAACGTTTCAAGTCCTGTGACCCGACTTGCGTAAAATTGACTGTGGGGTGGTTTAAAACAAACACGAGAAGATCTCCCACCTTCGTGTTTCTCTGTAGCATCTTAATCGGACGGGATTCATCAGGAAACTGTTCATCTCATTTCATGAAGCTTTGATTTACCCTATCTTTTCCTAAACAGGAAAAAGTAATTACATGAGTGCAAAGCAACTGAACGTGGCTTAAGGATGATAAACGGATGCGTCAGCAGCAAACAGAAAAAATGTGCAGAGTGCAAAACCAATTAATAAGTTGTAAATATTAACACCAGATATGAAACGTGATTGGAATCATGTTTAGAGTCCAGGTATTCTTAACATGTCTTAACACTAACCTCGTAAGATCTACCTTCAGTTCAGTCGTTTATTGTCAGAGTTTAAGATAAATGATGTCAGTTGCTGTAATACTGCCAATCAGCGAGCATTGAATAATATAGACCTATTAGCATGTCTACATTGTAATGTTCTTACTGCGCAGTCATGAGACTATGAGCTAATTGAGGACATTTTTTAAGAGTTTGATCATGTGATGTGGGCAAGACCAGCATTTATTGCCCAACCCTAATTTGCCCCTGACCTGAGGGTCATTCTAGAGGGCACTTAAGAATCACATTGCTGCAGTTCTGGATTCACACACAGGTCAGACTAAGTAAGGCCAGCAGATTTCCTTGATGGATATTAGAGAACCAGATGGTCTTTTCTTTTTATTCACTCATGGGATGTGGGCATCACTGTCTAGGCCAACAGTTATTGCCCATCCCTAATTGCCCAGAGGGCGGTTAAGACGCCCGCATTATTGTGGGTCAGGAGTCACATATAGGCTAGACTCAGTAAGGATGGCAATTGCCTTCCCAAAAGACCATTCATGAAACAGCACAGTTAGCCATTAGACTATTTTTTTCATTGAATCATACAATCCCTGAAGTGTGGAAACAGACCATTTGGCCCATCAATTCCACACTAACCCTCCAAACAGCATCCCAGCCAGATCTGCACACCCCTACTCCATCCCTGTAACCCTGCATTTCCCATGGCCTAACCCACCTAACCTGTATACTCTGGGCAATTTAGTACGGACAATGCACCTAAACTGCACATATTTGGACTGTGAGAGAAAACCAGAGCATCCGGAGGAAACCCACAGAGAGAATGTGAGAGGTAGTGGGATCGGTGCCCACATTCTCCACTTTGGTTTTAGGGGTGGCACGGTGGCTCAGTGGCTCAGTGGTTAGCACTGCTGCCTCACAGCACCAGGGACCCAGGTTCAATTCCACCCTCAGGCAACTGTCTGTGTGGAGTTTGCACGTTGTCCCTGTCCCTGTGTCTGTGTGGGTTTCCTCCCACAGTCCAAAGATGTGTAGGTCAGGGTGGATTGGCTGTGATAAGTTGCCTGTAGTGTTCAGGGATGTGTAGATTAGGTGGGTTAAAGGAAATGGGTCTGGGTGGGTGCTCCAAGGTCCAGTGTGGACATGTTGCCCCAAAGGGCCTGTTTCCACACTGTAGGGATTCTATGAATGTACAAACTTTACATAGGCACTCGCCTGAGGATGGAATTGAACCCAGGTTCCCAGCACTGTGAGGCAGCAGTGCTAGCCACTGAGCCAAAATGCTGCCCAGATTCTGGATGTTTAAATGGGATTCAAACCCGTATCTCCAGAATATTAGACTAGGACTCTGGATTACTGGTCTAGTGACATTACCACCACAACCCCTGTCTTCCCTAACGTAAGCACATACTCTCAGCCTATAAACCAGTGTAGGACTGAAGGGGTGCTATACAGGATTGTCAGAAGTGCTGATCCAATAGTCCTGTCTGCATCTAATGTAAAAATTCCCATAACACTATGCAAAGAAAAAGCACAAAATTATTCCAATGTCCTGTCTATTATGCTGTTAATCTGAGGCCAAACAGTTGTATTTATGTTATATGCTGAGTGTACAAAACAGATGGGAAAGCAGGCAGAAAATGCAGAAACTTAAACACATGTACCAACAGTTCAAGAACAGCTTCTTCCCTGCTGTTATTGGACTGCTGAATGGACCTCTCTAATTTCAAACCTAATGTTGATCTTGCTTTGTGCACCTCCTGTGCAGTGTAACCTTGTATACCTCGCTTTGTCTAGACACCCTATGATATGTGTGTCCTTGTATGTTATGATCTGCCTGCACTGTTCACAAAACAAAACTTTTCACAGCACTCGGGTAAATGTAACAACAATAAATCAAATCAAATCAAAAATATTATGTCCAGACTCTATCAAATTTATCGTAACAAAATTAAACAGTGTGCCATATCTCTAAATCTTCTTGCTTGAGTGATGTAACATGGCTTCCAACTATCCCCCAATGATCCACATTCCGAGCGTCAGCAAAACTCTAATGGAAAATAGTGACTAAGGGGAGCGCAACACCGTAATATTGAGTATTCAGAATAGGCAGAGTACAGATCATTCTCAAACAGTGCATTGTTTGTAAAACCTAGAACATAATGTCTGACATTTGATGTGATTTCACATTTGGACAACGCTTGAAGAACAATCTGAATGTGCCAAGAATTACACTAACAGCTAGATTATGGTTCTCAGTCAAGCTTCCAGTATGGCTCGCTTGTTGGAAGGTCTGTAGATTTTTAAGCAGGTACCAATCCTGTGCAGAAATAAGGAACATACCTAGATGTTGTGCCTTTTATGGTTTAAACAAAGATCTGAGGGAAAATAATTCCCTGCAATCTCTAGGGCAATGCCTTAACCAATCAGAGTCAACCTGTCTGCCAATCAGCACACTTTTCTCACACAGTATAAAACATTGTTCCCTTTGTAATTTGACATTCTTGCAATCGTGACCTGATGGGTTCAAATTGAAAAGGTTCGACAACGTGTCTCTTTTTCAGCAGCGGTCACAGAGAATACCTAAGTTGAACATACGTCTCCCAATCCCTCAATCCGACAATCCTCCAGTGCTGAAATAAAAATGGATAATCCAGGGACCTCTCAGCAGCATTAGCAAAAAGAAGAAAGTTAGGGGTTAAACTTTCAGGGTAATGACCTTTCGTTGGAACCCAAAGGTCTTTGACCTCAAACTTTGGCCACATCTTCTCTTTCACAGACTGTACTCAGTCTGGCTCAGCAAGTGTTTCTAATCATTTTCTGTTCTCGTTTTCAGATTTTCAGCATCCACAGTGCTTTTGTTCCCTGTCAGTGCTGTGTCATCATGGGGTTATGCACAGAAGACCTGGACTGGGGCTTGAACCTATGACATTTCAACTGAGTCTTGCTGACTGTCATCCATCGGTGCTGACTGGGTAGTTGCCTGATATCCACTGGGGATATTTACCTTGCAGCCTAACCTGAATGAGCCCAAAGATGTACAGGCTCGGTGGATTAGCTGTGCTAAATTGCCCGTGGTGTTCAGGGAGGGATGGTTCTGGGCGGGATGCTCTGAGGGTCAGTGTGGACTTGTTGGGCTGAAGGGCCTGTTTCCACACTGTGAGGATTCTATGAGAAAGGCCAAATCACATCCCCCTTCTACTGGTGCAATTTGCCCTTGCAAACCGGAGTTGTTTGCAGAGTCTTGCTGTGCACAAGTTCGCCCCCTGAATTTGCCTCCTAAAGTAGCAGTGAGAGCACTTCAAAGACGATTTGAGAAGCACTTTGGGATACCCCGGGAATGTGACAGGTTCTACATAAATGCAGCTTCCTTCTCAGCTATGACTTCTGTTCTATCAGCTGCTTAGCCTTAAGCTCTGGGATTCTTTTCCTTAGACCTCTCTCTGCCTCTTTGTTCACAAGTCCCTCGCAGTGCCACAGTATCCAGTGAGTACAGAACCAGGTGTCACGGTCTAAGGGTACGGGCGAGACCATTTAGCCCTGAGAGGAGGAGACATTTGTTCACCCAGAGAGCGGTGAGCCCGTGGATTACACTACCACACAAAGTAGGTGAGACCAGATATTGGATTCAATGAGTTGGACATAACATTTAGAGATAAAGGGATCAAAAGATGTGGAGGAAATGCAGGCTCGAAGGGCTGAATGGCCTACTGTCTAAGTTTCTACACCATCACTCCTAATATCTTGTCATGTGTCTTGGTTTCAAATCCAGCTTAAATCATCGCTCCTGGGAAGCACCTTGAGATTTTTTCAAGCACATTACAAGGTCTTTTTCCCCAAGGTAGGGGAGTCCAAAAGTAGGGGGCATAGGATTAAGATGAGACGGGAATGTTTTAAAAGGGACCTGAGGGGCAACCTTTCCACGCAGAGGGTGGTGCGTGTATGGAATGAGCTGCCAGGAGAAGTGGTGGAGGCTGGTATGATTTAAAAGAGTCTGGATGGGTACATGAATAGGAAGGGTTTAGAGGGATAAGGGCCAAATGCTGGCAAATGGGACCAGGTTTATTTAGGATATCTTGTCAGCATGCATGAGTTGGGCTGAAGGTCTGTTTCCGCGCTGAACAGCTTATATGACTCTGTGACATTAAAGGTGCTGCACAAATGCAAGTTGTTGTTGTTGTAGCTTTTTTACATGCTGAGTTCTGCATGTCTCGGGAGCTCACATGAGTCATACGGTTCCAATGACAGAGTACAGTTCTTCTCCATATGATGTGCACTGCACACGTCTAGAACACTGACAGCCACATATGAATGTGTGATTCTGGGCAGAGTTAGCATCGCTCCCTATCCCCCTTTCCCCTCCGTCCAGGACCTGACACTGAGGCGTGCAGTATTACATGGTAGCAGGCTGGGGTGAAATGGACAGAGTTGATAGGGACAAGCAAAGTAGGAAATGCTGGGAGCGAGAGGCAAGTCATCGACAACAATAGCCTGCCTTTATGTAGCCTCATTAATATCCCAAGGAATTTCACTGTTAAGCCAAATTTGACATTGAGCCTCATGAGGAGATGTTAGGAAAGGCCATCAGATTTTTGGCCGAAGATGGGTGAAAATTCTGGATCTTATTCACAATACTCCCCGTAATTGCTTTTTTGTCAGCGTGCAGACCCATGTGCTCTGATTGCAGCAACAAACTCTGTCCCTGCAGGTCGATGCATTGGCACTCTGTGCACAGAATCTCGGAGTAACGGTGCAGCTTAGAGGAAGCCCTCTCTGATTGGATTTGATTTATTATTGTCTCATGTACCGAGACACAGTGAAAACTATTGTATTGCGGGTCATCCAGACAAACCATACCTTACATAAGTACATTAGGGTAACAGGACAGAATGCAAAATATAGTGTTACAGCTGCAGGGAAGGTGCAGAGGAAGATCAACTCTAATATATGAGAGGTCCGTACATAAGTCATAAAAGCAGCAGGGAAGGAGCTGTTCTTGAATCTGTTGGCACATGTTTTCAAACTTTTGTGTCTTTTGCCTGATGGAAGAGGATGGAAGAGCGTATGACCGGGGTGGGAGGGGTCTTTGTTGATGTTGGCTGCTTTCCCAAGGCAGTGGTAAGTATAGATGGAGTCAATGGGTGGAAAGCTGGTTTGTGTGATGGTCTGGTCTGTGTTCACAACTCTTTGTAGTTTCTTGCGGTCTTGGGCAGAGCAGTTGCCAAACAAAGCTGTTATGCATCCGGATTGGATACTTTCTATGGTGCATCTGTAAAAATTGGTATGAGTTCTTGTGGACATGTTGAATTTCCTTAGCCTCCTGAGGAAGTAGAGATGTTGATATGCTTTCTTGACCGTCCCTAATGTCCCTTTTGGCACTTCAGGTGTCCCTACACCAAACAGATTGCAACAGAAGGCAGCCCACCACCATCTTTTCAAGGGGGAAAATAGGAACAGGCCCAGCCAGAGACATCCACAGCCCACAAATGAATAAAACAAGAATGTGGTTGTGAATAAGCACCTTAACAGTGGAGGATGGAAGCTCAACCACGCAAACAATATCTGCAGAGAAAAGGGTTAAAGGTATGAGTTTGGATCAATGAGGGTGAGTAATAGGGATATCAGCTATGATTGAATGGTGGAGCAGATGGATGGGCTGATTGGCCTAATTCTGCTCCTATATCTTATGGTCTTGTAAGACTGAGCTCCAATTTTCTGGAAGTAATGACAGGAAACTGTTAAATGACTCTAATGGTATTTTACCTCAAATTGTGCAATGATACACTCAGGGGAATTACAACAAATAGAAGATACAATGAAAACTGAAAGAACTGCAGATGCTGTAAATCAGAAACAAGAAACAGAAATTGCTGGAAACGCTCAGCCAGTCTGGCAGCATCTGTGGAGAGAAAGCAGAGTTAACGTTTCGGTTTGAATGACCCTTCCTCAGAGTTGAAGATACAACGAATATGTGAATGGCGTATCTGAACGGATGAAGGGTAAGTGACCTGATAATACTAAGCATCCCAAAGTGATTGATGGCCAATGAAGCCATGTCGTAACGTGGGAACGTGAGACTTAAGGTCTCAGTACTAGCTGACACCCTAATGTTACCTGTTACTGGACTTGTAGGGGATTTCTCCAAACACCATTAAGGCCAATAAAGAAATCACTGCACGTGTGCAGATAGAGTTCCAGAATGCATCCACACATGAGTTCCGTGCTCAGTGACAACAATGTGTGCACAAACTGTCCCCATCTTCATTTCACGGTGGTTAGCTATTGCAAAGGTGAGCCTTAGGGGACTTGACCCGTTGGATATGGGGAGGATGTTTCCTCTTGTGAGTGAATCTAGAACTTGGGGTCACTGTTTAAAAACAAGGGGGTGCCCATTTAAGACAGAGATGTGGGATCTTTTTTTTCTCTCTGAGAGGGTTGTGAGTCTTCAGAATTCCCTATTTGTGGGATTATGTTCAATAATGACTGAGATCGGTGAGTGGCGAAAACAGCCTCTTTATTGAGCATCCGCAGTATCACAGTTCAAGGCAGCGATGGAATCCAAAGTACAGTTTTACAGTAACCTCTTTTATCCACAGTTTTTGCACACATTAAAATATTAGCATTATGGTGACACATAGTTGTATCAATTGTACACAAATCTGCGTGACATCTGTCCTGGGGAAACAGGAGATAGTTTAAGCGCTTACTAAATGCTGGCTGTTACTCCTGATGAGATTAGAATTTCTGTCCGATCTGAGTTTGCATAATTAAGAGGTGTTAGTCCTTTTGTCTTTAAAGTTAGCAACATTAGTAAAAATACTAGACTTATATGACCTACTCAAGTGAGAAATTATACATGTACAAAATAAAAATATAGCGGATATTAAACTGATCTCCCACAGCTGGTTCATGAGATTTCATTCACCAGTACCAGTTTTGACAGTCCTTACACATTCGTTCATGCAGTTTCACTGAAGCACTGTTTTAATGGTGAGTTTCTTAAAGGAGGTAGCAGCCCTACTTAATACATATTTAAAATGTATAAATCCGATGGTAGTCCTAAACAAAAGTTAGAAATAAGTAGCACAGTGTTATAGAGATAGGTAGTGTATAAGGAAATTTCAAAGAGATAAAGAGCAGCAGGATGTAGAGATAGGCTGCTGAAGGAAACTGATGTCCTGCAACCTATTCAGGTCCCAAGAGATAGTTGCTAAGAGCTAATTAATATTATAACCTTTCCATAGTTTTCAAGTGAGTTATGGAGACACGTTGGTGGGGATGGCATTGTTCTGAGTAGGCTACAGTATTAACGTTTATTCAGGGGTAGCCTTTGATACAGAAACAGGTCTAAACACTGCTTGCATCATGGGGTTGTTAAGAACTGAAAGGTATAAAAAAGCAGTAATGGGTTGGAAGGGATGGTTAATTTAGTTTATCTTGTAAGAGTAAAATGTATTACAAAAACGCAGTTTTATGAATGAGTAAATGGAAATGCGGTATAGTAAACATTGAGCGCTTGTGAGTGAGTTAGTAAAGAGAATCATAATACAATATCTCAAACAGTGGATACAGAATCTTTAAATATTTTTAAAGCAAAGGTAGATAGATTCTTGATGACCAAGGGAATGAAAGATTATCAGGAATGTGTAGAGCTGAGGTTAAAATCAGGTCAGCCATGGTCTTATTGAATGGGAGAGCAGGTTTGAAGGGCCGAGTGGCCTACTCTCGCTCCTTGCTTGAGTGAGACGATCGAAGTGTTGGCAGTAAATGATGTTTGATTTTGGATCCACGTTACTGCTTTAACACATGCCTGAGAATGAATGTGAGTAAGTTGCAGTGAAAGTGCACCCACTCCTGCTAGATCAGCAAATACAAAACATATTGTCAGCATGCTGCACTGTGGCTGGGTAGCGATGCTGTGCTGCAGCGCTGTCTCCTTGTGCATGCACAGCTCATTGCTCCAGCCGGTGCTGGTGTTCGCAATAAATGCAGCTGGTGTACACGGAAACATTCAAGACCAGGAGGAGGCCATTTGATTCATCAGGGCAGTGCTGGCTGAGAGGAAAGCCATCCCGTTTAATCCTACTCTTCAGCTCTTGGTCCAGAGCCCTGCAGGTTACCCCACTTCAAATGGAAATCAGAGAATTTATTTTTAAATGTGTTTGGATTTCTACCTCTTTCAGACAACCGATTCCTGACCCTCTCCATCTGGGGATGGCTCATTGGTCTAGGGGTTTGATTCTCACATTGGGTACTGTGCAGTGTTGACCTCCAAGACAGCCTGGGTTCAACTCCCCGACAAGCCCAGATTTCTTACCGGCAGCAGGGTGGTTCAGTAGTTAGTGCTGCTGCCTTACAGTGCCAGGGTTCCAGGTTTGATTCCACCCTCGGGCAACTGTCTGTGTAGAGTTTGCACGTTGTCCCTGTGTCTATATAGGCTTCCTAGGTGCTCTAGTTTCCTTCCACAGTCCGAAGATGTGCAGGCTGGGTGGGTTGGCCATGCTAAATTGCCTGTAGTATTCAGAGCTGGGTGGGTTATAGGGTTATAGGGTTATAGGGGGATGGGTCTGGGTGGGATGCTCTGAGGGTCAGTATCGACTTCCTGGGCTGAAGGGCCTGTTTCCACACAATTAGGGATTCTATGGGTGAAAAGATTCTCATTTATCCACAAGTGTGGGATGTCTGAGGAGAAAAAGTTTGGATTTTTTTTTATTCATTCACGGGATGAGGGCGTCACTGGCTAGGCCAGCATTTATTGCCCATCCCTAATTGCCCAGGGGGCAGTTAAGAGTCAACCACATTGCTGTGGTTCTAGAGTCACATGTAGGCCAGACCAGGTAAGGATGGCAGTTTCCTTCCCTAAATGACGTTAGAGAACCAGATGAGTTTTCCCAACAATCAACAATGATTTGTAGGTCATCATTAGATCCTTAATTCCAACTATTTTTTGAATTCAAGTTTCTTCATCTGCTATGGTGGGATTCAAACCCAGGTCCCCAGAACATTGCCCAGGTCTCTGGATTAATTGTGTAGTGATTGAGTTTGATTCTACTGGAGTTTCGGAGAGTGTGGGTTGATGTGGTTGACCTGAACGGTTTTGACATAGGTGGATATAGAAATAACGTTTTCTTCTTGTGGGCCCATCCAGAATTAGGGAGCACTGTTTTAAAATGAGGGGATGCCTTTTTAAGACCCAGATGGGAAGAAATTCTTGCTCCCAGAGAGTAATGCAACTTTGGAACTCTCTGTCTCTGAAATATTGAATATTTTGAAGTTGGAGCTAGAAAGATTCCTGTTGGCTGAGGAAATCAAAAGTTATAAAGATGAGAATGTGGAATTCAAAACACAGCGAGATCAGGTATGATCGTTTTTAATTTTCTGAGCAGGCTTGAGGGGCTGAATGGCCTGCTTCTGCTCCAATTTCATTTATTCATAATGTCTCTGCTATTGTTTTAATTCTGTGGTCTTTGATTAGTGATGTCCTTCCTATCCATTCGATCTTGGGTCCTCATGTGCCTCAATGAAATTTTGCTTCAGCCTCCTCTGATCCCAAGAAAATGACATCAGCCAATCCAACCTTCCCACAGGGCTAAGAGTCTCGAGAGTCTGCACTGAAACATCTCGGTTACCATTGTTCCCTCCCTGTAAAGCATGACCACCACACAGCAGTGTGACTAACCTAACATTGAGTCTATGCTAATACAAACATATACACACAAGATAGACAGGACTGTACCAGAGGGGATTGTTCACCTTTAATTGACTTGCACTGCTCACATGCTCGGAACTGACTCTGAAACAAACAACGTGCCCTTGATCTTAGGGCATTATTTGCTGTAAAAGTGTAATCTGAGCTCGAGCAGGGGCTGATACAAAAGTTGCACAGTCAGTGTTGACAGTAAACTGACTGGCCGCAGTGAATCACCCCTGACGGGGTTTGGGAACAGTCTGTTTGCCCTGACGGGGTTTGGGAACAGTCTGTCTGCCCTGACGGGGTTTGTAAACGGTCTGTGTGCACTGACGGGGTTTGGGAAATAGCAGAAACCTGTTTTGTAAGTTAGATTCAACTGTGTCTTCTGTGTTATATTATCATGTAGTCCCAATTCCCATACTTGATGCAGTTTTTAAGGTACATGTTATATTGTTAGAGGCCGATGATGACAGAAGAACATAGACCAGGCAGTAAGGAGAACTGAACACAGTTGATTCTGTTTGTCAGACAATGTGAGAGAATGTCAATATCAGACCAAACGCAGCGTAATGACCTCCCTTGGGCTCCAAGTGTACAAGTTTAATTCAACTTGTCCAACCAAGGGGCAGATTGTTTGCTGAGTGTTTCCTACATCATAAACACAGTATGAAAGGTATCCACTGTATGGCATCTGGAAAAATTGCAAAATCACTTTAAAGCAATTGGACTGATGATTCTTCCAGAATTGCTAAATCTTTCAAAACATGCCTGGTATGTTAACATTGTGACATTGCAAATCCAATGATGTGTTGCTAAGAGTGAGTCAGCAATGTGAGGGAACTGAAAGAGTAAAACTGAAGATAATATCAGTAACACGGAGTCCTGATTGGGAACAGGGAGCAATCGGGCAAGATTTATTCAGCGTAACATCCGTCTCGTGAGCAATTTCCCTGTTGGAAATTGAGGTCCTGTAAAAATTGAACTTTCCTGTAAAGCATGAAATTTCATTTAACGGCAGAAATTAACTTCCGAAAATTCTAGCATAGGACAGCAAAAGGGAAACATTACAAGAAACACAGAGGTCATGATATGCATTGAATTGGTGCCAACAGTTTATCTGGTGCCAAATGTACCCTGTTATCAGTGCAATGTTTTCAAAAATAGGAACATGTTGTGCTTAGAAAGAGTTAAACCTAACCTTCAAATGGAGATGGGCAATAGGGCAAAGATCACTAAACATCATGAGGACCTCTTCCATGGTCATTGGCCAAAAGGGTTCAGACAATTGATTGGCACAGGGTAAATTCCCTGCCCCCAGGAATATGATACAGCAATAAGTGCTGGCAGCAGAAGGGAGTTCTCAGTGGGCCGTCCTCAGGGAGCTGTCTTCTTCAGGTGGAAGATGAACCAGAAGAGGAGGAGGAAGAAGACCCAGAGAAGAGTTTCCGTACCCTTTGGCTAGAGAGCACGATGCTGCTTGTACCACTTTAACACGACTGAAACATTCCACATCAACAGACTGTGTGCCCTCTGGTATCAGTGAGCCATCCCCAATTGTCACAGTTGTACACTTTCTTTATCCTATTAACTAATGTACCTCATCTAAACTGCTGCTTCCTAACTAACTCAATAAACTATCAGAAAGTTGCTCACAAATCATCGACTGCCTGTATCAGGTAAAGTCAGAAATCACAGCAGACCAGGTTATACTACAACAGGTTTATTTAAAATCACAAGCTTTAGGAGCGCTGCTCCTTCATCAGTGAAGCACATCTGACTTGTCCACCCCAGTACAACACCGGCATCTCCGCATCATGGCTATATTAGGTAACTATGATCAGGAAACTCCGAAAATCAATACCCCTAACTTTTCTTCACGGGGTTACACACTTCCCTGAAGTCTACCTTTATATTCATGGTGAACTAATATTTTAAAACTCTCTAAACTGTCACAATGGGGTGGGTGGTCAGTTTTTCTTTCCACACGCAGTGCATTTATGATTGCTATATGGCTGTCCAGCCCAACACCTCCAAGTAGACATTACACATGACCCTCTTAGTTAGACAGCCCTCGTGATTCTCCACTGACTGCGCAACACTTGCTGTAACCCAGTCAACACTCCTATTGCCCTGCTAGAAAATACAAATGGTCTGAACCTGGTCTGCTTTTAGCCCGGTAACCCAAGTGTTGACTGCTCGATTTCAAAAACGGCTCGTTTAACTATGTTACAGCTAATAATCATCATCCTAGGTGCTTAATGGGTAGTGTCCCTGTCTCTGAGCCAGCAGCTTTGGGATCGAGCCCCACTACGGCCGACAAAAGGTGTGTTTAGAACATGGCCAAACATTTAGCATTCCCAGAATGGCAGGTGGTAACAGTGGGAGGGAGGTCTGGTCAGCTGTGTGATAGAAAGAATGTTGCAGCCCTCAGTACCACCGCTGTCCACAGCTCCAGGTGGCAACATGCAGGTAAAAGTGTATGTTGCCACAGAAACCCGGATTCTGAGTTGGGGAGGGAGAGCCGGTTGGTTCAGTTGTCTGGATGACTGATGTGGATCAAATTGGAGCTAACAGCAAGCAATTTAGCCCTCATTCAAGCAGGGATGGATTTGGGGTCTGTCTACCTATGAGAACACAGTGCTGTGAAGAAGACTTATAGTTCCTTTGGAATTCTACAGTCTGTCATCCCTGCTTGGCCCTGACTGGGTTTCTCATCACCTTGCTCTTGTCCTGCCCTGCTTCTGCCCAAGAGCAGCTCTCTTCAGCTCTTTTCTCTCTGTTATTATCCCTCGACTCTGTCTCATTTCCTCGGTCTCTCACACACATGCACACTCTCTCTCTCTAACAGCCTGGTCTTGTTCAACTCCATGGGAGTACATCTTTCCTGCTTCAGAAATCTGAAGTTCAAAGGCCCTAGTTCAGGATTCTCTGAAGGTTAACATGCAGGTTCATTTGGCAGTTTGGAAGGCAAATGCAATGTTAGCATTCATTTCGAGAGGGCTAGAATACACAAGCAGAGATGCACTGCTGAGGCTGTATAAGGCTCGGGTCACACTGCATTTGGAATACTGTGAGCAGTTTTAAGGAAGGATGTGCTGGCATTGGAAAGGGGTCCAGAGGAGGTTTACAAGACTGATCCCAGGGATGAAAGGCTTGTCATATGAGGAGCAGTTGAGGAATCTGGGTCTGCGCTCATCTGTGCTAAATTGCCTGTAGTGTTCAGGGATGTGTAGTTTAGGTGGGTTATAGGAGACTGGGTCTGGGTGGGATACTCTGAGGGTCAGTGTGGACTTGTTAGGCTGAAGGGCCTGTTTCCACACTGTAGGGATTCTATGATTCTACTGGTCTGTAGTCTTATGATCAATATGGTAGTGATCAGAACTGTCAAAGTATTTGAGCTTTTGTCTAACTAGTGTTGTGCATTATTCTATAACTTCCTGCTCTTTTTTTTAAGCCTGGGACAATAAAGGAAAGCATGCCATACACCAGCTCAATTACTCTATCATTGAGGAGGCAATGACCTAGTGCCATTATCACTGGACTGTCACTGCAGAGACCCAAGTAATGTTCTGGAGACCTGGGTTCGAATCCTGCCATGGCAGATGGTGGAATTTGAATTCAATAATAATCTGGAATTAAGAGCCTAATGATGACCATGAATTCATCGTCAATTGTTGGGGAAAAACCCATCTGGTTCACTAATGTCCTTTAGGGAAGGAAACTGCCATCCTTACCTGGTCTAGCCTACATGTGACTCTAGACTCACAGCAATGTGGTTGACTCTTAACTGCCCTCTGGGCAATTAGGGATGGGCAAACATTCAGTGAATGAATTAAAAAAGCATTTCTGTTGCTAGCTTTGAGGATATATGGACATCCTCTCTAAAGTCTCTCTGTTTCTCCACATTACCCTGTCATCTCCCATTATCTTGCCTTGTGGCATTTTTCAATTTGCATTACTTGTGTTTCTCCGGATTGAATTTTACTTTCCACTGTTCTGCCTAATTGATCAGACCATCTTCCTGCAATCTGAAACTTCCTTCCTCACTGCCAACTACATAACTGATATCTGTCTGAATTTGTAAACTTTTTTACTGCACCTCCTATATTTGAACCTAAATCATCAACATAAATGTAATCTAACAAACACCAGCGGCTAAATACTTTTCACAGTTTCCTCCCACAAAGTAGAATGTGTGATGATAAGGCTAAAGGGATCAAAAGATATGGGGAGAAAGTGGGAACATGGCCCTGAGTTATAAAGTCATAGATTGTAGTCCAACCAGTCCATGCCAACCATAATCCCAAACTACACTAGTCCTACCTGCCTGTGCTTGGACCATATCCCTCCAAACATTTCTTATTCATGTACTTATCCAAATGTCTTTTAAGTGTTGTAATTGTACCCATATCCATTACTTCCTCTGGAAGTTCATTCCACACATGAACCACTCTGTGTAAAAAAATTGTCTTTTTTAAAATCTTTCTCTTCTCACCTTAAAACTATGCCCCCTAGTCTTGAACTCCCCCACCCTAGGGAAAAGAAAGCTGCCATTCACCTTATCTATACCCCTTATGATTTTATAATCTTCTATAAGGTCACCCCTCAGCCTCCTATGCTCCAATGAGAAAAGTACCAGTCTTTTTCAGCCTTTCCTTATTACTCAAACCCTCTATTCCTGGCAACATCCTAGTAAATCTCTTCTGAACCCCCTCCAGCTTAATAATATCCTTCCTATAACAGGGCGACCAGAACTGATAACACCACTCCAGAAGAGGCCTCAACAATGTCTTGTACAGCCTCAACATAATGTCCCAACTCCTATACTCAGATGTCTGAGCAATGAAGGCAAGCATGCTAAACTCCTTCTTAACCCCCCCATCTACATGTGACACAAACTTCAAAGAATTATGGACCTGAACCCCTAGTTCTCTCTGTTCTACAACACTACCAGAGCCCTACCATTAATTGTATAAGACCAGCGCTTGTTTGTTTTACTAAAATGCAACACCTCACATTTATCCAAATTAAACTCCATCTGCCGCTCTTCAACCCATTGACCCAATTGATCAAGATCTCTTTGTAATCTTAGATGACCTTCTTCACTGTCCACTAGCCCACCAGTTTTGGTGTCATCTGCAAATTAACTAACCATGCCTCATATATTTTCATCTAAATGATTTATATAAATGACAAACAAAAGTGAACCCAGCACTGATCCCTTCAGAACACCACTGGTCACAGGCCTCCAATCTAAAAAACAACCCTCCACCATTACTGTCTGCCTCCTGCCAATTTTGTATCTAATTGGCAAGCTCACCATGTAGACATAATAAAATGAGTTGGATGATCAGCCATGATCATATTGATTGGAGGAGCAGGCTCAAAGGGCCGAATGGCCTACTCATGCTTCTATTTATGCTGTTGCTGTGTTATAGGACAGGGGAGTCTCAGTAATTTCTGCCAATATTTGGAAAGTTGTTTTGCAAACATTTGAGATGTGTTAGCAACACTGTCAGAAAGTATATACTTGAGCTCTTATCGACTGGGTTGGCATCGTAAGTACTGGCCAGATGAACTTGCGAGTGTCATCCAACAACAACAGTTTATGATAATAACAAATAATGTCTTTTTTAGTTGAACTTTGTGGAAAAAAACAACTTGAGAAAGTAATAACTAATTTAAATTGCTTACAAGGGGGCCTCCCAAAGTAGGAGCCAGGAAACTAATTGGGTTCTTGAGCTGAAAGTTTTGGGTCATGAGCTGTGACAGTGTAATGACTACTATTGAACTTTAGGCCTCAACCCCATCTTCACTCTCACAGGATTCTCCTTCCCCACCTGCCTGCTGTTACAAGCTTTCTCCACCCCACTCTCCCTGCCCCGCCTATCAATTTACCCCACAACAGTCAGAGGGTTGGAAAACTTTCAAGGCTTGGCAATGGGGTGACTTGTGAGATAAAGGTTTGGACACACTGACATGCAATAAATAAAGCTGAAATTATTGACAAAAGATTAAAGTTCAAAGATAGAATTCCAAAGGTTAATAATCAGTGAATGATTTGTACTTTAATTTATAACCAGATATCTATCACGTTGCCAAACAAGGTTACCACAACATTAAACAATTGAGCTCAGCAGGTCTGGCAGTCTCAGGACTCAGGATGTTCTGAGGAAGGGTCACCAGACCTGAAATGTTAACTCTGATATTTTCCTTCACAGATGCTACCAGACCTGCTGAGCTTTTCCAGCAACTTCTGTTTTTGTTCCTGATTTACAGCATCCGCACTTCTTTCGGTTTTTATTAACCAATTCAGCACACATTCCTTATCTCAGATACTGACTGGTTAACCATGTGAAAATGCAGTCATTAAAATGGGTATGTGAATGCGTTCATCATTCTCTATGTCAGCGCATATCCATGTACATGTGTCTGTGTGTACTCATATGTTTGTGTATAGTTATATCTCCATGTATATGTGCACACAAACATACGTGTATACAGAAACAAAACTGAAATTGCTGGAAAAGCTCAGCAGGTCTGGCAGCATCTGTGGAGAGAAATCAGTGTTAATGTTTCGGGTCCGATGACACTTCCTCAGAACTTCCTCCCTTCTGAGGAAGGGTCACTCAAACTGAAACGCTGGCTCTGATTTCTCTCCACAGATGCTGTCAGACCTGCTGAGCTTTTCCAGCAATTTCAGTTTTTGTTTCCGATTTACAGTGTCTGCAGTTATTTTCAGTTTTTACGCATGTGTACGGTATATGTGTGGGAGTACGCATGTTGCATGTTCAGGTATTTGCACTAATTCATTTCTCTTATAAAGTTAGGTTTCACAGTAGCTCCTCTTTGTTCCTTCTCAATATAGTGACAGATAAGTCATTCCATTAACTGCTCAAACAGCAGCAACGAGGTTGTTCTCTCGACAGCACAGCTCCTTCAGCAACTGTGGACTCTTCAAGATGGTGGCACGGCAAGTGTGACATCTGTAGCCAAAGCAGGACTGGTGGGCAGGCCGGGCCTGGCTGTAGAGCGAGGGACTCCTGGTTGCAGGGTGAGTGTGGGTTTAGTGGCATCAGCGAAGTGGGCCCAGTGGCAAAGAAATGGCACCCAAGGTGGTGGGGGTGGGTCTTACGTTGGTAAGCCCTGTGCCAGGCGGTGAAGGTCTCCCTTGATGCTATGTGCAGGCATGGACTGGGTCGGAAGGACTGATATTCTGAACTCCTTTGTTTTTCGAATTTAGTCCTATTTCCTGTAATGCTGGTGTATTTATTTCTTTACTTTTTTTTGTTTCCTAAGGATTTGATCTTATGTATCTGTACCTAGGTACCTTTGAACCTGAGATGGCACCATAAATGATGACTGCAAACCTTTACTCCTTTGAGTACATGTACGTGATAATAAACTGATTGATTCGTTCGTTCGTTCATAGGCAGGCACAGAGCAGCCATATTAAAACAATCCAGAGTGAATCATTACCCCTTTACCCACTCGGTATTGTACACATTTAGGTACTGACATACGCACAAGCAGTGATAGCTTTTGTAGAGTTTTGAGGTCAGAGGCTCCAATGAGTAATTTTAGTGCCGTATTGTTCAAATGCTGCACTGTCAGAGGTGCTGTCTTTACACTAATGCAGGACACAGAAGCCCATCTGGTCTCTCAGGTTTATGTAAAAGTTCAGGTCGCGCTATTTCAAAGCCAGGTCAGTTCCTTCCAGTGGGGTAGCCCATTTATTTATCCCTCTGTCAACATCACACACAAACACACAAAAAAAATCAGTGTTGACGTGATGTTGCTGTTTGCAAATTGCCCGCAGCATTTCCTACATTGCAGCTGTGAGTGGATATCTAAACGGTGCTGTCCTGGCTGTGGGAACACATGGGAACATCTTCAGGTTGTGAAAAGGCACAATGAGAATTGCAAGTCTTGCTCTATAAAAGCTGACAGTGAAACCCTCTCGAGTCACAGAGCCAGCGGTCAGGAATGAATGGATTTCTTATCAGCTGTGTACTGTCAATGTACAGAAGCAAATACTGATATCAGTGACGCCAGATGAGTGTGAATTGTTCTCAGTGTGGCTGGACTAATCTACATGTTATGTCTATCTGGCAGCAATGTATGTGCTGGCTCTTTCACACTGTGAAAGAAACAATTTCACTTTCAGTGGATCCTTTGAGGTGGGAAAGGCTCTTTAACAGTTTAACCTGTGCACAGACCACTTCTGTTCTTCCGGAACACAAGTGTAGTGTTATATTACACTCAGAGATTGCAAGAACTGCAGATGCTGGAGTCAGCGATAATATGGTGTGGAGCTGGAGGAACACAGCAGGCCAGGCAGCATCAGAGGAGCAGGAAAGCTGACGTTTCGGGTTGGGACCCTTCTGAATTTCTGAAGAAGAGTCCCAACCCGAAACGTCAACTTTCCTGCTCCTCTGATGCTGCCTGGCCTGCTGTGTTCCTCCAGCTCCACACCTTGTTATCTCTGTAGTGTTATACTATACCTGCATGTGCTCTTAAGTGCCCATAGAGCATAGAACATCAAACAGTACAGCGCAGGAACAGGCCCTTCGGCCCACAATGTTGTGCCGAACATGACGCCAAATTAAACTAATCCCTTCTGCCTGCCATAGGTCCATATCTCTCCATTCCTTGCATGTTCATGTGCTTATCTAAAAGTTCCTTAAACGTTCCTGAGTGTCCATTTAGCTTCTGTCTCAATGGCCAAGAACATGTTATTTTATGACCCATTGCAGGCTCAATTCGGAGCTTCAGGCCTGTTACAAAGCTTGATCTCACTATCTCATTTGTGCTGTGCAAAATCTTCTTCCCTTCCTGTTATCAGTTTATTACATGGGGCTGGCCGTGCAAAGTCATTATGCAGACACAGGTTTTACCACGATAAATCTGTTGCAGAGTTTTTTAAAAAATCTTATTAATTATGGCAGCAATGGACTGTTAATCAAGTGGGGGAGGGGAAGGATCTGAGTCTTTGGGCCTAAAAATCACTCAGAGAGGATAGGGTCCATTCTATCACTGGCCCCCAATATCAGACTTTTTGGCTATTTCCCTGGTCCCAGCTGCACGCAAGGGAATGACTCAATCCTGGAATGGGGCTCTTTGCCGGGGGGGGGAGGTGGGGGGGGGGGGGGGGGGGTGGGTGGTGGTGGGGCGGGCAGGTGTGCAGAGAGGTGGTACCAGTCTTGATGGTACATCTTGGAGAGGGGGCTGGGGGACGCAGGGTATGTGCTAGTATGGAGGATGGGGGTGGGGAGAGGTGCTGATGGCAGGATATTGGTGTGGGGTGCACTGGAGGGGGCTGTGGATTAGGGGAGGTGGGAGCACAAGGTTTGGCAGGTTGTGAGATTACAAATGGGAGGCCTCATGGGCAAGGGTTAGCAGGGTGTGTCCATGGGGCCACACCTGGATCAAACAGCCCTTCCCCCCAACCTCCCCCACCCTGGGGGAGGGAGGGGGTGGCGTTAGCTGCCAGGTTTTGGGAAACCAGGCTGCCCCACATTGAAAGCTTTCCTGCTCCTCTTATGCTGCTTGGCCTGCTGTGTTCATCCAGCTCTACACCTTGTTGTCCCACATTGAGTTAAAGTAAAAAAAGCACCAAGCCTCACAGCCTCATTGTAAAGTGTCAATACCACACTACCTTCCCCCCCAGCTACATCCCACCTCCTTCAATGTAGAAAATAGGAGCAGGAGTAGGCCATTCAGCCCTCTCCAGCCTGCTTTGCCATTCCACGTGATTGTGGCTGATCCCCTACCTCAGTACCACCTTCCCACTCTCTCTCAATACACTTCAATCCCTTTAGCCCTGAGAGCTATATCTAACTCTTTCTTAAAAACATTCAACATTTTGGCCTCAACCCCTTTCTGTGGCAGAGAATTCCACAGGCTCCCCACTCTCTGGGTGAAGGTATTTCTCCTCATCTCAGTCCTGAATGGCCTACACAGTATCCTTAGATTGAGAGCCCTAGTCCCGGTCTCCCTGGTCATTGGAAACATCCTTACCCTGTCTAGACCTGTTAGGGTTTTGTAGGTTTCTATGAGATCACTGTTATTCTTCTAAGCTCCAGTGAATAAAGCCAGAAACAATCCAGTCTTTTTTCATACACCAGTCCTACCATCCCAGGAATCAGTCCTTAAATCTAGAAGTGGGCAGTTTAGAAGGGGAAAATGAGGATTGTGATTTTTTTTTAAGACTGTAACAATTACTCTCAGTTCTCTGTCCTTCCTTGTAGCCCCCCCGAGGCAGTAGCCAGTCTACCCACATGGAGCAATGTTCTGGGTAAACTCTGAATTCTTCACCGTGATTCCTGTGCACAGATAATTAACCAGTTGTACCAACCTGAATATTGGCTGGAAGCTATTTCCCCATCAGCTTCCAGAGAGAAGATTAATGACAAATCAGTGACCATTGAAGGTGAATTTGTTTCTTTCACAGGGTGAAAGGGCCAGTATTTAATGCCCATTCCTAATTGCCCCTTGAACTGAGTGGCCTGCTCAGAGGGCAGTTTCGAGTCAACCACATTGCTGTGGGTCTAGAGTTACGTGTAGGCCAGGGCAGGTAATGATTCGGAAAAGGTTAAAATTGGACAGGGCATTAATCTCCACCCCTTCAGATGACAGGGTGCAGAGGAGGTTAGAACGTGTTAGGATCCCATGGAGGATAGGTCTATGATCCCTGCAAGTTCTCCAGCTGCCTCCCGGGTCTCAATAAATGGAAATTTGGTGCATTGCTATATCCAGAGGTCTCTTCCTCATAGTCTGAGTAGCAATGTGTATCCTGCTAATGTAATGTGTATCTAATGTAATGTAACTAAGGGTGTCTCGCTCAGATAAGTGCCTCTTCTTGTTACAACTCCCTAGTGTTTCTCTACCGCTGAAAACCAAATAGACCCCTAGACCCAGTCAAGGGAGAACCATGGAGGTGCATGCTGTATCCATCCACCCATAGGTGACACATTGTCCCCCCTGAAGGGCATTACTGAACCTCATGGGATTGGATGAAATTTAACGGCAAGGGTCGTGTTCTCCCATTCTTGAGCCTAGCTGGTTAATGCCAGGTTTATCCATTGAATTTAAACCCCAATAGCAGCATTCCTTCTCATTTTCCCATCGGCATCTGAAGCCCATGTATGACTTCCGGAGCTGGAGGCCAATGCCGCCGTCAATATTCCGACAGCGATCGCTGTGCACGGAACATGGAGGCGGGTGCACGCACAGCTCAGAGGGAGAACTGGCCCCAGGTTGGGATTTGAATCCATGTCCCAGGAACATTAGCCTGGGCGAAGAGTCCAGTGACATCATCGCCTTCCCCCGGAATTCTGTGGCCGGGGGATGAAGGCTCCACCCAGTAAAATAATGAGCAATTCAAAATCAAGGGCATGATCTACTCTCAGTTGTAAAACAGCTTAAGAAGTCATAAGATAACAAGGTGTAGAGCTGGATGAACACAGGAGGCCAAGCAGCATTAGACGAGCAGGAAAGCTGACGTTTCAGGTCGGGACTCTTATTCATAAATCATTTCTGAAGAAGAGTCCAGAACCGAAACGTCAGCTTTCCTGCTCCTCACATGCTGCCTGGCCTGCTGTGTTCATACAGCTCTATACCTTGTTATCTCAGATTCTCCAGCATCGGCAGTTCCTACTATCTCTGAATCGATTTTAACCCCATTGTGATGCCATTTCTGAAGAAGGGTCCAGACCCGAAACGTCAGCTTTCCTGCTCCTCTGGTGCTGCTTGGCCTGCTGTGTTCATCCAGCTCTACACCTTGTTATCTCAGATTCTCCAGCATCTGCTGTTCCTACTATCTGTAAGAAGTTATAAGGAGAGGTTGGATACGCTGGGACCCGTTTTTATCCCTGGAGCATAGGAGATTGAGAGGTGACCTTATAGAGGTTTATAAAATCATGAGAGGCATAGAAAAGGTAGATAGCTGACAGCTTTTCCCCAGGGTAAGAGAGTCTAAAACTAGAGGGTATAGGTTTAAGATGAGAGGGGAAAGATACGAAAGGGTCCAGAGGGGCAATTTTTTCACATAGAGAGTGGTGGGTGTCTGGAATGTACTGCCAGAGGTAATGGTGGAAGTGAGTACAATTTTGTCATTTCAGAAACATTTGGACAGGTACATGGATGGGATATTTATGGGAGGGATACAAACCAAATGCAAGCAAATGGGACTGGTTTAAAGTGTGAAAACTGAGCTGCATTTGCAAGTTGAGCCAAAGGGCCAGTTTTCATGCTGTAGACCTTCTATGACTCTATGACTAGATTGTGGAGCCATTGACTCCATCAGGCCTATTCTACAACCACAAGACCAGAGGGCAAGTGTCAACCATCCACATCGACACTCCAACTGCTCCCAATCCACGTCCTCGTCCAATCTCCGCACACTGAGGAACTGATGTAGGAAAGACTATCTCATCTCCCTTCTCCCATCCTGGCTAGTCACGTGTTCAATGCTAAAGGAGCAGCTGTCATGGTGCAGTGGTAGCACCCCTATCTTTGAGCCAGGAGACCCGGGTTCATGTCCAAGCTGTTCCAGAGGTTTGTCATAACATCTCTGAACAGGTTGGTTAGATCAGCAACGGTCACAGAGTTATTGTGCCAATAATAGCAAACGATCTCGATCAATGAATCTACAAGAGACCCAGGCATCACGCAAATTCCAACATGTTCCAGCGCGGAATGGTCAGGAATGGGGGTCCAGCGTTCTCCCCCCTTCACTGGGCAGGATCACAGAGCTGGCCAAGTGGACTACAGTTTGGGATCTGCTGCTCTGTAAATTTCAAAGTGTTGTCTTTATCAATCAGACTCTATACGGCCTTGTTTGTTTGGGCAAACTCAAATGCAGGCCTCATCAACAATTTGTTTACTCCTGCCCTGTCAGGATTTCAACATAACATCGAGGTCTGATCAATGTGGAAGCTGTTCAGATAAGCTTTGTCAATATTAAGTGACTCCTTCAGTACAAACAGTGATGACAGGCTATTGATCGATGGCAAGTTGCTTATTATTGACCATATGGGCCAGATTCCAGGGATGTCAAATGTTGGCAACACATAAACAAGGCAGGTTTTAGCCATTGTGCAGTTTAGAAGGGACTTATTTTTTAAAAATTCACTTTTGAGATGTGAGCATCGTTGGCAAGGTCAACATCTATTGCCCATCCCTAGTTGCCCCTTGAGAAGGTGGTGGTGAGTAGCTGCCTTCTTGGACCCTGCAGTCCGCCTGCTGTGGGGTGACCCCCAATGCCACTGGGAAGGGAATTCCAGGATTTTGACCCAGGAATGATGAAGGAACGGCAAAATATTTCAAAGTCAGGATGGTGAATGCCTCAGAGAGGAACGTGGTGGTGTTCCCATGTATCTGCTGCCCTTGTCCTTCTGGAAGGAAGTGGTCGTGTGTTTGGAAGGTGCTGTGATAAAGCCTTGCTAATTGTTTCAGTGTGTCTTGTAGATGGTACACTCTTACTGCTTGTGAGCGTCGGTGGTAAAGGGGAGTGAATGTTGAAGGTGGCTGCTTTGGCCTCAATAGTGTCAATCTTCTTGAGTGTTGTTGGAGCTGCAGCCTAGTGGGGAGTATTGCATCACACTCCTCCCTGACTTCTGCTTTGTAAAAGTTAGACAGGCTCTGAGGATCAAGGACTGAGTTAGTTGCCATGGAATTCCTAGCCTCTGACCTACCGTTTTAGCCACAATGCTCAGTGGCTAGTCCAGATCAGGTTCTGGTCAATAGCAACCCCCAAGATGTTGATAGTGGGAGATTCAGTGACGGTAAGGTCATTGAAAATCAAGGGGAGATGGACAGATTGTCTCTTGCTGGGGATGGTCAGTAACAAATGTTACTTGCCACTTATCAGACCGAGCCTGAACATTTGTCATGTTTATGAAATCGTGAGGGGCATAGGTGAATAGCAAAGGCCTTTTCCTTAGGGTAAGGGAGTTCAAAACTGAGGGCATATTTTTAAGGTGAGCGGAGAAAGATTTAAAAGGGATCTGAGGGGCAACTTTTTCACACAAAGATCAGGTCAAATGGGCAATGGATTGCTAGTGAGATTGGTAGATACATTTAAAAGACATTTGGACAGGTGAAATAACTCTACAGAGGCTGGTATCCTGTCACCAAGTCACGTGGAGAGTCTGTGACACTGCTCCAGCTTCCTCAGAGCCGGCTCGCAGGGTAAACAGGATGTTTGACATTCCTGTTCAATCAGGGCTCCCTGATTGGACCAGGTCAACAGCCCCAATCAGGGAACTCATATTCTACGAGGTCCACCCGGCTGACCTTGTTACAATCACTACATCTCTCCTCCCTCTGAGTCTGAGCTGATAGACCAGTATTTTTTTTTGTAGCTCCTCCTGGGGTGTTTTAGCACCAGGTCAGGTTCCTCCAATTCTGCCCCTGACACGAGCAGCATGTAGCGGCACAGTAGCTCGCCTCTTGCTCCCAGATCGTCTCGAAAGAAATTCATTTCCCTCTTCAGGTGGCAAAGGCATTGAGACGGTGACATCCATGGTGCCCATCTCAGATTCCGAGGTTTCATCCATGTTTGACGGAGAGGGAGAACCCACAGGCTCTGGAATAATCTGAACGGCTGTCGAGGGAGCCAGGTACATTTTGATCCCGCTATGTTTGCGAGCTGGCAGCGTTCACATGCTTGTTCAGGACCATCGCACCCACCTGAATCTTATTCATCACTGGACCTCATGTCAATCATGCCTCTTATCCATGCAGGACCATTCCTCTGGTTCCTTCATCAAACGTTATCCCTTGAAGTACACTGTCTCGTTTAGCAGAGTCTTATATCCGGCATTGGCGTTCCTGATGCCATTTCACCCACCCCCCCACCAAGGCTCGGGAAGGTGAGGCTTTACCTGGCGTGGAGTCTTCTCCCCATTAGCAACTCTGTTGGAGCTAACCCTGTAGTTGCATGAGGGGTGGACTTATAATCAAATAGGAGCCAGGACAGTTTGGTATCTAGTGAAGCTGTAGGCTGTTTCTTTAAGCAAACTTTGGGCTGCTCTTTCTGCCATTATTGGATGATGGATGGTATGGAGCTGTCCTCATACAACAAATGCCATTCAATTTTGGGAATTCCTTGCTGGTAAATGATAGCCTGTTATCTGTTACCATTTAACCAGATGTTATTTTGATAGGTTCTGATTTGGATGTTACTAAGAAATTTAACTGTGCCAAACCAGATGGAGGTGGACTTTCCTGGGTGTCCACTCTCCTGGATATCGGCCTATGAGTTCCCTTACTCAATTTAGGTCTAATTGGACACTGTTGCTGTCTCGAGTCTGCTTACCAGCAGCAACTACAATGGCTCACCAGCCCAGATCCTGAAGAAATTGTTAACCATTTGGCCGAGTCTGGGCTTTGTTTTGGAGTTTTCCTGTGGGCTGACCTCTGTTCAAGATATGTCCTGAATGAGGCTAAGCAAATGCCTTCACTCAAGTGGTGTTCCCCAAGATCAGTCAGCCTGGCACTTCCATCGGAATACCCTGCAACTCGTACACTCCACTTGCTGCATTTTCCAATGATAAAGCCAGTTGTGGTGCCTGTTTGAAGTCCAGTTGGAATTCAGCTAGTAGGCACTTTTGCACAGTTACATCATTAGTCCCACATACCTAACAGTCTCTCAGCATCTCATTAAGGGTTAAACCAAAATCACTGCCTCTGCCAGTCGTCTTAACCTAGTCACAAATCCTGATACGGATTCCCCTGGTTCTTGAATTGCCGAGTAAAACCTATAGCATTAGAGGAGGCTTGGGGTCATAATATTCCTTCATTAAATCCAGCAACTCTTGAAAGGTTTTAGTACCTGGTGCCTCAGAGAAGGTTGAGGCTCCTAATGACTGAAAAAGCTGCGGGTCCACAAGCTACCAGGAGAATTACTTGTTGCTTTTCATTGACCCGATGTCATTTGCCTGGAAAATATAACATTTTTTCCACATACTGGGCCCAGTTTTCAACAGCAGGATCAAATGAATCAAGCTTCCTAAATAACAGCATGATGCCAAAAATGCTAACCCTAACTCAAACACAACTGTTGTGAGCGAATTTCTTCAGGAGCATGTTTTTTTCTCTCATCGCCACTGAAATAACTCCACAGAGGCTAAAATCCCAGCACCAAGTCATCCTTTATTTGCACATGGAGAGTCCGTGACACTGATCCAGCTTCCCTCAGAGCCAGCTCTCAGAGTGAGCAGAACATCTGACAGTCCTGTTTATATCCGTCAGCCAGGGCTCCCTGATTGGACCAGATTAAACAGCCTCAATCAGGGAACTCGTATTCTATGAGGCCCAAATGACTGACCTCATTACAATCCCTGTCATAGGTGCATGAATAGGAAATGTTTGGAGGGATATGGATACCAGACGCAGGCAAGTGGGATGAGTTTAGTTTGGCAAACATGGTCAGCATGGACGAGTTGGACCGAAGGGTCTGTTTCTGTGCTGTATGACTCTAGGTCCTGCTATACATGGGCACTGTCTGATGAACAATGGTAAAGTTAGTAAGGAGCTATAATGCACAAAGGATCATCGGCTTCACTCTCAATTAGAGAGAGACGACTGTTTATTGTCACACTGGAGGGTACCCAATCCATAAGGGTTGGTCAGGGTGAGAAGGAAGGGCCTTCACAAACTACTGCAGCTAACATGGGACCATAAAACAAAGAACTGCCAAAGTTGGAGACAGGAATGGATCCTGCACTGCTGGCTTTATTCTGAATCATACTTCTCTCATCAAGACAAAATTAGCTAAACAACTAGTTTATGTGGAATGCTGGTAGTGGCCCTACCTCTAGGTCAGGAGGCCCAGTTCAGTCTCACCTGCTCTGGCGGTATATCACACCATCTCCAGAGCAGGTTGATAAGGAAACCGCCTCCATAAGCTGGTATAATGTTCAGCCCAGGACAGTGCTCAGCAGAAGGAGAGGAGCCAGAGGGTGTCCTGCAGAATCTGAAGGTTCTGTAGAAAATGAAGCCTGGTATCAGAGGATTTCCCAACCGGGGCAGCACGGCAGGCCATCGATGCGTTGGTTTTTTTTGTAGGCAGTCCTATCAGATCTATGAGATAAATATCCAGTTTCTGCATTACTTGTAGGATCTCAAAGATTGCTGCTGTGTGAGTGTGTGTGTGCATGTGTGTGATTGTGTTTGTGTGTGTGTGCATCTGTGTTTACATGTGTGTTTGTCTGTATGTGCATGTGTGTTTGTGTTTGCTGTGTGTGTGTGTCTGTGTGTTCATGCGTCTGTGTGTGTATGATCATGTATGTTTTCATGTGTGAGTGAGTGTGTGTGTATGATCATGTATATTTTCATGTGAGTGAGTGCGTGTGTGTATGATAGTGCAAGTATGTGTCTGTGAGTGATGTGTTTGCATGTATCTGTGTTTGTGGGTGTTTGAGTGTGTAAGTGTGCATGCATGTATGTGTGTAATTGTGTATGAGTGTTTGCATGCGCATGTGTGTGTATGTGCGTGCATTTGTGTGTGAGTGTGTGTGTGTATGAGTGTGTGTGTTTGTGTTAGTGAGTATGTGTGTGTGTGAGTGTGTGTGCATGAGTATGTGTGCGTGTGTGTTTGTGTCAGTGTGTGTGTGTGAGTGTGTGTGTGTGAGTGTATGTGTGTGTGTGTTTGTGTTAGTGAGTGTGTGTGTATGTGTGTGCATGTGTGTTTGTGTTAGTGATATGTGTGTGAGTATGTGTGTGTGTGTGTTAGTGAGTGTGTGTGTGAGTGTGTCAGTGTGTGCGAATCTGTGTGTGTGTGTGAATCTGTGTTTGTGCTGGTGAGTGTGTGTGTGAGTGAATCTGTGTGTGTGTGTTTGTGTCAGTGAGTATGTGCGTGAGCGTGTAGGTGTGTGTGAATCTGTGTGTGTGTGAGTGTGTCAGTGTGTGTGTGAATCTGTGTGAGTGTGTGTATCAGTGTGTGTGTGAATCTGTGTGAGTGTGTCGGTGTGTGTGAATCTAGGAGTGTGAGTGTGTTGGTGTGTGTGAGTGTGTCAGTGTGTGTGTGAATCTGTGTGTGTGAGTGTGTCAGTGTGCATGAATCTGTGTGTGTGAGTGTGTCGGTGTGTGTGAATCTAGGAGTGTGACTGTGTCGGTGTGTGTGTGAGTA
>NC_063368.1:17033665-17034576 GCF_021869965.1 Rhincodon typus
GTGTGAGTATGTCAGTGTGTGTGTGAGTGTGTCAGTGTGTGTGTGAAACTGCGTGTGTGAGTGTGTTGGTGTGTGTGAATCTGTGTGAGTGTGCAGATCAGACAGAATGCCTCTGGGAGAATGCTTGGCCCCTTGACCATGTTGCTCTGAGCTCATTACATCTTTGGAAGCAGAATGATACCAAGGCCGTTTTAAATCAATGTTTTAAAATAGATTGTTGATGGAAATTTGCCTACTACCGCAGAATATGACAGGACGCATGTTAGTCACTGAATCAGAGAAAGTGCAGTACTGCTTCTTCCAGATCATTTCCTGAACGTTAGTAAATGTAAATCAGTTTTACGGGGGGTTGGGGCATGTAGATGGAAGTGTAGGTGGGGTTGGGGATTTATTGACTTGTTGCTCAGGCTGCATTTACCCCTCACTTCCCAGTAAGATGGTGGTGGGGCAGGGCGTCTGAGCTGGGGGGGACCACTCCCACTTCACCTTTCATTTCTTCTCTTGTTTCTTTCTCTCTTTTATTTTGCTTTACTTCTTGGTGAAGAGCTCAGTTGCAGCGACGGCATGAATGGTAGCGAGTAGGCCCAGCAGCGGGGAATCGAGTAGGTTCAGCAGCACAGACTCAAATAGGCCCAGCAGTGCAGTCTCAAGTAGGCCACCATGGACTTGAGTAGGCCCAGCATCACAGACTCTGGTAGGCCCAGGACAAACTCAAGTAGGCCCAACGTCTGTGTTCAACTGCTCTCCCAGAGACATTCTGTCTGACCTGCACACTCACACAGATTCACACACACCGACACACTCACACACACAGATTCATGCACACTGACACACTCACACACACAGATTCACACACACACACTCACACACTCACACACACACCGACACACTCACACACACAGATTCATGCA
>NC_063368.1:17034586-17053205 GCF_021869965.1 Rhincodon typus
CAGATTCACACACACACTGACATACACACACACTGACATACTCACACCAACACACAGATTCACACACACCGACACACTCACACTCACAGATTCACACACACCGACACACTCACACTCACACAGATTCACACACACCGACACACTCACACTCGCAGATTCACACACACACTGAGTAGGCCCAGCAGCTCTGACTCGAGTAGGCCCAGCACAGACTCGAATTGGCCCAGCACGAGCTCAAGTAGGCCAACAGCAAGGACTCAAGTTGGCCCAGCAGCGCAGACTCGTGACGGCGGCATCAGAGGTGGGTTTGGGTTCCGTGTGGCTACTGCACCGTTGCGGCAGTACTAGCGCTGACTCACGGTTGCTGAGGCAGCAAAGGCGAGTTTGGGTTCCCTGCAGCACTTGCATCCAACGCAGATTCATGGAGGCAGCAGCAGGGCCGAGTTTAGGCCTGAAACAGGCTCATGGCGACAGTGAAGTTGACTTTGGGTCAGTGCGGTACACAGCAGCCTCAGTGCTGTCTGCATTGGTGACGTCTGTCAAAGACTAACAGCAGCGAGGGCATCCGTGGAGGTGAGATGGCACCGAAAAGTGGTGATGTTCATTCCAGCAGTGAGGGCACGGCATAGGGGAGCCATGCCTGGCCAGCAGGCCCATGGCCCATGACGCAGCACTTAACAAGAAGGACTGTAACGTTGGACATGTTTTCATTATTTCATTACTTTTCTGCTTTGGTTTTTATTCACTGTTTTATGTTTTGGTTTATTTTCCTGCGGGAGAAATAGAGATGGCGCCAGAGAGTGGTGACACTACGCAACACTGTGTTTTGTAACAAGGTACACATGACAATAAATCAATCAGATAAATAAATGAAAATAAATCAACAGGCAGGCAATGGGGGAACTCAATCCTACAATAAAGCAGTTCTGAGGAAGGGTCACTGGACCCGAAACGTTAACTCTGCTTTCTCCTTCACAGATGCTGCCAGACCTGCTGAGCTTTTCCAGCAACTTCTGTTTTTGTTCCTACAATAAAGCAGATGGGTAGCTGTCACACAGGAAAGCTCACACACTGCACCTCTACCCCAAACCCTACTTCTGTCTCTGTCCTGTCACTGAGGAAGGTGAGGACTTTATCCTTGGAGATTGTGTCCAATTCACACGACATTCCCAACATTCAGCTGAGTATATCCCATTTACATGGGGAGGTGATGGCCTAGTGGTATTATCACTGGGCTATTAATCCAGAGAGCCAGACAATGTTTCAGGGACCCGGGTTTGAATCCCCACCAGGGCAGATGGTGGGATTTGAATCAGTGTCAGATTTTATTTGGTAACGCTCCTGAGGTTTTCTGTCTCAAAGGCTGGGTCAAAATCCTGGAATTCCCTCCCTGAGGGCATTGGGGGTCAACCCACAGCACATGGACTGCAGCGGTTCAAGAGGGCAGCTCACCCCCACCTTCTCAAGGGGCAATTAGGGACAGGTGATAAATGCTGGCCCAGCCAACGACACCCACATCCCATAAAAGGTGAATGAATAAAAGAAAAAAGGTGTTACCTAAGTACAGGTTGTTGTTGTTCCTTCACTGTTCCCAAAACGTCAGGACTCCCTCCTTCCTGTGGGAGAACCATCACATAGTGATCTGCAGTGGGTCAGATCGTGAATACAACTTTCTTAAAGCTGACCCAGCCTGTGACACTCACCAAATGCTCTACAACTCTTCAAAGCTGCTTCCCCACACTCACCAGTGTGTGGCTACAGCACAACAGATACACAGGGGGCAATAAATAAAACTTGTTCCAGATCAAAGCTTGAACCTTGCAAGATAAGTACCTGAATAAGAAATGTTTGCAGTGATACAGGCCAAATGCAGGCAGGTGGGACTAGTTTAGTTTAGGATTATGTTCAGTATAGACTGGTTGGACTGAAGGGTCTGTTTCCTTGCTGTATGACTCTATGACTCTGTAACTGATTGAGTGAAGCTCCATCAACACACAAGGTTGGTAGACATGTTCAGAGTAGAGCAGCTGATGTCTGGCACCCATATCCAGCATCTTCATACTCACTCCCTCCACCACCAACGCTCAGTAGCAGCAGTGTGTACCATCTACAAGATGCTCTGCAGAAATTCACCAAGGGTCCTCAGACAGTCCCTTCCAAACCCATGACACTTCCATCAAGAAGGACAAGGGCAGCAGATACATGGGAACACTTCACGTTCCCCTCCAAGCCACTCACAATCCTGACTTGGAAATATATCGCCATTGCTTCACCGTCACTGGGCCAAAATCTTGGAATTCCCTCCGTAAGGCCATTGTGGGTCAACCCACAGCACATGGACTGCAACGATTCAAGAAGGCAGCTCACCCCCACCTTCTCAAGGGGCAACTAGGGACGGGCAATAAATGCGGGACCAGCCAGCGACAGCACATACACTGAGAATTAATTGTAAAGCAATCAAATTAGCGTCCATAAAATTTCAAAAGAAAAAACCTCAACCTGTTTCTTCTCAAAAAGCTGGCAATCTCCATCTCTGAGCAACTTGTAACAATTGGGGACCTCTGGTGGTTGAAATGGGTTATTGCAGTAGAACTTGCCTTTAGTAAATTCACCAAAACTGGGCATAAACACTGGTGAATAGTTGCCTGTTTTTCACTTTTCTTCAAGATAAGAGATGTCAATGTTGTGTCTTTTTTACATACATTTGATATCAAACACTCCCAGGACACAGACAGCATGGGGTTAGATACAGAGTAAAGCTCCCACTACACTGTCCCCATCAAACACTCCAAGACAGGGACAGCATGGGGTTAGATACAGAGTAAAGATCTTTCTACTGTTTTAAAAACTAAAGTAATGCCTCCTTTAAGCTGTCCCCATCAAACACTCCCAGGACAGGGACAGCACAGGGTTGGATACAGAGTAAAGCTCCCACTACACTGTCCCCATCAAACATTACAGGACAGGGACAGCACAGGGTTAGATGCAGAGTAAAATTCTTTCTACTGTTTTAAAAGCTAAAGTAATGCCTCCTTGACGCTGTCTCCATCCAACACTCCCAGGACTGGTACAACACAAGAGTGAGACTCCATCTACTCTTTTAAATTGAAAGTAAAGCTACTTCAACACTTTTAAGCTGAAATAAAATTTCCTTGACACTGACCCCATCAAACACTCCCAGGACAGGGACAGCATGAGGTTGGACAGTAAAACTCTTTTTTAATGTCACCAGCGTCCCATAATCTGTTATCTTAGCGTAACTTTTGCAACGGCTCCAAACAGAAAGCTGATCTGCTGAAGGAGATAGAACCACACCCTGCAAGTAGGGGCTATCTCTTTATTCAGGGTTCACCCTCTTTAACTTAGAATTTGCTGGGTCATACTCTGCCCTTACTGTTCCAGAAGGAATGATCCAAAATGGTCACTTCATTTCTTCATCAGTTTTATGAACTTTTATTTGTATTTATGTTTAGCTTAACATCTGGCTTTTCCTTGGGAACTGGCTGTCAAGTGGAGACATTGGCAGGAGAAACATCTTCACCCAGAGAGTGGGGGGCCTGTGGAATTCTCTGCCACAGGCAGTGGCTGAGGCCAAAACATTAAATGTTTCCAAGAAGAAGTTAGATATAGTTCTTAGCGCTAAAGAGATCAAAGGGGATGGGGAGAAACTGGGAACGGGGTACTGAGTTGAGTGGTCAGCAATGATCATATTGAATGGTGGAGTAGGTTAGAAGAGCTGAATAGACCTCTCCTGCTCCTATTTTCTATGTTTCAGTCAGGAGTCCCAGCCAGATTATTCATTCACAGGATGGGAGCATCTCAGCACCAGGCCAGCATTTATTGCTCATCCTTAATTGCCCAGAGGGCAGTTAGGAGACAATAATATTGCTGTGGGTCTGGAGTCACATATAAGCCCAGACCAGGTAAGGATGGCAGTTTCTTTCCCTATAGGACATTACTGAACCAGATGGGTTTTCCCGACAATCAACAATGGATTCATGGTTATCAGTAAATTCTTAATTCCAGATTGAATACAAATTCCAGCATCTGCATTGGTGGGATTCAAACCCAGGTTCCCAGAACATTACCTGTGTCTCCGGATTAATAGTGTAGCAATAACACCACAAGGCCATCAGAAGAAATCATTCCAAGGTCCTTCAAAGAAGCACTACCAAACAACATGTAGCACTAAGCCATATGAGGAGATAGGTATTACAACAGATCACTAAAAGATTGCTTAAAGCGGTCAGTGTCTTAAATCAGGAAGTTGAGAGGAAGAAAGAGGTGGACGTTTAGGGGGAAGATTACAGAAATGCACTGAAGGGATTTTAAAATATCACTTTCAAAATGGAAGTGTTGCTCAACCGTAGTGGGACCATAGGATATTTAACAACAACGACTCAAAATACAGAAGGGAGATAAGGGGGCTTGGTGATGTGGTGCAATGAGAATAACCTCTCTCTCAACGTTGGCAAAACTAAAGAACTGATCATTAATTTCAGAAAGAAAGGAGGAGAACACACCCCCATCTACATCATAACTGATGAATGGACTCTGTAACTTCAAATAATGCTAATCTTGTTAATGTTGATCTCACCTAGTGCACGCCCTGTGCAATGTAACCTGTATACTTCTGTCTAAGTTCTTTACAACCTTTGATCTGTACATCCTTGTTTACTATGATCTGCCTGTACACAAAATTTTTCACTGTACTTAGGTACATATGACAGTAACGGGTGACACTGTGGCTCAGTGGTTAGCACTGTTGCCTCACTGCACCAGGGACATAGGTTCAATTCCACTCTTGAGTGACTGTCTGTGTGGAATATGCACATTCTGTCCACGTCTGCGTGGGTTTCCTCCGGGTGCTCCAGTTTCCTCCCACAGTCCATAATGTGCAGGTTAGGGTGGATTGGCCATGCTAAATGGTCCGTAGTGTTCAGGGATCTGTAGATTGGATGGGTCTGGGTGGGATGCTTTAAGGTTGGTGTGGACTTGTTCGGTTGAAGGGCCTGTTTCCACACTGTAGGGATTCTACGGTACTTTAAATCATTCAATCAACTGTTGTATATAGCATTGGTTCTGAAGTGGTTAATGTTCGTGTTACTTTAGCTCCACCCATTCTCCTGATGTTACACATAGTCTATGGGTGAAGACAGGGAGTTCTCCTCCAGCTTTTGGAGCAGCCAAATGTTTCTGTACTAGCTCCTGGAGAACCTAGCAGTTTTGTCCAACCCAATGTCGTTGGACCTTTTGCTACCGTAGAATCTCTACAGTGTGGGAACAGGCCCTTCGGCCTTACAAGTCCACACCGACCCTTGGAGCATCCCACCCAGACCCATCCCCCTATAACCCACCTAATCTACACACCCCTGAACACTGCGGACAATTTAGCATGGCCAATCCACCTGACCTGCACATCTTTGGACTGTGGGAGGAAACCGGAGCTCGCGGAGGAAACCCCTACAGACACGGGGAACAATGTGCAAACTTCACACAGACAGCCGCCCGAGGGTGGAATCGAACCCAGGCCCCTGACACTGTGAGGCAGCAGTACTAACCACTGAGGCACCGTGCCAACCTTCTTGTCCTCTATGTAGAGTTCCTCTTCTGTAGCCTATGATGGCGTATCACTTACCACTAATCAAAAATAGGACAAGACATGGGGGGAATTGGTGGCAGCAAATTACCTCAAATAATCCTTACCCAGTGCCACACACCATCAGGTGCCAGGAGTGGTCATCTGGGCAAATACAACATATAGGCCAGACCAGAGAAGGGGGCAGATTTCCTTCCCTGAAGGAATTTATCAATTTTGCCCCAGAGTGCATTGTTTCATGGATACCCAGCAACAGTTTGTTTACTTCTTGATGTCTTTTCTAGCCGTGCCATCTTAGCTTGTGAAACCTCTGTGCAAAGCCATCCTACACTGCCCACTCATGTGCCTAGGTCTGCGCAGTTTATTCCACTCGATGTACAGAATGTACACCTGAGCCCAATAGGCCAGAGGGTCCTGGATTGAATTATTAAGCTGTGCAGAGCAGCCTAGACCCAGTGGTAGGTCCCAGAAGCCTGTATCCCTGCAGTGAGGGAGGGAGGAAACCCCAACCAGAGGATTCAGACAAGGGGCAAGCCTTGAACATATTCCTTTAGTTTGCGGAAAACACATCCTTCCGTATGAAGGCACATTGCTTCCAAGAATGAATAGTGCTAGACCACTGGGAGTAAGGCCATTACAGAACCTCAGGGGCCCAATTGAGCTGCATTATTACCTTGGAGATGAGAAACCTCTCACGAGTGAATAAGTGGCTGAGTGTGTGGAGACCTCAGGTGAGAACAGGACTGGCCCCAACTCTCTGATTTATCTGCCAAAGCTCACTCACCAAACAATAATGACAACTTAACCACAGGCATAGATTATAGGAGCAGGAGTAGGCCATTCATCTCCTGAAGCATGCTTGCTAAAGCATGGCTGATGAGTTTTTTTAATTCATTCACAGGATGGTAGTGTTGCTAGCTAGGCCTTATTTATTGTCCAGGAGGCAGTTAACATTGCTGTTGGTCTGGAATCACATGTCTGCTACCTTCCCTAAAGGATACTAGTGAACCAAATGGGGTTTTCCCCAACAATTGGGCATGGATTCATGGCCACCATTGGACGCTTCATTCAAGATTTTTTTTTTAATTGTAATTGAATCCAAATTCCACCAGCTGCTATAGAGGGATTCAAACCTGAGTCCCCACAGCATTGTCTGAGTCTCTGGATTAACTGTCCAGTGATACCACCACTAGGCCATCACCTACCCTTAAAGCTTGCATTTTCCTGTCTGCCATCTGTACCCTCTGATTCCATTGTCAGTCAAGACTTTATCTACTTCACCCTTGACCATGTTCAGAGCCTCCATAGCTCAGAGGGGAAGAGAATTCCACAGAATGGCGAGTGTCTGAGAGAAGGACGTTTCTCCTCATCTCTGTCTCCATCTGAGAGAGGACTGTCAGTGCTAATGGAACTGAGGCCCACCATAACTAAATGGGTTTTTTTCAAAACAATAATGTATATGGGCATTGCTGGCAAGGCCAAAATTTGTCGCCCATGAATTGATTGGCTCTCTTGGCCAATTTCAAGGGCAGTTAAGAATCAATTACATTGCTGTGGGTCTGGAGTCACATTAGGCCAGATCAGGTAAGTCGGCAGATTTCCTTCCCTAAAGGAACTGGATGGGTTTTTATGATTATCGACAATAGTTCAGCAGTCCACTATCAGTCTTGCTTTTAATTCCAGAGTCAGTAAATTCAAATTACACCAACTTCCACGATGGGATTTGAACCCGTGTTGCAGAATATTAACTGGGGTCTCTGGATTGCAAGGTTACTGACATTGCCTATAGACTCAGACTGTTACATTCCCACAAGAGCCCTTCCGGGTGGCTGAAACATTTTCATCTTGCACTCCTCAGGACACACGCAAGAATGCCAAATTTCTAACAGTCACAGCAATTTATTCTACAGGCGCAAGAGATGCTGGTTGGTCAAAAAGTTGGCTATGATTGGCTGATGTGTTGCCGTGGACAAAGACATAGGGGAAAAAGATGCTATCAACGATCAGATGGTCTGCTTGCTGTCACATTGCTGATAGGAGAGTTGACTGTGTGCAAATTGGCTGTCGCATTTCCTAGATTACAACAATTCAGAGCTACTACATTGGCTGGAAGGGGGACATCCAGAGCTGGTGAAAGGCACTATATCAATGCATGTATTTGTTTTAATTTACTTGGTGGGAAATTGACTTTGAATCAGTTTGTTTGCCCCTTCAGGTGTGGCCTGAGCTTAATTCTCATTGTCTTTGTGTAAATTATCTCCTGAGACATCTCTGCAGCAAAACAGGTCCACTCATCCCAGGCTGTTGGCTCTCCTTGCAATAACATATTTTCATCGGATCCTTGAGATTTGCAATCTGAATTAAACTGAATCCAGAAGGTCTCAGAAGTGAGATGCATTCATGCATGTGGGAAGGGGGTGTTCAGTTGGCTGGATGGCTGGTTTATAATCCCGACTGGCATTAACAGAGAAGGTTCAATTCCCACACTGGCTGAGGTTACCACGAGTGGCCCTCCATCTCAATCTCTCCCCTCGCCTGAGGCATGATGACCCTCAGGTTAAACCCTCACCAGTCAGCTCTCTCTAATGAGGGGGCAACTTTAGGATCTGGTAAGGTTATGGTGCCACAATGGGAGGCAATAGCCTAGCAGTATTATCATTAATGATAATAATCACCTCAGGGGAGGTGTGGCCTAGTGGTATTATCACTGGACTGTTAATCCAGAGACCCAGATAATATTCTGAGGGACCCGGGTTCAAATCCCACAGTGGCGGATGGTGGAATTTGAATTCAATGCATATCTGGAATTAAGAGTCTAATGATGACTGTGAGTCCATTGTTGATTGTCTGGTTCACTAATGTCTTTTAAGGAAGGAAACTGCTGGCCTACATGTGACTCCAGACCCACAGCAATGTGGTTGACTCCGAACTGCAACATGAGCAATAAATGCTGCCTAGCCAGCAATGTCCTCATCCCGTGAATGAATAAAGGAAAAAAAAATTAAACCATTAATCCGGGAAACTCAGCTCGTTCCCTGGGAGGCTGAGTTCAAATCCTCCCACAGCAGATGGAATTTGAATTCAGTCTTAAAAAAAAAGTCTGGAATATAGGAATCTACTGATGACTGTGAATCCATCATCAATTGTCGGAAAAACCCATCTGGTTCACTAATGTCCTTTAGGGAAGGAAACTGCCATCCTTACCTGGTCTGGCCTACAAGTGACTCCAGATCCACAGCAATGTGGTTGACCCTTAACTGCCCTCTGGGCAATTAGGGATAGGCAATAAATGCTGGCCTGGCCAGTACTGCCCTCATCCAGTGAATGGATAAAAATTAAACTTTACCATACACAGGTACATGTTCTGTACAAACAAAAGGAAAAAAAATTCAAGTCTTGCCTCTTCCCTGAATTATCAGGGGGTCTTGGACGGCCTCCAGTTGCCCCACTGTATTCTCCATAGCAAGACATCATTCAGTCAGAGCCAACTTCCTGACCAATCAACATCCTTTCATCCTGTAGTATAAATTGCTGTGATCGTTCGAAATTTGGTATTCTTGCATGTGTCCTGACGAAACCGTCTCAGCGATCTGTCTCCTTTCTCAGGAAGGGCTTTGTGTGAATGTAACGGCCCGTGTCTGCCAGTTAGCCAGCTGGGTTCAGTTCTGAGGTTGGAATCAGTCATCTAGCAGGCCTCCTGTAGACTCCCCTTTGCTGCGTGTGGGCGGTACCTGATAAACCAAGTGTGTCCTGACCTCACCGCCCACCCTTCCACCCCCTCACTGAGCCAGTTTCCTGTAGTGGCTGCTCGGAGCGAACAGGAAGAGCTTGTGGTCTGAGCAATGCAGGCTCAGGTGAGACAGAACTTCCACCCAGACAGCGAGGCTGCCATCAACAAACTTATCAGCATCAAGTACTACACCTCATACGTCTACCTGGCCATGGTAAAACCTACCTTCTTACCGACATCTTGCACTTTAGAATGGGATCTCAAAGAGGCTTAGCTTTTTAAAATGCTACACTTTGCAAAGTTAAAAAGAAAGCTAAAATGATCTCTTTCTAACCTCTGCTGGCGATTATATCATTTAAAATATTGCATGTTGTTTCTCCTCGTGGGAGAGTCCAGGGCCAGAGGGGCATGATTTCAGAGTAAGGAGTTGTTCATTTAAGACAGCGATGAGGAGGAATTTCTTCTCTCAGAAGGGAGTGAATGTGCGAAATTCTTTACCAATGAGGGCTGTCGAGGCTAGGTCATTAACAAGGTTGGGTTAGACAGATGTTTAATCAGTAAGGGGATCGGGGCGAATGGGGAAAAGTCAGGAAAGTGGAGTTGAGGGTTAGCAGATCAGCCCCGATCTCAGTGAATGGTGGAGCAGACTTGACAGGTTTCTGCTCCTATATTTTATGGTCTTTCAGGAGAATATCGATTTCTTTATGCCGTATTCTCAAGACAAGCAGGAATGAAGTCAAGTAAGAAATTGCATTTTCATAGCACCTTTCATCATTTCTAGTCGTTGCAAAGTGTTGGACAGCCACCAGAAGTATTTAAGATGCATAACGCTTCTGGAGTGTAGTCATCATGTTCCAAAGACAAACAAAGTCGGAAATTTGTCTTAAGGCACGGCCTATGTATGTGGGTGTGACCTTAACTCCAGGACTCAGTAAACAGACCAGTGCTGACAATTTAGCAATTCTGACTAACACATCTATATCATACCCATTAGTGCTGCCCTCCATAGAACTGTGCTGCACCTGTCCTGGGAGTGTTTGATGGGGACAGTGTAAAGGGAGATTTACTCTGCATCTAACCCCATGCTGTCCTGGGAGTGTTTAATGGGGATAGTGTAGAGGCAGCTTTACTCTGCATCTAACCCCATGCTGTCCCTGTCCTGGGAGTGTTTGACGGGGGCAGTGTCAAGTGAGGATGTGTATGTTTATTGAGTGTGCAGTGGTGTGTTTACACACATGTGCCTACATGTGAGAGCTTGATCCTGCCCTGTTAGCTTCCAGTCAAACTGCCTGCCACATGATCCCAGCTTTGTCAGAGAGGAACTCTCGAAATCTCACTTCTTCACAGGGATCATGGCATTCCAGAGCCGAGAGAAGAGGACTGCAAATCATACAGTACTGTCAGAATCCAAAGGCATTGTAAAATAGTTTATCCCAGCAGCCAACACCCCTCAAACATTGGAAAAAGAGTGGAGAATTAGCAACAAAAGCATGCAGGAAATAGTTTTAAAAACAGAAATTGCTGGAAAAGCTCAGCAGGCCTGGCAGCATCTGTGGCGAGAAATCAGAGTTGAAGTTTCAGTCTTATGAGCCATCCTCAAAACCGTTTCTGAAAAAGGGTCACTGGGCCCGAAACATTAACTCTGATTTCTCTCCACCAATGCTGCCAGGCCTGCTGAACTTTTCCAGCAATTTCTGCTTTTGTTTCTGATTTGCATCCTCCGCAGATCTTTCAGTTTATATTCAGCAAACAGTTTATGTTGCCTAACCTCTGGCCCAGGGGATTTTTCACTTGACGGATGCAGATACAGTTCAGTAAGGAGTGCACCATGATTAATTTCGATGGCAGTTAAAGTATTTGTTTCATTTTTTTAAACATCTGCTTGTGAGAAAGTGAAATGCAAAGTAGCCATATTCTGCTTCAGAGATATTCAGAACTGCGGATGCTGGAGAATCTGAGATAACAAGGTGTAGAGCTGGATGAACACAGCAGGCCAGGCAGCATCAGAGGAGCAGGAAAGCTGACGTTTTGGGTCTGGACCCTTTTTCAGAAATGGGGGAGGGGAAGGGGATTCTGAAATGAATAGAGAGAGGGGGGAGGCGGATGGAAGATGGATAAAGGAGCAGATAGGTGGAGAGGTACAGGAGCTCTCTTCTTAGAGAGAGACAACTCATCGCAATTTTAACCTGAGGTGGGGGGAGAGTTTGAGAAGGTGAGTCCTTCATGGTAACCTCAGGGTGCGGAAATTGAACCCACGCTGTTGGTTCACTTACCAGCCATTCAGCCAACTGAACTAACCAACCAGCTTTAAGAAAGCACCATTCACTTCAGAGCATTTTAGTAAAAACTTTTAAAAGCCTATGGAAATATTGCCATTATTACCATTCAGCATCACAGCTCTTCAGGTACTTTTGACCAACTTTTCAGAAGTAGCTTTTCGGGTTACTGATCCCCTCCCCACCCCCTCCGTAGATTTGTTGAAGATATTAAATGGTGTCCTTTTCTCTTCCTTTCTTAAAAACAAAAGTCTTTTTATTTCGAACGGGATGATGTTGCACTGGAGAGCTTTGCAAAGTATTTCCATGAACTGTCAGAACTGCTGCGTAAAAATGCTGAGGAGCTGATCAACTACCAGAAGCTCAGAGGAGGTCGAGTCCAGCTGGAAAATATTGAGGTGAGCTGGACATTTCTGTTCCGCCGTCTGTATGTATTCAACTGTAATTTCTTTCCCAAGTGCTTCCTGTAAGCACTTGCTTGGTGTATACTCATGTGAGAAGTACATTTAGGAAGTATTTAGTTGTGCACTTGTGATGCCAACGCATACAAGGCCCAAGTGCTGGAAAATGGGATTGGACCAATTGGGTTGTTGGTTTTGACCAGCGCAGACTCGATGGGCCAAAGGACCTTTATTTCCCTGTGCTGCAGACGCAGGCTCAGTTGCAACGTTTAAAAGACATTTGGATAGGTTCACGAATAGAAAAGATTTGGAGGGAAAGCAAAGTGTGGAGCTGGAGGAACACAGCAGGCCAGGCAGCATCAGAAAAGCAGGAAAGTTGACGTTTTTCGGGTCGCGAACCTTCTTCACAAATGACCCGAAACGTCAGCTTTCCTGCTTTTCTGATGCTGCCTGGCCTGCTGTGTTCCTCCAGCTCCACACTGTGTTATCTCAAACTCCAGCATCTGCAGTTCTTACTATCTCAAGGCTTGGAGGGATATGGGCCAGGAGCAGGCAGGTGGGAGGAGTTTGAAATTGGTACATGGTTAGCATGGACAAGTTGGACTGAAGGGTCTGTTTCCATGCTGTATGACTCTATGACGAGATGATTAGATGCTCCCATCCCACAAATTCTCTCAGGACTCTGATAGGGCTTCTGCGCTATTCCAAAGCTTTCCCAATCAGCATGTGACACTGCTCTGACCATTACAGTGGAGGTGGTGTTGAAAAGGTAGTGTCGATGGAACTCCAGCTTGAGGTGACTGTGGGTGTTGGGTTAGCAGTTGGAGCCACTGAATGGACTCTCGCTGAAAATGAGGGGTGTCTTTGGTGGAGAGAGAGCTGATGGGAAGGGGAGCAGGCAGTCAGAGGAGTTCCACAAACCAATGGAAATCATGAGGGACATAGCTAAGGTGAATAGCAAAAGGTCTTTTCCCGGGGGTAGGGGAGTTCAAAGCTAGATGACATAGATTTAAGGTGAGAGGAGAAAGATTTAAAAGGGACCTGAGGGGCAACTTTTCACACAGATGGTGGTTTGTATGTGGAATGAGCTGCCAGAGGAAGTGGTAGATGCAGGTACAGTTATAATATTTAAAAGATATTTGGATAGGTACGTGGCTAGGAAAGGTTTAGAGGGATATGGACCAAAAGCAGGCAAATAGGGCTAGTTTAGTTTGGGAAACTTGGTCAGCAAGGACAAGTTGGACTGAAGGGCCTGTTTCCATGCTGTATGACTCTATGACTTGCATGGTCCTTCCAGGTACGTTATGTAAATAGTTCCCTGTTTATACTTTATTTGCGGCCAGTTTGTATTGCCTTGGTACCAATGGAATAAGAACTCCCTCCTTCTTGGGCAGTTCATGTGTTCAAACTCTGGTTACACTGGTAACCCAGGAGGCCAGGTTAATGCTCTGGGAACAAGGGGTTCAAATCCACTCTGGTTAAATTTCAATTCTATGAATAACTCCGAAAATGAAAGTTTGTCTTACTAATGGCGAGCATAAAACTATCATTGAAGATAAAGACTCACTTGTTCATGCTGTTCCTTAGGGAAAGAAATCTGCCATCTTTATTTGCTCTGGACTCCATGTAACTCCATACCCACAATGTGATCAGACAGCAACAGGCTCAATGCCTAATCACCCTCTGAAAAGACCCAGTCAGCCCGTCAGTTCAAGGGCAATTAGGGATGGGCAATAAATGTGGGTTTTGCCATTGATGCCCACATCTCAGGAATTTTTTTTAAAAATAATCAGCATCAGGCATTCTGCTGATATCATTCCACAATTTTGACACTGTGTCTGCGTGGGTTTCCTCTTGGTGCTCCGGTTTCCTCCCACAGTCCAAAGATGTGCAGGTTAGGGTGGACTGGCCATGCTAACTTGTCCATAGTGTCCAGGGATGTGCAGGTTAGGTGGGTTAGCCATGGGAAATGCAAGGTTACAGGGATAGGGTGGGGGCTGGGTCTGGGTGGGATGGTCTTCAGAGGGTCGGTGTGGACTCAATGGGCTGAATGGCCTGCTTCCACAATGTAGGGATTCTATGATTCTAAGCCCCTTTTCTCCTTTTTGTCCTCTGCCCTTTCATGCCTAAATGTACTGAGTGTCATTGTGAGGGAGCTGGATTAATGTCAGAGATACCATCAGTAACACAGGGAGCTGTCTGGGAGGGTTTTACAGAGAAACAGCGTGAGGAAGTTAAGTTAATATCACATTACAGTGATTACATTTCAAAGGTACTCAATTGCCTGTGAAGCATTTTGACACTCTCAGCGATTATGAAAAGCAGCTTTTAAATGCAAGCATTTTTAAAACTGCAGATACAGTTGTTAACCAAAAGTTATTTCCTTTCTCCTTTTTTCCCCTTTATTTCTCTTTTTTGAATCTAAGTTCGCTATCTAGCAACTTTGTACCTAACATGGTGCCATTGGGTGACATTGTAAAACTTTTCACTGTACTCCTGTACTTCTGTACTTGAGTACATGTCACAATGAAGGATATTCTGTTCTATTCTATTTCCAAGACCTTCCACTGATACTTCCACTGGCTCTTACACTTATGTTAACAAATACCTATTGTCACATGTGGTTCACTGGGGGCCTAGATTGAGGAATCAACATGTCAGGTGCCAAAACAGAAGCTAAATTGTAGACACTGCAGTTCATCATGCGATCTCATCACTGGCAATCATGTGGAATATGTCCATGAACTTTAATCTTTATCTGCTTCTGTTGCTAAATAAATGGTAGCCATGATGTGGTTGTGCCTGTGTTGGATTGGGGTGGACAAGGTCAGAATTCACACAACACCAGGTTATAGTCCAACAGGTTTATTTGAAATCACAAGCTTTCTGAGCGCTGCTCCTTCGTCAGGCGAAGTAGAGGGATATGCACAGGCACAGAATTCATAGGCGGAGAGATAATAGGCTGTTCACACTCCACTCACACCATTAGTATTATCTTTTGACACTCTTAATTACCTGGAATTATCTTGCAATTATCTCTCCGCCTATGAATTCGGTACCTGTGCGCTTCCCTCCACTTCACCTGATGAAGGAGCACCACTACGAAAGCTTGTGATTTCAAATAAACCTATTAGACTATAACTTGGTGTTGTGTGACTTTCTATCTGAAATAAATGCAGAGTGTGAGAGTACTTGTTGAACGTTATAAGTGCTTTGCATCTTTGATTGTGTAAATCTGCATGAGTAGCACATTTTATCTGTTATGTGAATGAAGGCAGGGTGTTTTCTACCAAAATTAGTGTTTGATGTTTGTCAGCAATTTCTAAGAAGCAACATTGCCCGAGACCTCTGAGCAATGCCCTTTAGGGAAGAATATCTGCCAACCTTACCTGGTTTGGCCTATACATGACTCCAGACCCACAGCAACGTGGTTGACTCTTAACTGCACCCCTGAAATGGCCAAGAGAGCCATGCAGTCCGAGGGCATTTAGGAGTGGGCATCAAATACCAGCCTTGCCAGTGGCACCCACAATACCTATGTGTGAGTTTAAAATTGCCTTGAGTGATGCAGTTCACAGTATCTACCACTAGATAGCAATAGACCATTGATTTTTCAAAGGCTACCCTCGATGTTATCCATCCCAAAATGGCAACGAGGCTCTTGTGATACAATGGTAGTGCCCCTTCCTCTGAGACAGGTGGCCTAGCTTCAAGTCCCTGAGGCGTGTTAAATATTGCTGCTTAGATTAGAAAACTTTCTTTTTTGGAAGTGTGGGTACTGTCGCAGTATAGCTCAGGCAGTGGCACAATTTCTGCACAGCAAGATCCCACCCAGTGCCACGAGCTAACCAGCAGATCATCTGTGTGAGGTGCTGCTAAGCGCCGACAGGAACCCTTTGCATTTACGTCACGCCCTTCACAGCCCAAATGTATAAAGTGGTTTTCCCAAGTGTCGACAGTTGTTGTCACATGGAAAGAAAAGCAGCCGTGAATTTGTACACAGCAAGCTCCCACAACCAGCAATGATCAGGTAAACGTGAGATCTTTCTGAATTATGTATTCCCTAACTCACACCATGTTCCAATTGCCTGTCACCCTGCGCTCGCTGACCTAGTCCACAAACCCCTTTGATTTCAAAATTCTCAAGCTTTGTCCTCAAAGCCCTCCATAGCCTCACCCCTCCCCTATCTCCGCAATCTGATCCAACTTCACAAAGTTTAGGGGAAGGCAATGACCTAATGGTATTATCGCCAGACTGTTAATCCAGAGACGCAGGTAACATTCTGAGGACCTAAGTTCGAATCCCGCCACAGCAGATGGTGAGATTTGAATTCAATAAAAATATCTGGAATTAAGAATCTAATGATGATCACAAATCCATTGTCGGAAAAACCCATCTGGTTCACTAATGTCCTTTAGGGAGGGAAACTGCCATCCTTACCTGGTCTGGCCTACATGTGACTCCAGACCCACAGCAATGTGTTTGACTCTAAACTGCCCTTTGGGCAATTAGAGATGGGCAATAAATGCTGCCTGGTCAGTGATGCCCTCATCCCGTGAATGAATAAAGAAAAAAAAAGAATTCAAACCAGGATCCCTGGAACATTCCTTGGATCTCAGGATTAATAGTCCAATGATAATACTGCTAGACCATTTCCTCCCCAAACCTATAAATGCTAACAGGACTAGACAGGGTAAAAACAGGAACAAAAACAGAAGTTGCTAGAAAAGCTCAGCAGGTCTGGCAACATCTGTGAAGGAAAAAACAGAGTTAACGTTTCAGGTCCGGTGACCCTTCCTCAGAACACAGGAAGGATGCCCCTGATGACTGGAGAGTCCAGAACCAGGAGATCACAGTCTCAGGATACAGAATAGGCCATTTAGGACTGAGATGAGGAGACATGTCTTCACCCAGAGAGTGGGGGACCTGTGGAATTCTCTGCCACAGAAAACGGCTGATGTCAAAATGTTGAATGATTTCCAGAAGAAGTTAGATATAGTTCTTATGTCTAAAGGAATCAAAGAGTATGGGGAGAAAGCAGGAACAGGGTAATGAGTTGGGTGAACAGCATGATCATGTTGAAGGGTGGAGCAGGCTTGATGGGCGGAATGGCCTACTCCTGCTCCTAGTTTCTGTGTTTCTAGCAGATTACAAAGGCAATTTAAACTATACAGCACACTGCTAATGTTACAAAATCTTCCAAGATGCTTCACAGATGCATTATGAAACAATACATGACACTCAGCCTCCTCAGGAGATATTAGCTCAGGTTTTGGTTAAAGAAGTAGGTTTTAAGGACTGGTTTCGAGGTGGAAATTGAGATAAGGAGGTGGAGAGGTTTGGGAAGAGAATTCCAGAGCTTAGCGCTAAAGGCACAGCCACCAGTGTTTGTCAGTGATTCACATCAGGGGTGCTCAAGATGTCAGAATGACAGGAGGCAGACATCTTGAAATTTTGCGGGACTGGGGAGCACAACCACAGAGAGATTTGAAAACAAGAGCAAGAATTTTGAACAGTAAAGGAGTTAAGGGTTATGGTGAGTGGGCGGGGAAGTGGAGCTGAGTCTCAAAAAGATCAGCCATGAAAATATTAAATGGCAGGACAGGCTCGAGGGGCCGGATGGCCTACTCCTGCTCGTAGTTCTTATGTTCTTATGTTCTTATGAATTTTAGAATCGAGGCAGCTTTTATTGGTCAAGCCATTAGAAGCTGTCAGTGTAGCCATCTGAGAAACCTTCCATTTCAATTTTTTAAAAAAATATTTATTCACAAAATGCAGGACAATGAAATGCCCATCCCTGATTGCCCAGAGGTCAGTTAGGAGTAAACCACCATTGCTGTGGGTCTGGAGTCACATGTACGCCAGACCAGGTAAGGATTACAGTTTCCTTCCCTAAAGGACATTGGTGAATCAGATGGGTTTTTCCTGACAATCAATTCATGGTCATCATTAGACTCTTAATAGCAGATCTTTTATTGAATTCAAATTGCACCGTGTGCCATGGCAACAGCACAAGGGTAAACAGCCCCAGAGCATCACTCAGGTAGTCAGCCCGAGCCGCCAGCATGAGCTGTAACAGGCAGGAGCGGGCAGCCTGAGGGGGCAATGGAGGGGCCGAGTGCCCGGAGCGATGGAGGGGCTGTGTCCCAGGGCGATGGAGGGACTGTGTCCCAGAGCAATGGAGGGGCTGTGTCCCAGAGCAATGGAGGGGCTGTGTCCCAGTGCGATGGAGGGGCTGTGTCCCAATGCGATGGAGGGGCTGTGTCCCAGTGCGATGGAGGGGCTGTGTCCCAGAGCTATGGAGGGGCTGTGTCCCAGAACAATGGAGGGTTCTGTGTCCCAGTGCGATGGAGGGGCTGTGTCCCAGAGCAATGGAGGGGCTGTGTCCCAGTGCGATGGAGGGGCTGTGCCCCAGTGCGATGGAGGGGCTGTGTCCCAGAGCGATGGAGGGGCTGTGTCCCAGAGCGATGGAGGGGCTGTGTCCCAGTGCGATGGAGGGGCCGAGTGCCCAGTGCGATGGAGGGGCCGAGTGCCCAGTGCGATGGAGGGGCTGTGTCCCAGAGCTATGGAGGGGCTGTGTCCCAGAACAATGGAGGGTTCTGTGTCCCAGTG
>NC_063368.1:17053305-17054081 GCF_021869965.1 Rhincodon typus
TGTGTCCCAGAACAATGGAGGGTTCTGTGTCCCAGTGCGATGGAGGGTCTGTGTCCCAGTGCGATGGAGGGGCCGACTGCCCGGAGCAATGGAGGGGCTGTGTCCCAGAGCGATGGAGGGGCTGTGTCCCAGAGCAATGGAGGGGCTGTGTCCCAGAGCGATGGAGGGGCTGTGTCCCAGTGTGATGGAGGGGCCGAGTGCCCAGAGCAATGGAGGGGCTGTGTCCCACAACAATGGAGGGTTCTGTGTCCCAGTGCGATGGAGGGGCTGTGTCCCAGGGCGATGGAGGGGCTGTGTCCCAGAGCGATGGAGGGGCTGTGTCCCAGTGCGACGGAGGGGCTGTGTTCCAGAGCGATGGAGGGGCTGTGTCCCAGAGTGATGGAGGGGCTGTGTCCCAGGGCGATGGAGGGGCTGTGTCCCAGTGCAATGGAGGGGCTGTGTCCCAGAGCGATGGAGGGGCTGTGTCCCAGTGTGATGGAGGGGCCGAGTGCCCAGAGCAATGGAGGGGCTGTGTCCCACAACAATGGAGGGTTCTGTGTCCCAGTGCGATGGAGGGGCTGTGTCCCAGGGCGATGGAGGGGCTGTGTCCCAGAGCGATGGAGGGGCTGTATTCCAGTGCGATGGAGGGGCTGTGTTCCAGAGCGATGGAGGGGCTGTGTCCCAGAGCAATGGAGGGGCTGTGTCCCAGTGCGATGGAGGGGCTGTGCCCCAGTGCGATGGAGGGGCTGTGTCCCAGAGCGATGGAGGGGCTGTGTCCCAGAGCGATGGAGGGGCTG
>NC_063368.1:17059081-17073549 GCF_021869965.1 Rhincodon typus
CTGTGTCCCAGAGCGATGGAGGGGCTGTGTCCCAGAGCGATGGAGGGGCTGTGTCCCAGAGCGATGGAGGGGCTGTGTCCCAGTGCAACGGAGGGGCTGTGTCCCAGAGCGATGGAGGGGCTGTGTCCCAGTAAGATGGAGGCGCTGAGGTATGAATCCCGATACGGCACAACTTACCTTGTTGCTGCTGTGTGCCGGTGAGGAGCGGACTGGAGGCTGGAGCGATGCGGGACAATTGCTGGACTTTCGCCTGGCACCACATCCTGAGCTGCTGTTATCGGACTGTAATTTAAAACCTTTTCACTATGTTGGAACTACCTCTATAGGTAATGCTTACGCTTTCCTTTTATCTTCATTGTGTGGGTCCACCTCTTTTTAACTCTGTAAGATTTGTACCTAGGTACTTGTACCTAAGATGGCGCCATTAAAAGGCAGCCATTGTAAAAACTTTTCACTGTACTCGTGTACTTCTGTATTTTTCTTATCTGCCTGTTTCATGCTGTCTGCACAAACGTCAAGGCCCCTCTCACTGGTGAATACTGAAGCCAAGTATTCATTAAGGACTTCCTCTGACTCCGCGAACAAGTTCCCTCCACTATCCCTGATTGGCCCTACACTCACTCTGACCATCCTCTTGTTCCTCACATAGGTATAGAAAGCTTTGGGGTTTTCCTTCATCCTACCCGCCAAGATTTTCCCATACCCACTTCTAGCTCTCCTAAGTCCATTCTTCAGTTCCTTCCTGGCTACCTTGTAGACCTCCAGAGCCACGTCCGATCCTTGCTTCCTCAACCTTAAGTAAGCTTCCTTCTTCCTCTTGACTAGGTATTCCATGTGTCTGGTCATCCAAAGTTCCTTCACCTTACCGTCTTTTCCTTGCCTCAGTGGGACAAACCTATCCAGTACCAGTAGCAACTGCTCCCTAAACAACCTCCACATTTCTATTGTGCATTTCCCTGAGAACATCTGATCCCAATTGGTGCTCCATAGTTCTTGCCTAATAGCAATGTAATTCCCCCTTCCCCAATTAAATACTTTCCCATACCGTCATACAATAAAAGAATATTTAATTCTACTGCAGACAGGGTCACACTGATAGGGGGTTTGGTTTTGGATTTTGATTTAATTTATTGTTGTCACATGCACCGAGATAGAGGGAAAAGTGTTGTTTTGCATGCTACACAGGTAGATCATACCATACAAAGTGCATTAAGGTAGCAGAACAGAGTGCAGAAAACAGCGTTACAACCACAGAGAAGATGCAAAGAGAGAGAAATTAGAATTAACATTTGAGAGGTCCATTCAAAAGTCTGATAACAGCAAGGAAGAAGTTGTTCTTGAATCTGTTCATACATGCATTCAAAATTTTATATCTTGTGCCTGACAGAAGAGTGTGGCGGAGAGTATAACCAGGGTGGGGAGGGGTCTTTGATTATGTTGGTTGATTTCCCGAGGCAGTGAGAAGTTTAGATGGAGTCAATGGATGGAAGGTTGGCTTGGGTGATGGACTGGGCTGTGTTCTGCCCATAATTCTCTGTAGTTTCTTGCAGTCTTGGACAGAGCAGTTGCCATACCAAGCCACGATGCATCTGAGCTGCTATAGATAGACAGAGATCTCAGTTTGACTCTTTTCCTGGCACAGAAACCAGAAAGGCGAGAATGGACAAATGGGCTGGATGCCATTCAGTTTGCGCTCGAACTGCAGAAAACTATCAACAAGTGTCTCCTTGAACTTCATCACCTGGCCTCCAATAAACACGATCCTCAGGTACCTATGGAGTGTTATCCCTGCCACTGGGCACATTGCTATAGAATTATGGATCAGGGGCAACACGGTGGCTCAGTGGTTAGCACTGCAGCCTCACAGCGCCAGGGACTTGGGTTTGATTCCACCCTCGGGCGATTGTCTGTGCGGGGTTTGCACATTCTCCCCGTGTCTGCGTGGGTTTCCTCTGGGTGTTCTGATTCCTTCCCACAGTCCAAAGGTGTGCAGGTTAGGGTGGATTGGCCATGTTAAATTGTCCATAGCGTCCAGGGGTGTGCAGGCTAAGTGGATTAGCCATGGGAAATGCAGGGTTAGAGGGACTGGAGTAGGATTCTCTTCAGACTGAATAGCCTCCTTCCACACTGTAGGGCTTCTACACTGCTCTTCTTCCCCATCACCCACTGAATGTGGAATATGGATGACTATCACATGACAGCCTCTGCCATGGACAACAATGTTTTACTTGCTTGCCTGGTGCCAAATGGATCCCATCCCTGTTCGACGCTGACCCCTTGAGTACACTTTAACTCTTTCTCGAAAAGCCAAAAGAACTGCGGATGCTGTAAATTAGAAACAAAAACAAAAATTGCTGGAAAAGCTCAGCAGGTCCAGCAGCATCTGTGGAGAGAAATCAGAGTTAAGGTTGAGTGACCCTTCTTTAGAACAGAACTCTTTCTCGCTCACTCTCTCTCTCTCTCCGCTGATGCTGCGAGATCCACCGAGCTCCTCTGTTTCAGATTTCCAACATCCACGGATCTTAGATTCCGTGACTGGTAGTGACTGAACTCAAGACATTTTTGATCGAATGGGGTAACTGACCGAGCTGCTGAGTTATTTCACATTTGGGTTTTTTTTTTGCTCTCTCAGATGTGTAACTTCCTCGAGTCCAATTTCTTGAACAGCAGCGTAGAAATCATGAAGAAGCTGGGAGAGCACATCACAAGTCTCAAGAAGTTGACTGTGGGCCAGACAAGTGGAATGGGCGAGTACCTCTTTAATAAACACACCCTCGGGTAAAAGGACCTGACTGTGGGAATGTCAAGTCTCTCTCTTTATAACCCCCACCTCTCCTGGGCAGAGCTGAAATCCAAAGTGTTTTACGCTGGTTGGTGAAGGAATGAAAATTAGAAGGAAGTATTTGTCTATGGAGTGACATTGTTGATATTATGTAATAAATAATTCTAATTGAAAAGGATCACAAATTTCATCTCTGTTTCTCTTTCAGACCTGTTGCCTTTCTCACAGCTCCATTCAGCACAGAATCCCTACAGTGTGGAAGCAGGTCATTTGGCCCATCAGGTCCAAACTGACCTTTTGAAGATCATCTCACTCAGAACCACCCCATCCCTACAACCTTGCACTTCCCATTGGCTAACCCAGCTAGTCTACATATCCTTGGACACTACAGGATAATTTCACACAGCCAAACCCCTAACCTGAGCGTCTTTGGACTGTGGGAAGAAACTGGAGGACCCAGATTGTGCAAATTTCACACAGACTGGTCACCCACAAGTGGGATCGAGCTAGGGACCCTGGTGCTGTGAGGCAGCAGTGTTAACAACGAAGCCACCTTGCCACACTATGCTGTGAGCTGTTCCTCAGAAATCAGAAGTCACACAACACCAGGCTATAGTCCAAAAGGTTTATTTGAAATCACAAGGTTTTGGAGCGATGCTCCTTTGTCAGCTGAAGACGTCTCTTCACCCAACAAAGGAGCAATACTGCAAAAGCTTGCATTTTCAAATAAACCTGTTGGACTATAACCTGGTGTCGTGTGACTCCTGACTGTGTTCACTCCAGTCCAACCTCCAGAAGACTGCTGAGTTCAATTCCTATAATGATTTCCTCCTCTGGGGAGCAAGCACGTGAATCCGAATAAAACCAATGCCGCAGGTTCGATTCCTGTCCATCAGAGGTGGATTTGGAGCTGGCTCCTCACTCTGTCCCTGAAAAAGGAAGGTGAAAACTGTGAAAGAAGTAGCTCAGGGTGAGGCATTGGGAGACAATGAGCCAAGGTCCTGACTTCAGGCTCGGTGCACATTGTAAATAGATATTCCCACGCTGATGTTCATTTATTACGAGAGAATTGAATACAAAGGTAGGGATTTTCTGCCTCAGTGATACAAGACATTGGTGCTCCTTGTAAGCCCCGCATGTGCACCAGTTTATGTGTATAATATTTGAAGGAATGCTGGAGGGCACGGGGAGACGATGACCTAGTGGTATTATTGTCGGACTGTTAATCTAGAAACCCAGATAATATTCAGGGCACCTGGGTTCAAATCCTGCCTTGGCAGATGATGGAATTTGAATTCAATAAAATATCTGGAATTAAGAGTCTAAAGATGGATGTGGGGGTCAGGGTAAGGTGGAAATTTTACTCAGTCAGGTGTAGCCCTGGGGTCTGTAATCTCTGTCACTGTCCCTTGTGAAAGCAGTGTCTTTGAAAACTGCAGAGATACGTAGGTTCATGATAAACAATGGGTTTGGGGGTGTTGGAGGGTGAAAGATGATCTTGAACATGAGGGAATGTGGAGCAATATGATCAGCCGAGATCTTATCGCATGGAGGAGCAGGCTAGAGGGGCAGTATGAGCAAGAAGTGTTAAATGTTAAACCGTCCTTTACCAGGAACCAGTGTGTTCCAAGCGATGGGCACTCTGTCCGCCTTCCCCATTCTCCTCCAGGCTGCCACTCTTCACCCAGCTGTGAACATACAGCCACAGGGAGCAGCAAGGGAGCATCGCTGGCTCAGTGGTTAGCACTGCTGCCTCACAGTGACAGGGACCTGGGTTCAATTCCACCCTCAGGCAACCATCTGTGTGGAGTTTGCACATTCTCCCTGTGTCTGCGTGGGTTTCCTTCCCTCCAGTCCAAGGATATACAGGTTAGGTGGATTGGCCATTGTGTACAGGGTAGTCTGGGGCGGGATCCCAATTAGGGGAGTAAGAGTGGGGATGGGATGGGAAATGTCCCTTGTCTGAAGGAAGAAAGAAAATCCAAAGTCCTCAAGGTACAATAAAACATTCCAGGAAATGATCAGCCCAGTCTCCATAAAATGTGAACATATAATTTTGCGATGGTGACTCAGTGGCAGAGTTGGGCAGTGGTTTTAAACTTTTGTTCCAGTTTCAGCTGATCAAGAATTTGATTCTCAGGTGCTGCTGCACCAAACACCTTCCAGACATTGGAAGCTAGTTTCTAGATCATGGACGAATGTTAAACACAGCCTAACCCACTGTCAGTTCTATAATCCTGGATCGATGCTGTTAAACCATTTGACCCAAAAGATAAACATGCATCGCCTGCAGCTTATGCAAAGATTCCTGTAAACAATAACTAGCTCCCAAGGATGAGGAACCTATGTTATGTTCCTCTTTAGCAAATGGTAGCCTAGAATGAGTCAGTGTGGACTCGATGGGCCAATTGGCCTGCTTCCACATAGTAGGGATTCTATGATTCAAAAGAATCATGGGCCCCAGTGGCCCAGCCCAGCTCCTATTTTGTACATTCCCTATTTTCTCTCTCAGAAGGTAATTAGTCTGTGAAACATTATTTCCCCAGCATGGGAGGAGAGTTACTGAATATTTTTTAAGGCTGAGTTAGATTGATTCCTGATTGATGTGACGGTTAGAAGGTGTAGGAGTGAGAGAGGATGTAGAGTCGAGGCTACAGTCAGATCAGTTGCAATATGATGGAGTGGAGGAGTAGGTTTGTTGGGCTAAATGGCTAAATGGCCTCAAGTCTACATTCCTCCTGAATTGATCTAATTTGGCCTTAAAATTATTGAGTAACTCTCCTCCCATTCTGGGGAAATAACATTTCACAGACTAATGACCTTCTGAGAGAGAAAATAATGAATGTACAAAATAGAAGCAAGGCTAGGCCACTGGGGCCTTGATTCTAGTCCACCATTTGGTAAGGAGTCACTAACATAGGTTCCTCATCCTTGGGAGCTAGCTGTTGTTCATGGGGTTGTGGGTTCGAGCCCTAACTCCAGACTCTTAAACTCAAAGTCCAGCTGACATTCCCAGTGCTGCACTGTTGGAAAACCAAGAAATTTTAGACCACTGAGCAGGCATCTGCTAACAGGAAATGACCACGGTCCTAACAAGGGATAGAGTGACTAATGCCTTAAAACATTTCAGTTGTTCATAGAGACCCAGCAAGGATTTTTGATGGATGGATCACTCTCGTTGAAGTCTGATGTTGATTGAAGGATAAATGTTGGTTTGGACAACCACATTAGAATGTTGGCCGTGGGCTCCTTTACATCAACTTGAGAAAGGCCTCAGCTTGACTTCTTACCTGAAAGCTGACACCTCCAACACAATATTATGGGAAGTGGCCATTTAGTTCTCAAATCTGTTCCAAGGAATTCATGGTTGATCAGTGTCCTAACTGCCTTGGCCCACCTTAGCACCAGGTACCTTAACATCTTTGATCAACATTACCTCAAGGTGGGGATTCAACAAATGATCCAGCATTAACTACCATCTGCAGAAGATGTTCCAAACTCCTGCCACCCTTTCAGTGTACAAATATTTGTTAATCTGACACCCAAAAGATCTGAATCTAAATTTTCAACTCTACCTCCTAGTCCTAGATTCCCCAACCAGCAAAAAGCGGTCTGATTGACTTATCCACCATTGCATTAATATCTCGACAGCACTTCCCAGACCCACACCAACTTCTATCTAGAAGGACAAGGGCAGCAAATGCATTCACCCCCTGCAAGTTCCCCTCCAAGCCACACACCATCCTGACTTGGAAATATATCGCTGTTCCTTCAGTGTCACTGGGTCAAAATCCTGGAATTCCCTCCCTAAGGGCATTGTGGGTCTGCCTACAGCACACGGACTGTTCAAGAAGGCAGCTCACCACCACCTTCTCAAGGGGCAACTAGGGATGGGCAATAAATGCTGGGCCCAGCCTGCAACACCCACGTCCCTCAAGTGAGTCATAGCGTCATGCAGCACAGAAACGGACCCTTCAGTCCAATTATGACTACCACAGTCCCAAACTAAACTAGTCCCACCTGCCTGCGCTTGGACCATATTCCTCTAAACATTTCTTATTCATGTACTTATCGAAATGTCTTTTAAACGTTGTAACTGTACCCACATCCTCCACTTCCTCTGAAAGTTCATTCCATATATGAATCACTCTGTGTTGAAAAAATGCCCCTCATGTCTTTTTTTAACCTTTCTCCTCTCACCTTTAAAATATGTCCCCTGGTCTTGAAATCCCCCACCTGTGCTTTCTTACTAACTAAAAATTGTCAGCAAGCCACAGAGGGAGATATCGAAACAGATAACCAAATGGTTGGCCAAGTAGGTGGGTTCTGTAGAACGTCTTAAAGGAAGAAAGTGAGTGTGAAGAACTGATACTTTTCTTGCATTAATAAAATTTCACTCAAATTGCCCCTTAACTTTCCAGAACCCCAGAGAGTGCAACAATAATTTATGTATTGGCTCCTTGTAATTGATGCTTTGGAACTGAGGTTTCTTCCTGCTAAATTATTCCTGTTCATGATATTTTAATGATCGATATACCTGGAGCCCAGACCTCATTCATACCCCCCTCCAGTGTGGTTCACTTTTTAATCACTTGTCAGCGTTCTGCTCTAACTCTTATGGAGATTAGACTTAAGGCGCAGTAATAAAACAGAGAATTCAATCAAGTATTTCAATGGCACCTGTCATGTACTTAGGAAGTTCAAAACTATTTCATGTCAGCAATTTTAGACAAACATCACTGTGAGACCAAACCTAGCATCTAGTTTACTCACCAGATTATGGGCCAAGATTAATGCAGGATTTGATGCATCCCAGCCATTACTTACATAACAAAATGATACATTTTCCGTGTATCATATGTCACATTAGCTCGGTTAAAAAATAAACATTTGAGGTTTGTGAGGTGATTGTAATGAGGTCAGCAATGTGGACATCACAGAATATGAGTTCCTTGCTTGGGGTTATTAACCTGGTCCAATCAGGGAGCCCTGGCTGACAGATTAAACCAGATTGTCAGAGGTTCTGCTCACACTGAGAGCTGGCTCTGAGGGAGGTGCAACACCAGGCTGACTGAGCTTGGGGAACACCACTTGAATGAAGGTAATTGCCTAGGCTCATTCAGGACATATCCTGCACAGAGGGACTCTAAGTCAGCCCACAGCAAAACCCCAAAACGAAGCCCAGACTCGGAGAAATGGCTGGCAAGAGCAGGAATACCGCAACGAGTAACTCACCTCCTGACTCCCCGAAGCCTGTCCACCATCTAAAAGACACAATTGTGGACTGTGAGGGAATACTCCCCACTTGTCTGGATGGGTGCAGCTCCAACATCATTCAAGAAACTTGACACCATCCAGGACAAAGCACCACATCCACAAACACGCATTCCCTTCAACACTGACCCTCATTAGCAGCACTCTGTACTATCTACTAGTTGCACTGCACAAATTCAAGAAAGATCCTTAGACAGCACCTTCCAAACCCACAATCACTTCCATCTAGAAGGACAAGGGCAGTAGATACATGGGAGCACTGCCTACAAGCTCCCCTCCAAGCCACTCACTATCCTGACTTGGAAATATTTTGTCATTCCTTCGGTATCACTGGGTCAAAATCCTGGAATTCCCTCCCTAAGGGCATTGTGGGTCAACCTATACCATGTGGACTGCAGCGGTTCAAATAGGAAGCTCACCACCATGTTCTCAAGGGACAACTAAGGATGGGCAATAAATGCTGGTCCTGCCAGCGATGCCTACACCCCATGCAAAAAAAAAACCAGGATCAGGCCATTTTGGATCCAGTGATGTGTAATGAGGCAGGTTTAATAAATGATGTCTGAGTATAAGATCTCCTAGGAAATAGTGATCATAACATGGTAGAATTTAGCATTCTATTTGAGAGTGAGGATCTTGGGTCAGAAACAACTGTGCCAAGATTAAATAGGGGCAATTACAAAGAACAAGGGCAGAGCTGGTCAGAGTGGCCTGGGAAAGAAGTTTAGCAGCAAAGACAGTTGAGCACAAATGTCAAACATTTAAGAAAATAGCTCATGGCTCACAGCAAAGACATATCCCAGTGAGGAAGAAGGATTCTTGGAAGGGGATAAACAAATCATGGTTAACCAGAGAAGTGAAGAATAGCATTAGGTTGTAAGAAAAGAAAACATATAATGTGATAAAGATTAGTGGTAAACCAAAGGATTAAGGAAAGTTTTTAAAAGCCAACAGAGGATAATCAAAAAAATAATAAAGAGGGAGTAAATAAACTTTGAGAATAAAGTTGTAAGTATTGTCAAGAGAGCTTCTTTAAATATATAAAAGGAAGAGAGAAGCCATAGGCTCTTTTGAGACTGAGGCTGGGGAAATAATAATAGGGGAACCAAAAATTGCAGAGGAGTTGAATAAAAACTTTGCTTCTGCCTTCACTGTACAAGACACTATTAGCATCCCAAAATTACTGAATGGTCAGGAGACAATAGGAGGAGAGGAAACAAATTCAAGACTATCACTGGAGAAAAGGTGCTAGGGAGACAAATGGGGCTAAAGACTGACAAGTTCCCTGGATTTGGTGGGATGCTTCTCAGGACATTAAAGGAAGTAGCTACAAAGATAATGGATGCACTGGTAAGTAATCTTTCAAGAATCTGGAAAACTGCCAACGAAACACATTCATTTAGAAAGGGAAAGAGACTGAAATAACTGCACAGAGACTGATATTCCAAGTCACCAAGTCACCCTTTATTTATTTCTGCACAATACATTGGCTGTGTCCAGCCAGTTCAGAGTCAGTCTACTCAACTGAGGAGATGCTAATCTCCTGGAGACGCTTTTATTTTGCAAACATGAATCCCCTGTTTATATTTTGCTTTTAGTGTTTATTGTTCTCAGCACCCCTATGCTGTGTGTGTGTGTGTGTGTGTGTGTGTAAGTGCAAAACACAATGAAAACACCAGTTGTATCAATAACTTTGTTAATATTCCACCACCAGTAAAAACACCGATGGTGGCCAGGGAACCAGTGACAAGCAGAGTCACGGCTGGAAAAATGTTCACATGAAAGGAAAAGGGAAGGGGAGGGCAGGGAATCAAATCAAAATAGAATTGGAGGGGAGGGGGGAATAAAGCACCACCCCCCCACCCCCCACATCCCCACAGTGCCCAACTCTCCCTAAAGGTATTGAGAGTGTTGGTGGACACTGCGTGCTCCTTCTCTAGAGTCACCCGGGCTCAAACATGGCCGCGGAAGAGGGTCAGGCGGTCAGTGTAAATGACCCCCTCCTCTGCCCGCTGCCCGGGCCTGTTAAAGGCCAGCTTGGCCAGGCCCAGAAGCAAATCCACAAGAGGACCACACTCCAACCTGCCCGCTCCCCTCTGCACTGAGTGCCCAAAGATCAGGAGCATGAGACTGATGTGCAGCCCCCAAAAACACAAGAGAAGGTCCTTCAGTTAACTAAAAACGGGAGTGCAAATGCCCACACCCAACATACACATGGTCCACGGACTCCACAGCACCACAAAACAAACAATCTCCTGGTTATATTGGTCAGCCAAGGCTTTCCTGATTGGCCCAGGTAAACAACCCCAAACAAGGTCCTCATAGTTAACAAAGTCAACCTGATTCCAGTCACTACATCCGACCCCCATTAAGCCCAGGGATGTAGGCCTGGTCTTTCTTTTGTAGCCTTTCCTGCGACGTTTTCGCCCCAGGTCCGGTTCCTCTGATTCGGATTCTGACACGGGTGACGTGTACCTGACCATAGCCTGCATCTTACCGAATGCCATTTGGCTTTAGGAAATATTCGAATTTCCTGCATCCCATTGTCCATGGCTCATACTTCCTAGAGTATGTGTATCGCAAACGATGCTCACAGCTTCTCAATCATCATCTCTGAGTTTGCCGAATGAACTTTATTCACGTCCAACCATTTTGAATGGGTGTCCACAATGACCAGGAACATAGAGCCCATGAAAGGATCAGCATAGTTGACATGTAACTGAGTCCAGGGTTTACCCGACCATTCCCACAGATGTGGGAGCGCTGCTAGTGGCAAGTTTTTGTCCTTGTTGGCAATCTGGGCACTGCCCCACCAACGCAGCTCTGTCGGAGCGCCTGGAACACACATTTTTCCCTTCTAAGGTGTACGCTTGCCTGGGAGAAATGTTTAAGCACCATGTCCACGTTCTCCAAGTGCTCTATGTTGGTCTTCCCTGTTTTTAGTATGTAATCCAGATAAGTGGCAGCCTGAGGTAGCCCTTGTTAAATGTTCTCCATGGTCCGCTGGAAAAGGGCACAGGCTGATAATACCCCAAATGGCAGCCTTGTATATTGGTATAAACTCTTGTGGGTTTCTCATCCAGTTACAATTGCAGGTAGGCATGGCACATGTCCAGCTTTGTAAAGGAGAACCCTCCCCACCCTGGGAACTTTGCATACAAGTCCTCTATGTGAGGGATCGGGTATTTATCCAGGTCCTGGAAGTGGTTTATCGTTTGCTTAAAATCCCCACAAAGGCAAACCAAGCCGTCAGGCCTCACATTCTGCCCATTCTGCAAACTGCCCTGGTTTGATTGTTCCTTCGCTTTCCAACCTCCTGATTTCCGCCTTTGCTTTTGCGCACAAAGCAAATAGCACTGGGTAGGCCGTACAAAATCTCGGAATTGCTTCCTGGTCAATGTGTAAAGTGGCTTTGCCCCCTTTGTTGGTCCCTAGCCCTTCCTGAAATATTCCTGAGTATTTCACTAGGACTTCACTGAGGCAGCCATTTTCCAATCGAAAACTTGTTGAGCCAATCAAAGTGAATCTTTCTCAACTAATTCCACCCCCCAACAGACTTGGGCCTGAGCCTTTCACGACCATCAGTGATAACTGCACCAACTGCTTCTCATAGGAGACCGTACCCTCAATCTGCAATGATTCCCCAGTGTATGTTCTCAGTCTGGCTGAGGTCAAACTTACATCTTGGAAACCCAAGTGAATCTTGTTAAAGACAGATTCTGCAACCACGGATACAGCTACGCCAGTATTGCCCTCCATGGGAACTGGGTGACCATTTAACCAAACACTAATATCAATCTGTTCCGATTTGCGTGTCACTAAGCAATTTAATTGTTCCAACCCACATGTGGGGGTACTTTCCTACATGTCCCCTGTAGTTGAGCTCTTGCACAAACATAAGGATTGGAGTCCAGAGCGAATGTTGTTACAGACTGGTTATGTAATCACTGAAAAGACCTCCATTAGAACCGGGTGAACCAGTTAACCAAATGTTTGTTTTGATTGGTTCCAATTTGGATGTTTCCAAGCAATTTAATTGTTCCAATCCAGATGTGGATGGACTTTCCAGGGTATGCACACTCCTGGATACCGGAACGTGAGTTCTCTTCCTCTCTTTAGGTTTGGTGTGCCAGGTATGACTCCAATCGGTGGAGAGTTTGCCCCCAGTACCCATTGATTCCAGTTTTGCTTGGGTTCCTTGATACCAAGCTCAAACAGAGCCTTGATATCCATGACTGTCACTCTCACCGCCAAACATATTTTTCTTCAAAACTGACTTGAGTATATTCTATGAATTCTTCCTCATGGCAATCTCTCCCAATCTGACAACACCAATCTACAAGAAGATTAAAGTGTCCCATCATTAATGTACTGCCTTTGTTGCGTGCCTTCATTATTTCCCAATTTATTCTCTGTCCTATAGCATAGCTACTGTTCGGGGTCTATAGACTGTTCCTGCCAATGTCTTCGCTCCCTTTTTATTTCTTATCTTCACCCGTACTGATTCTATGTCTTCTGACTGAAGATCATTTCTTGCTATCATACTTATTCCATCCCATACCAAAAATGCTACCTCACCACCCTATCATAGAATCCCTTCAGGTTCTGGGAGCAGGCCATTCGTCCCATCAAGTCAACACCAACACTCCAAACGGCATCCTGCCAGATCCTTTCCCTTACCCTATCCCTGTAACCCTGCACTTCCAATGGCTTACCCACCTAGCTTGCACATCCGTGGACACTATGGGACAATTTCCCATGGCCAAGCCACCCAACCTGCATCTCCTTGGACTGTGGGAGGAAACCCGAGCACCCAGAGGAAACTTATGCAAACACGGGGAGAATGTGCAAACTCCAGTCAGACTGTCACCTGAGAGTGGAATTGAATCAAGGTCACTGATGCCATGCAGCCCACCTTCTGGGGTGGAAAAAATCCTCAAATCCCCTCTAAGCCACCTGCTTCTTATCTTAAAATAGGTAGCTGTGTGTGGAAGGGTTAACCCTCTGTACATTGCACTGGTAAGTGGAAGACAGAGGAGATATCTCTTGCAGGTGAGATGGGTCAGCATGGTGGCTCAGTGGTTAGCACTGCTGCCTCACAGTGCCAGGGACCTGGGTTCAATTCCAGCCTTGGGCAACTGTCTGTGTGGAGTTTGCACATTCTCCCTATGTCTGTGCGGGGTTTCCTCCCACAGTCCAAAGATGTGCAGGTTAGGTGAATTGGCCATGCTAAATTACCCTATAGTGTTCAGGGGTAGGGGGGATGGGTCTGGGTGGGTGCTCTGAGGGTCAGTGTGGACTTGTCGGGCCGAAGGGCCTGTTTCCAAACTGTAGGGATTCCATTCTCTGGGTCAGAATTCCCCCAATGGGAAGAGGTGGGCAAGAGCGTTTTAACTGTTCACCACCAGCCTCTGGAAGATGTGAGTGAGGTAAAGCTAATCTACCAGGGACACACCTGTATTTGAAATTCAATAAAAGCCCTGGCGACAGACAAACAGCACCTTGGAAGCCTGTATATGTGACTTAGTAGAACTTGTTCCCATCTGAATCAGGTGGGGAGGTAAAAGTCTGTCTGGAACAGATTCCGCAAAACCTGAACACAGAGAGAGAGAGAGAGAGAGACAGGGTGTGAAATGAAATTCTCTGTGAGATTCACTGGGGAACAACAGTGTCGATACAATCCTCTCCAAAGCCCTGGGGTAGTGACTGGAAAACAGGGCACATGGGTCCTAGGTGCTGTTCATTGCGTTTACAAAAACCAGCAGCAATCTCTCACTTCCTCATTCGCTCACAGTGATAGGTACAGAACGAAGTCCAGCACCATGATTTGTTCAGTTCCCGTTCTCTGCTGTAACTGGGATTTCAGTAGGAAATGAAGCAATTCTCCGGGCGCTGCCAAACAGTCTCCAACCACAGGGAGTGATACCTGACCCGGGTGCTGTAATGGCTCAGTCTCACCGGGGGCTACTCATCTTCCTGGCACTGCTCCTCAGCTGGGTAAGGGCTTCTCTCTCTCACCTCACAGCCTCGCGATTTTAACCCAGATTGCAATCCTTTCAGGGAGAAATGAGTGTGGTGAAGTTTGTAGGTTTTGCAAAAAAGACTGCTCTGCAGAGGGAGAGTGTGACAGAGTGATAGAAAGAAGGGAGTGTGACAGAGACAGAGTGATTGATAGAGAGCATGTGACAGAGGGAGTGTGAGTGTGACAGAGAGAGATGGTGAGTGTGAGACAGTGACAGAGAGAGAGGGAGAGTGTGGCAGAGAAAGAGGGAGTGAGAGAGTGTGACAGGGAGAGAGGGAAGTGTGACAGAGGGGGGAGTGTGACAAGGAGAGAGGGGAGTGTGACAAGGAGAGAGGGAAGTGTGACAGAGGGGGGAGTGTGACAGGGAGAGAGGGGAGTGTGACAGAGGGG
>NC_063368.1:17078549-17078644 GCF_021869965.1 Rhincodon typus
TTGACAGAGGGGTGAGTGTGACTGGGAGAGAGGGGAGTTGACAGAGGGGTGAGTGTGACTGGGAGAGAGGGGAGTTGACAGAGGAGTGAGTGTGA
>NC_063368.1:17078654-17095067 GCF_021869965.1 Rhincodon typus
GTGAGTGTGACTGGGAGAGAGGGGAGTTGACAGAGGAGTGAGTGTGACTGGGAGAGAGGGGAGTTGACAGAGGGGTGTGTGTGACTGAGAGAGAGGGGAGTTGACAGAGGGGTGAGTGTGACAGAGGGGTGAGTGTGACTGGGAGAGAGGGGAGCATGACAGAGAGAGGAAGAGTGTGACTGGGAGATAGGATGAGAGTGTGTAAAGGATGTGTTTCAATTTACGTTAAACATTTTTGCACGATGAAAATTTTATTGCCGGAGTCACGCGGGACCTTTCTGAATCTGTGCTCTGCAATCAATGTGAAGCATTGACTGTAATAATTGTGTGGGGTTGTGAAGAAGTTCCTGATCTAATTGACCCTTGGTGTAAGAGAAAGTGTGAGCAGGAGCTCAGTGTGTGACTGAGAAACTAATTAAATAGAAACAGTGGATCTCACCCCGCTGTGATAAATATTGAGAGATTTCCTCTCAATGACCAACACGGTCACATTGACTGATGTGAAAATAATGGGAGTGGTTTCTTTGTAAGCTGTCTTGCAGGACTGAGGAACTTTTAACAAATAAAAAAGCCTGATATGAGAAATACCATTTTCACGCAGCGAGTGGTTAGGTTCTGGAATGCACTGCCCGAAAGTGTGGTCAGCACAGTTTCAAGCAAGATATACAAAGCAGAATTAGACTGATATCTAGAAAGGAAGAGTGTGTGGAGTTACAGGGAGAATGACACCAAGTGAGATAACAAGGTGTAGAGCTGGATGAACACAGCAGGCCAAGCAGCATCAGAGGAGCAGGAAGGCTGATGTTTCAGGCGTAGACCCCTGACACCAAGTGAAATGCTTATTTGGAGAGCCCCAGTAAACACAATGGACTGAATGGCCTTCTTCAATTCTGTAGTTCTGTGGCGTAGAATTCTTGGGAAGCAGGTGCAGCTGGCATTTATTCCTGATAAGGTGGCAGTGAGCAAAACTTGAACTGATGTCAGATAAGGAATTTGGATTTGGTGCTGGTTTGTCAAAGCCGAGTAATTGCATTTAGTTCAGAGCCTCCCCCGGAAAGGCCTCTTACCATTGGAAAACTGGCCTGATAACTTTTACTGAGGTAGCTTTAACAACAAACAGAGAACTGTTCACAATGTCACTGAAGTTCTGTATTTTTTAAATTAATCTTGGCATGTGGCCGGACCAGAATTTATTGTCCATTCCTAATTGCCCAGAGGTCAGTTAAGAGGCAGCCACATTGCTTGAGAGTCTGGAGTCACATGTAGGCCAGACTGGGTAGGGTTGACAGATTCCTCCCCTAAATGGCATTAGTGAGCTCAACAGGATTTTACAACAATCAACAATGGTTATAGGGTCACCTTTAGACTAATCTTTCATTCTACATTTTTATAGAATTCTAATTTCAACATCTGCCATGGTGGAATCCATACTCATACCCCTAGAACATTAGTTTAGGGGTCCAGACTATTATACTTACAGCACAGAAAAGACCCTTTGGCCTGTCAAGTATGTGCCAACTTATCTACACTAATCCCACATCCCAGTATTTGGCCTCACTTGCAATGACATTTCAGGTGCTCATCAGGTACTTGTAAGTCCCAGGACTAGACCATTATGCTATCACCTCTCCTAATTCTGACATAAGCTGAAATCTATTCCATAAACATTGACCTTGAATGGAGTACAATCTAGGTTTACAAGAACGACAGACATTGGGAGTTAAACAATGAGGAGAGATTATATGTGTTAGACCTTTATCTCTAGAATTTAGAAAGTTAAGGGTTGATCAGATCAAAGGTTTGAAGGTATTAACAGGAAAAGACAGGGTAGATAAAGATAAACTATTTCCACTGGTTGGAGATTCTAGAACTAGGGACATAGTCTGTGAATGAAGGTCAGACTCTTCAGGAGGGATGTTAGGAAGCAAATCTAAACACAAGAGTGGTAGAGTTTTTGAACTCTCTTTCGCAAATGGCAGTGGATGCAAGATCGGTTGTTAATTTTAAATTCAAGACAGATAAATTTTTGTTAAGTAAAGCTATTAAAGGATATGGGCCAAAGGCAGGTGTATGGAATTATGCTACAGATCAAACATGACCTCATTGATCATAAGATATAGGAGCAGAATTAGGCCATTAGGCCTATTAAGTCTGCTCCACCATAAGATCATCTATTTCTCAATGCCGTTCTTCTGCCTTCTCCCTGTATTTGATCCCCTGGCCAATCAAGAGCCTGCATCTTGAATGGTGGAACAGGCTTGAGGAGCTGAATGGCCTATCCTGTTCCAATAAAATGAATAGGCAGTGCAAACATGGATTTTAAGAAGCAGAGTCAGAATATTACTGGTCTGAAACTACCCACAAAGCATTTTCCTATGCGAAAGGGGAAGCTTGTGAAGGTTGCATCAGTTTGTTCCGGTGGTGACTTAATAAACGCTGTTATGAAGTGACCAAGAAATACTCAAGCTGCAGTGGGAGCCATGCACAAGTCAGCAATGATTTCTCCCTCGACACCATGCAGGAACATCCCACCTCTCATTTATGCTCACACCCAGCCCCACATGCAGCTACGATGATCGCCAGCATGGGCCAGCATGAGGTCATTGCAGGGACATTGTCTTATCAGTGGGGGCAGAGGCCGATAAAGTTGCCAGGAGGTAACGTGATCTTCTTGAATGTAGCAGAATTACCCAGCGAGAAAGCAATAAACCGAAAACCATGAGGAACTGAAACTTCAAGCAAAAAGATGATTGCCAAAAGCCTAAATTTAGCTATAGAAGCAGTGAACAATTCACAGGAGAGTTTTGGTGAGCAACCAAGGGCTAAATTCAGCTGGGAACTGGGAGTGGTATAGATTTAGAGTTGTTTTGTTGGTGCAGGCTAGATGGGCAGAATGGCTTTTCTGTGTTATATGATCTACATTGTCCTTACTGGAATGGGTTTAAGGCCAGTAGGATTTCTTGTCAATCAATGATCTTTTTTAACCGAAGAAAGCTCTTGTCAGACATAGTGATTTCAGACAATAACATAGAGACTACTTCCTCAAATGTTTTACATGTTTCCTGTTACACTTTCACCAGCACATTTTATTGATAAAGCCTATTTCGTTGTAAAATCACAGATCTTTGGTAACGACCTTACATGAGAACTGAAAATTATATTACAGCCTATCAGCCATCCTGATATTGAGGCACAATATTATATATCAGGGATCCAGATCATCAAATCATAGAACAGTTACAAAAGGAGTCTATTCTGTCCATCCTGTCTCTGCAATGTCGGGGGTGGTGGTGGACTCATAGTATTTTCGCTGGACTGTTAATCCAGAGACCCAAGGGACCTGGGTTCGACATCCAGCTATGGCAGATGGTGGAATTTGAATTCAACAAAAAATCTGGAATTAAGAGTCTAACGATCTCCACGAAATTGTCAGAAAAGCCCATCCGGTTCACTAATGACCTTTACGGAAGGAAACTGCCATCCTTACCTCGTCTGGCCTACACGTGACTCCAGGCCCACAGCAATGTGCTGGACTCTTAACTGCCCTCTGGGCAATTAGGGATGGGCAATAAATGCTGGCCTGGCTAGGAATGCTCTCATCCTGTGAATGAATTAAAAAGAAATGTCCGACTGACCTGTCCTTTACCTCCAGGCCTGTAACTTTATTTTCTCCTTCAGGATAATTATCTAATTCTCTTTTGAAGGCCTTGATAGAATTTGCTTTCACCACACCAGATCCTCACTACTCACTGTTTAAGAACACTTTTTTTTTATTAATTCACGGGATGCGGGTGTCACTGGCTAGGCAAGGTTTTATTACCCATCCCCTGTTTACCCAGAAGGCAGTTCAGAGTTGACCACATTGCTGTGGGTCTGGAGTCACATGAATGAGGGAAGATTTCCTTCTCCCAAAGACATTAGAGAACATAATGGTTTCTTTTAGCAACAATATAAATTACTGGAGAAATTCAGCAAGTCTGGCAGCATTAATGGAGAGAGAAACAGACTTAATGTTTTGAACCCGGTAACCTTTCATCAGAACTCATGAAGAAGAGTCACGACCCGAAACATTAACTCTGCTTTCTTCACACTGACCTGCTGAGTTTCGCCAGCAATTTCAATTTTTGTTTCAGGTTTCTAGCATCTACGGTTCTTTATTTTATTTTAGGAGTTCTAACAGTAATTAATAGTTGTTACACAGCTACTATTAGGTTAGGTTTCACCATCTGCTATGATCAGATTTGAAACCACGTTCACAGAGCTTTAGCTAAGAGCTGGATTACTAGACTAAAGACTTTACTGCTACCACCACCACCTCAAGGCTTTGCCTCATGTTGTTTTTGCATCTCATTTTGTACCCTTGATGAGGGTGTTGCTGGCTGGGCCAACATTTATTGCCCGTCCCTAGTTGCCCCTTGAGAAGGTGATGGTGAGCTCCATTCTTGAACCACTGCAGTTCATTTGCTGTAGATAGGCCCACAATGCCCTTAGGGAGGGAATTCCAGGATTTCGACCCAGTGACACTGAAGGAACAGTGATATGTTTCCAAGTCAGGATGGTGAATGTCTTGGCGGGGGGGGATCTTGCAGGTGGTGGTGTTCCCATTTGTCTGCTGCCTTTATCCTTCTAGATGGAAGTGGTTATGGGTTTGGAAGGTGCTGTCTGAGGATCTTTGGTGAATTTCTGCAGAGCATCTTGTAGATGGAACACTCTGCTGCTATTGAGTGAATATTTGTGGATGTGGTGCCAGTCAACTATGCTGGTTTGACCTGGATGGCATGATTAGAGCTGCACCCATCCAGGCAAGTGGGCATATTCCATCACACTCCTGACTCGTGCCTTGTAGATGGCAGACAGGTTTTGGGAGTAAGGAGATGAGTTACTCGCTGCAGTATTCCTAGGCTCTGGTCTGCCATTGTAACCACTGTGTTTACGTGGCGGGTCCAGTTCTGTTTATGGTCCAGGATAACTCCCAGGATATTGATAGTGGGAGATTCAATCATTTAATGTCAAGGAGCCAATTGCCTTAACTCATTGTCCTCTGGTTCTCAATTCTTCCAACAATTAAACGGTTTTCTTATCTATCTTGTCCAACCCCTCACCTCTATCCAAACTTGCTTTAATCTTCTGTTTTCTAAAGGCCTAAGTGTTATGTTCTCTTAAGTGTTGTCCTTTAAAGGAAATTGATTTTTGAAACAACAGGGAATCCGCTTGATAAAACACCCTGTACTCCGACCTTATGATACACTGGGCTCTGTGTGTCTTTAGAGTTCACCTCTACGGTAATGAGGTCCTGGGAGGTGACTTCCTTCAACTTATGCCATCATATCTCAAAGACCAAAAGAACAATGCAGCACAAGAACAGGCCCTTTGGCCCACCAGGTCTGCTTTGACCTATGATGCCTTTCTAAACTGAAAGCCTTTTGCCTCTCCATGGTCCATGTATCTCTTTATTCCCTGCCAATTCCTATATTTGTCAAGATGCCTCTAAAATGTTATTATATCTGCTTTTATGGCCTCTGCTGAGAGTACATTCTTGGCACTTGTCACCCTCTTGTAATAAAACTTGCCTCTAATGTTTTCTTTAAACTTTTCCCCTTTTAACTTAAAGCTATGTGCCTAAGTAATTGAAATTCCTACCCTGGGATAAAGACTCCGTCTGTCCATTCTATCCGTGCCCCTCATAATTTTGCTAACTTCTATCAGGTTGCCCCCTCAGCCTCCGACATTCATATTGAAACAAATCGAATTTGTCCAATCTCTCCCTCCAAACCAGGGAACCTTTACTGTAACCTCTCCAAAGACTCCACATCCTTCTGGTAGTGTGGATACCAGAAACATGTACACAACATTCCAAATGTGGTCTAACTAATACTCGATACAGCTGCAACATGATTTGCCAATTTCTATACTCCAGCAGAGTAATAAAGACAAGCAGGCCATCTGCCTTCTTGACTATCTTATCTACGTTTGTCGTTGAAGGATATGAAATCATCCTCAACTTCAGGAAGTCCACAGTACATTACAGCAAGTAACGACACGATCAAGCAATTTGATGAGTCACTAGGTAATTTGTTTGTTTTTGTGCTGTTGAGGGATAGATAATTGTTGAGTGGGAACTTGTGGGAAACTCTCCTATTCTTCTTTGAAATAATGCCAACGGGACTTTACACACAGCTGGGGAGAAGAGTAAAAATAAAATGCTGATGATGTTGGGAATCTGAGATAAAAACAGAAAGGTGCAGTAGAAACTCAGAGCGTCTGGCAGCATCTGTGGAGAGAGAAACAGAATTAATGTTTCAAGTGCGGGATGACTCTTCTTCAGGGGAGCGGTGCAGAGCCTCTGTTTAAGGCATCACCTAAAAGATTGTAGTTCCTCCTTCAGTGCTGCTTTGGAGTGTAGACTGGTACAGCTAGTTCCTTTATTCTTTTATTCATGAGGGGCCTCACTGCCTAGGCAGCATTTATTGCCTGTCCCTAATTGCCCAGAGGGCATTTCAGAGCCAACCCCATTGCTGTGGGTCTGGAGTCACATGTAGGCCAGACCAGGTAAGGGTGGCAGATTTCCTTCCCTAAAGGGCATTAGTGAACCAGATGGCTTTTCCCTGACAATCGACGATGGATTCATGGTCATCATTAGACTCTTAATTCCAGATATTTTATTGAATTCAAATCCCACTATCTGCCGTGGCGGGATTCTAATCCAGGTCCCCAGAATGTTGTCTGGGTCTCTGGATTAACAGTCTAGCCATAATACCACTAGGCCATCACCTCCCCTAATACTAATGGAAAGATATCATAGAATCCCTACAGTGTGGAAGCAGGCCATTGAGCTCAAACTGACCCTCTAAAGGGCATCCCTCCCAGATCCACCCCATCCGTGTAACCCTGCACTTCCCATGGCTAACCCACCTAAACCTGCACATCCCTGGACCCATCAAGCATGGCTAACCCACCTAATCTGCACTTCTTTGCACTGTGGGAGGAAACTGGAGCACCCGGAGAAAACCCACACAGTCAAGGGGAGAATGTGCAAACTCCACACAGACAGTCACCCGAGGGTGGGATCAAATCTGTCTCCCTGGCGCTGTGAGGCAGCAGTGCTAACCACTGAGCCACTGTGCCTCTCAGCAGATTTGAGCAGCTTCTGTGGAGAGAGAAAAACAGAGTTAACATTTCAAAGTCCAATACGATTTCTTTGCCAGACCTGCTTAGTTTCTCCAGCATTTTCTGTTTTTATTTCAGATTTCCAGCATCCACAGTAACTTTGCTTTTATTTAGGTAAAGAAATCTGCCATCTTTACCTCATGCGGCCTACATGTGACGCCAGATTCCAGCAGGTTGTTTCCGAACTGCCCTCTGCAAGGGCCTAACATGCCATTCAGTTCAAGGGCAATTAGTCATGAGCAGTGACCTGGCTGGACACATTCACACCCTTGGGAAAGAATAAAGAAAGTTCTTTCCCACCACCAGGGCCCAGTCGTTGAAAGCAGAACATGGAGCCTCACTGATACGAAGGTGCCTGTTGATGTTATTCAGAATCAAATACAATGTTAGCCACCACTTACCATAGCAACTCCCGAGGGAAATTGGCAGCTTGAGGTCCATGAGTATTGTTTTATATTTTACCTGAAGGTGTGATTCACTGTCTAGGTCTCTTTAGCAGTTTGGTCTTACCCTGGCCTCCTGCACACCTAGCACCTTTGGCAAGCCACTCAGCACCACGACCCGACCCTCCTCTCGTTCACCTCAGTTGTCAGGAAGTGGCCTTGATTTTTTTGCAGCAGTTCCTGGGTTAAAATTGGGCCCGAAGTACAGACAAGGCCTTTACTTTTTGCCAGAGCCAGTAGTCCTCCAATGCCCCTGACTGTCTCACACCAGACAGGTTTCTGTGGACAGTCACTGGGAGATGTCTGGGATCTTTCCTGTCTGAACCTAGTGTCACTGAGGCAAAGGTGACATCCAAACTGAGGTGGGTGAACAACGCAAAACTTGGAATCAAGCCAGATCCGTATTAATTAGTATGACACCAGGCAATGCTTTTAAGTTTCTTGAAAGTGGAGTCACAGGTAGACAGGATAGTGAAGAAGGTGTTTGGTACACTTGCCTTTATTGATCAGCGCATTGAGTACAGGAGTTGGGAAGTCATGTTGCAGCTGTACAGGACATTGGTTAGGCTACTTTTAGAATACTGCGTTCAGTTCTGGTCTCCCTGCTATAGGAAAGATGTTGTGAGATTAGACAGGGTTCTATTAGATGGGGATAGCGGGAGGTTACAGCAATGGGGATAGTGGGAGGTTACAGCGATGGAGATGGTGGGACATTACAGCGATGGGGACGGCGGAGGTTACAGCGATGGGGATAGTGGGAAGTTACAGCGATGGGGATAGCGATGGGGACAGCGGGTGGTTACAGACACGGGACAGTGGGTTAGGAAGTGGATATTTGAAATGGTGACTGACACGGAGATAGTGTATATATCATCTCACTAAAGTCTCACCTCTATCGGGTCTGTACCTTCCAAAACAGCATCTGTACCCTCTACAAAGTCAGCAGCATGGGATCACCACCCCCTGCAAGTTCCCCTTCAAGACATTCACCATCCTGACTTGGAAATATATCACCATTCCTTCGCTGTCACTGGGTCAAAATCCTGGAATTCCCTCCCTAAGGGCATTGTGGGTCTACCTCCGGCACATGGACTGCAGCAGTTCAAGAAGGCAGCTCACCCCCACCTTCTCAAGGGGCAGTTAGGGATGGGGCAGTAAATGCTGGTGCAGCCAGCCTCGCACACATCCCATTGGCAAGTTAAAGAAAAAGATAAGATCCGTTTCCTTGAGTTCCAATGGGTTCAGTCTTGACACTGTCACTGCTACCATCAAAACAATGAACAAATGAACAAATGTAAAAGTACAGCACAGGAACAGGCCCTTCGGCCCTTCAAGCCTGTGCCAACCATCATGCCCTAATTAATCTAAAAAACAAACCTGCCATTTTTCTATCAGTATCCCTCTATTCCCTCCTTTTCATGTACCCATCTAGGTGTCTCTTAAATGTCTTCAATGTGCCCGCTTCCACCACCTCTTCTGGTAGTGCATTCCAGGCTCTCTCTGCGTGAAAAACTTCCCTTGCACATCTCCCTTAAACTTTCCCCCTCTGACCTTGGACCTGTGCCCCCTTGTAATTGAAACTTCAACCCTGGGAAAAAATGCCAGTGTGGTCTCACTGCAGTACTTGAGCAGATATTGAGGCTGAGACTCGAATGCAGTACTGAGGGAATGCTGCCCCTCCAGGAGGTACAGAAGAGATGTTAAACTGTGCAGTTATAGATGGATGTTATCAAGTGTTTCAAAATAGGTTAGGGGAGCTATCTTCAATGTCCTGGCCAATGTTCATCCCTTGGCTGTCACTTCAGACACAGACTATCCAGTCATTATTACCTTGCTCTTTGTTCGAGCTTGCTGTGTACAAACTGGACTAATAAAAAGCACAAATGCTGGAAATCCTCAGCAAGTCACACAGCCTCTGTGGATCGAGGTGGAGTTAACTTTTCAGGCTTTCCATCAGGAAGTCATGAAAGGTGCCACATAAATGCAACTCTTCCGTTTTATCCTTGCCCCTGAAACAGTTTCTCAGAGCAGCTAAGTATGTGTTATTAATGTTGGCCTAGGCAGCAATGAATGTATCCCAGTACTGAATAATGAGAAAGGGAAGTTGCCATGGAGACATGCCTAATTAGAGAGACACCCTGTAGATTCACTTTCCATGATACCAGCCCAGGGAGACTCATGGAAAAGCTCCAAATAGCACTTCTGTTTATCTTCAGAGGATTTGGTTGGGAGGAGCCATTGTCTGTCACCTCGGTTGATCACTTGGGTGTAACTGGACATGGCACAATGCCTTGCTGTGACAAATTCGATATGACGTCCTTCTTCCCTCTGCTTTTTGGGCAGAGCTGGCAGAAATTCCCCTGAATGTATCAATGACGGTCTATGCCTCAGTTAATGAAGGCACCAACCTTATGAGCTTTGAACTCTGGGCAGGCATTTGAGGGACATGTGTTGGCAGCTGCAGGAGATGTTGTTTTATTCAGAGATTAAATGGACAAAATGTGATTATATTTATTAATTTACCCAGTATTGAGCTGTGCAGCATCAGAGAGTATACACGGGATAGGGAGTCTTACATAACACATTTCCACCCCACAGAAATCCATGATTCCCCAAAACTATGGAAGGCCAGGAATATCCTGTAGACATTTTCCTGTTCACTTCTAGAGCAAGCTGGGACTTGAACTTGAAATCGTGTAGCTCAACAGTAGCATACTGCATCACAAAAGCCCTAACAAGTAGCCTGTGTATAAAATACATCCAGTGAGAAGATCTAATTGTAGTTGAAATGACGAAATGATTTACTGGGGTTGGTACGGAGAGGCTATTTATTCTTGATTAAGGGTGCAGAAATAATTTGCAAGCATGGTTCCAGGGACAAGGACGTTTATTTTCATAGACAGATTTCAGAAGTTGGGAATGTTTTACTCAGAGAAGGAGAGATTTGATCAAGGTGTTCAAAATCAAGAGGGGCTGGGACAGAATTGATAGGGAGAAACTGTTCCTATTGGTGGAAGGATTAAGAATGAGAGGGCACAGATTTAAGGGAATTGGCTGAAGAAGCAGCAGTGACACCAAGGAGAAGGGGTTTCACGCAGCAAGTCTCTTGTCTAGCATTTATCTCTGAAGCACAATTACTGAAACAACTGATTTAACAATTTATCTTTGCTGTTTCTTTACATTATCTGACAAACTGCGTTCAACTCTCGCCAACTAGGAAAGACGTTGTGAAACTTGAAAGGGTTCAGAAAAGATTTACAAGGATGTTGCCAGGATTGGAGGGTTTGAGCTACAGGGAGAAGCTGAATAGGCTGGGGCTATTTTCCCTAGAGTGTTGGAGGCTGGGGGGTGACCTTATAGAGGTTTATAAAATCACGAGAGACATGGATAGGGTATATAGCCAAGGTCTTTTCCCTGGGTAAGGGAGTCTAAAACTAAAGGACTTGGTTTAAGGTGAGAGGGGAAAGATTTAAAAGGGACCCAAGGGGCAACATTTTCAGGCAGAGGGTGGTATGTAAATGGAATGAGCTGCCAGAGGAAGTGGTGGAGGCTGGTACAACTACAATATTTAAAAGGCATCTGGATGGGTATATGAATAGGAAGGGTTTAGAGGGATATGGGCTAAATGCTGGCAAATGGGACTAGATTTATTTATGATATCTGGTCGGTATGGATAAGTTGGACCAAAGGGTGTATATCCATACAGTACAGCTCTATGACTGTATAAGTGGTTAGGAGCTGGAATCCATTGTCTGAGAGTGTGGTGGAGGTTCAATCAAAGCTGTTATTGCTTCTTGCTGAAGAATTATTCCTTTTAAGACATTTTCTTGTTGAGTTGAGCACTTTGCCTTGGCTTGACTGGAAATGGAAAGTGAGTCAAGCTGAAGGATGTTGATTGTATCTGATTAATCATACGTAATAAACAAGTGATACAGATGTAATTATGGCTCCTCAGTGTTGCAGCATAACCAGATATCTATTGTCATTCAGTCTGACCAATTGTACCAATCACCTCATGAGCAAAGCTAAATTTCCCTTAATCATTGTTAATGATATACGGAATACAACTTTACAGGTCGATAATGCAGCCTGGTATTCTGTAAGTAAAAACAATATGCTGCAATTTTCAGCAAAATTAAAATGAAATTTACTAATATTTAACATAAACTCTTTCAATTTGGAGCTAATAATTCCAATAAAGAGTTATTTTCTGCACTTTTTGGTACTATGTGCCAATGGAGACATTGAGATTTTGTTTCACTCTGTCTTTTCTACTGCTCCTACCTACCTACCCATCCCCCATACACCACTCCCCTCAAATCCCTGATAAAGTTTTGTTTATATTGGTTATTGCCGTACATTAGACTGAACAGGTGGCCCTGAAACGGTATTTCCTGAAAAGGAGATTCATTTCAAGTGGCATTTGGATTGTTATCTGAGAAGGAAGCAGGGCAGTATGATGGCGCAGTGGTTAGCACTGTGCCTCAAAGCACCAGGGACCCAGGTTCAATTCCACCCTTGTGTGTGAGTTTTCACATTCTCTGGGTCTGTGCTGGTCCCCTCTGGGTGCTCAGATTTCCTCTCACGGTCAAATGATGTGCAGGTTAGGTGGATTGGCCATGTTAAAATTGCCCCTAAGCGTCCAGGGCTATGTAGGCTAGGTGTGTTTGCCAAGGGAAATGCAGGCTTACAGGGGTGGGTTTGGGTGGGAGGCTCTTCAGAGTGTTGATTTGGACTTGATGGGGTTGAATGACCTGCTTCCATTCTGTAGGGGTCCTCGGGAAAGGTGTGCAGAAGTGGTGGTGACGTAGTCTGCATTGCTCTGTCAGACATTTTGCACAGGCATGATGGGACGGGACAATTGCCCTCCTGTTGCACTGTAGAAATTCTGAAATTCTGGGAAATGCAGAAGGTGAACCTAAGAATGGCGCTTTACTTGCAGCACTGACAGAGAGCTGTGCTGGCCAAGAAGTTTATTGGGCACCATACCAGATGCTAGGAATGATACCTGTATGGCAATGCCCAACAACATTGGGTCCCAGACCTCAGGTCAGCCTGGGTACATGCTCGATATTCTCAGGTACTGTCAAACCTCCCAGTTACAAGTCACTGTGTCACGTCTGCATCTTCAACTAAACACTGAAATTGAAAAGGAGACCTGTTTTAATCTTTCGTGGAATTTGGATGCTGCCAGCAAGCCTAGAATTTGTTGCTGGTGTTCCCTTCACTGTGACTCGTGCCAATCAGTGTGCCAACGCATTGACTTTCCATTTCGGAAATCACTGTTGTGCCCAGATCCTGGAGGTCTTGGCACCGAAAAGAAATGAGAGGGAATATTGTCTGATGCCCATCCTTAATTGCCCTTAACTGAGAGGTTTGCATGGCCATTTCAGAGGGCAGCTAAGAATCAAATGCACTGCTGTACATCTAGAGTCACATGTAGGCCAGACTGGATAAGGACAGCAGATTTCCTTCCCTTCAGGACACTAATGATTCAGATGGGTTTTTATGACAATTGTCATTGTAGTATTACTGATTAGAGTAATTATTCATTGAATTTATGGGTAGATTTCCAGTCCAACCACCATCTACCTGGTAAAGAATTAGTTGGTGGGGAGGTGGGCGTGAAACAGTGAGCTGGACAGCTGGTCAAGCATCATTACCCCACACTGTTTCTGCGGCTAGATCAGTGAGCGCAGTTGGCTTGATGTCTCAGTTATGCTATAGCCATAACACCAACAGCATTGGTTCAATTCCCACAATGGCTGAAGTTACCATGAAGGACTCTCCTTTTCAACCTCTCCACTCTCCTGAGGAATGGTGACCCTCAAGTTAAACCATGACTAGTTGTCTCTCTCTAAGGATAGAACAGACCTGTGGTGACTTTACCTTTATTTGCATTCAACCAAGTAATTTTATTTTTGTCCAGACAATATATCTATCTGGTTTCAGCTAGAAATGTCCCCTCGTTAACACCACTTGTGGACCTGGCATTCCTGAACAATGGCACAATAGCTCAGTGGTTAGCCCTGCCACCTCAGAGCGCCAGGGACCCGGGTTTGATTCCACCCTCGGGTAGCTATCTGTGTAGAGTTGGCACATTCTCCCCATGCAGTCCAAATATGTGCAGGTTGGGTGGATTGGCCATGCTAAATTGCCCATAGTGTCCAGGGCTGAATAGGTTAGGTGGATTAGCCATGGGAAATGTGGGTTACAGGCTGCTCTTTGGAGGGTCGGTGTGGTCTCGATGGGCCAAATGGCATGCTTCCACAGTGTAGGGATTATATGAGCAAAGGGTGCACTGACTCCTCTTGTATTTGGGGGAGCCCAATTTTATGTGGAGTGAGGAAACTCAAGCAAGGTATAGGTATCTTGTCAACAGGCAGGAAGGATCCACCATCCTTCTCTTAGAGCCATTTTGGTACAGAAGGAGATTGACCCATCAAATCCATTCTGGGTCTCTGTAGAGCCATATTTAGTCAGTTCCCTCTAAAGAATAGAAATGAGTAGAATACTCAACGCACCACACAAGGGAAAGGAGGGAGATATTTCTCTTTCAGCTGGACGACCTGGGCTGGAAGAAGCTACAGGGTCTGAGAAGGAACTGCAAAGCCAGAGACTGAGGCAGTGGTATTAGAGATGGGTATAGGGAGTAGTGTGGTAGAAAGAGGCAACAAGGAGAATTGAAAGGATTTGAGAAGGAGACCCATGATAGATCAGGAGGCATAAGAAATTCAGTACCAAAGGGTACTGAAAGACAAGGAAGATAACGTCATTGTAGTCTCATTCTCTCAGATACACATCAGGTAGTGGTTTAACCTGGGGGTCACCATGCCTCAGAAGATATATAACCTCAGCCAGTGTGGGAATGGAACCCTTGCCTAGCAACGTCAATCCATGCTGCTAGCTAGCCATCCAGCCAACTGAGCTAGCTGATTCCCTTTGTGAAGCAACTAGAGAAACCGATTCTGGGTCTTGAAGATTTTGAAGGTAATTGAAAGTCTTGAAGGTAAATGGTCTCAACAAAAACATTCCCCCTCTGTGAAAATGAGAGTACAGGTTAACATCTGAAATGGCTAAACACCAACTTTGTAAATCTCTGGTCTCTTTCCTTACATGCTACCCAGCCTGCTGACTGTTTTCATGCTTTGTTTGAGATATCATACTGTCAGCCTCCAATGTACATATGGCTTTCAACTAAGTAAGCTTACTGGCTTCAGTCTCCACAGGACTTTCCACTTGTTAGTGAATTAGTTAGGTAGGGATAGGAAAGATCACCTTGCCACACCACAAGTGCTTTGCAGCGTGTTATTGAAAAGAAAAAGGTTAACTGGATGAGATGAATACTAACTGCTGGATGGCAATGAGCTTGGCACAGTTTCAGTCACAGCTGATGAATAGAGCTCAGTGTTGTTCACTGCCAGGCAATATGATGGATATGAGGTGGATATGATGAATGTTCAGAAGGTTTTTGTTAAAGTCTGACAGAAGAGGCTAGGGTGCAAGATGTTGACTTTTTTTAACAATTAGTTCACAGACATGGAATGGAGGGTAGGATTACATTTTTTTTTCATGGAAGGTGGTGTCTAGTGAGGTACCACAGAGATCAGTGTTTGGACCCCAACTATTCTCAATCTCAATATATATCAACTATTTGGATGGGGAAATCAAATTTAGTATTTCTAAGTTCTAGTTAGGATGGTAGCTTAGTGGTTAGCACTGCTCTTCACAATGCCAGGGACCCAGGTTGAATTCCAGCCTCGGGCGACTGTCTGTGTGGAATTTGCACATTCTCCCCGCGTCTGCATATGTTTCTTCCAGGTGCTCCGGTTTCGTCGCACAGTCCAAAGATGTGTGGGTTAGGTGGATTGGCCATGCTAAATTGCCCATAGTATCCAGGGATGTACAGGCTAGATGGGTTAGCCATGGGAAATTCAGGGATGGGGTGGGTTTAGGTGGGGTCCTTTTTGGAGGGTCAGTGTGGATTTAATGGGTTGAATGGCCTGCTTCCACGCTGTAAGGATTTTATGATTAGGTGATATATATTTGTTGTGACATATGATACTTATGCTGTTATGTTATGCTACATTAAAAACATAAGAAATAGGAACAGATGTAGGCCATTCAGCCCTTTGAGCCCACCCTGCTATCCAATGCGATCATGACTGATTCTCTATTTCAACACCTCTTTGCCATACTATCCGTGTATTGCCATATTATCTGTGTATCCCTTGATGTTTTTAATATGTTGAAATCTATTGATCTCAGTCTTAAACGTATTCAGCAACTGGATGTCCCCCACCGCCCTCTGGGACAGAGAATTCCAAAGATTTACAAACTTCTGAGCAAAGAAATTCCTCCGCATCTCAATCTGAATGGCCTGTCCTTGATTCTGAAACTGTGTCCCCTCATTCTAGACCAAAACCGGCACCATCACCATCAACACCACCAATACCCACCATCACCATCAACAGCACCAATACCCACCACCATCAAAAACACCACCAATACCCACCATCACCATCAACACCACCAATACCCACCACCACCAATACCCACCATCACCATCACAACCACCAATACCCACCAACACCAGCATCACCAACAGCACCAACACCACCACCAATACCCACCATCACCAACACCACCAACACCACCATCACCATCACCTCCATCAGCACCAACACCACCATCACCTCCATCACCACCAACACCACCATCACCTCCATCACCACCAACACCACCAACACCACCAACACTACCACCACCACCACCAAAACCACCATCACCATCACCATCACCA
>NC_063368.1:17095167-17112805 GCF_021869965.1 Rhincodon typus
CACAACCGTCACCACCATCACCAACAACACCATCACCACCAACACCAACAACACCAACACCGCCACCACGACCACCATCACCACCAACATCACCACCAACACCACCACCACCACCATCACCACCATCAACAACACCACCATCACAACCAACACCACCATCAACACCATCACCACCACCATCACCACCACCATCACCACCACCACCAACACCGCCATCACCACCACCATCACCACCACCATCACCAACACCACCATCACCAACATCATCACCACCATCATCACCACCATCACCACCATCACCACCAACATCACCATCACAACCAACACCACCACCATCACCACCAACACCACCACCAACACCATCACCGCCATCACCACCAACACCACCATCACCATCACCACAACCGTCACCAACAGCACCAACACACCATCACCACCACCATTACCCACCAACACTAGTACCCAACATCACCATCCACACCACCAATACCCACCATCAATACCACCAATACCACCAATACCCATCAACACTGCAAACAATACCCGCCAACACTCCACCATCAGTACCCACCATCACCACCAATACCCACCACCACCAACAATACCTACCACTTTAATACCCTCTACTACCATCAATGCCCAGCCAGGAGAATGATTGTTCTTGTCTCTATCCTGTCGAGCACTGTAAGTACTTTCTATATTTGAACAAGGTCACCTCCCATTCTTCTTAAGACCAGAGACACAGTCTCTTGTCTATTTAACCTTCATTGGACAATCCCTCCATTCCAGTCATGGTGGCACTGTCTCTATGACAAGTATACCTTGCTTTTGGTAAGGAGACCAAAGCTGCACACAGCACTCCAGATGTGGTCTCACTGAGGCTCTTTATTATTCCTCATTATAAGTTCTCATAACTCTGCTTGTTATGGGCCCACATTTGTTTAATATATAACATAATATTTCATGGGACACATGACTTCGTGGTATAGGCATTATGTTCCAATCTTAGCTGACGAGAATGAAATCTGGGTTGATAGATCATATAAGTTTTTTTGATGTGGCAGTATTTCACTGAACTGTGAGCCTACAAGGCTGCAGATTTAGTTTTAACAATAAAACAGAAGCTTATTACATAAAAGAATTAAAATGAAATAAACCAAGGTCTCTAAATAAAGCACAGACTGAAAAACTTCAAAATATCCAGCAAAACAAAATCCCATCTATTCCCCAACACCATCATTTTACACTTAATCAGATCCAGAGAAATCCCTTCTCGATCAAATTTATAAGTTTGCTTCTATAAGTTAACTGCTTCTTGCCAATTCCAGTCCTGTGAGCTGTGTGCCCCTTTTCCCTTCATCACCCACACAGCTGAAAGCTTAGACTTTCTCAGCTTTGACTAAAGAATGCAGGTTTCTAACCAAACACTGCTGGTCTGGAAGTTTCACAAACTTTACTGTTCCATAGAGGTAATTCTTTAAGTACCCTGGACAATCTTCTTTTCCAGGAGAGGTTTTATTTGCATCTGACCTCAGTCAGGTCTTCTTTGAACTGAACTCAAAAGCTTTTGAGCTACCTTTAAAAACAAATTGCTCATCCTAGCTTCTGCTAAACTAAGGACTTAATGTTTTGTCGCTCGGATCATTAACTCGCATAAAAACATACCCGGAAGTATATAGTGGTTTAATATCATGGCTCCAGAAAGTCTGGCTTAGTTAATGTTTAGACCTAATAACAAAGTAATCAACATGTCACTAGTTTGAAATCCAAACTGTAAAGATAAAATGATATTAATATGTAAATCACACACTGTTCATCATAATTGTGTTACTTTGTGATACATAACTGCAGATAATATAGAGTCATACATCACAGATACTGACCTTTCTGTCCAACCAGTCCATGCTGAACATAATCCCAAACTAAACTAGTCTAACCTGCCTGCTCCTGGCCCATATCCCTCCAAATCTTCCCTTTTCATGTACTTATCCAAATGTCTTTTAAACGTTGTAATTGTACCCATGTGCACCACTTCCTCAGGAAGTTCATTTCATACACGAATCACCCTCTATGTAAAATATGTGTCCCTTATGTCTTTTTAAAATTTCTCCCTTCTCACCTTAAAAATATGTCCCCTAGTCTTGAAAGCCCCCACCTTAGGGAAAAGAAAATGACCATTAATTATATGATAGCTGTTGTGACATACATTTTATACTCTATGGTGTATGTCGTGTTAATATAGCCCATGACATGAAATGTTGGGAAATGTACGTATAGAGACCATGATATATTATGTGGAACTAAATCGCCATTCCTTCAATGTTACTTGGTCAAAATTCTAGAACTCCCCCCGTAACAGAATTGTGGGTGTCCCTAAAGCATGTGAACTGCCGTGACTCAAAAAGACAGTTCGCAACCACTTTCTCGAGGGGCAATTGGGGTGGAGCAATAAATGCTGGCTCACCCAAAGAAGCCCATATCCCATAAATAAATAAAAAGTATAGGTGAACTAACTGCTCAGAGGCCGGTATCCTGCCACTAAGTCACCTTTCACCTACTTGTGCACAGTACACTCCCAGCCAGCTCAGAGTCAGTCCCTGAACTGAGGTGATTCTAAATCCCCCGTTTACATTAGTCAGCCAGGGTTGCCTGATTGGCTCGAGTTAATAATCCCAATCAAGGATCTCATAGTCAACATGATCCACCTAGTTCTAATCATTACACTAGGGAATATCACCATAGTCTTACCAGATCATAGGAGCCACTCACTCATTAGAGAGAGATAAATGAATGAATGAATTAGCTTTATTGTCACATGTACTCAAATGAGTACAGAAAAAAGTTTATAAGTCACCACTTACAGTGCAATCTTAGGTACAACCCTAGCGAAATGAAGAAAAGTAGTTACTTTACAGCTATACACAGTATAACCATAGGTCAGAAAAACAAGAAACAAAGTTAAAAAGACAAACATTCCGCCCTCACTCCAAGGGCTCTCTGCAGCAGACGACGATGGCGTTTTAACCTGAAGATCACCACACCTCAGGCAAAGAGAGAAATTTGAAAAGGAGAGTCAATCTCAACCAGTGCAGGAATTGAACTGATGCTGTTGGTATCAATCTGTATTGCAAACTAGTTGTCAAGCTAACTGACCCAATAACTGGCCTCAGCATGGACATCCGGTCTCGAGGTGATTCCAGAGCGATCTCCTGGCTTTGTGAACCCTGAGGGGAAGCCAGGCGCGGTCTAGAATTAAGAACCAATGCAGACTGGAGGCTAAGTGCCAGCATGGACTGGGCTGGAAGACCGTGGTACTGAATATTGTTTTTCCTCCATTTTATAATTTATTCCTGCATTGCTGAACTTTTTACTTCTCTATTTTTCTAAGGACTGAACTGAAGAAGCTGAACTTAGGGACCTTTGTGCCTAAGATGGTGCTGTAACCAACAAAGCTAATTCTAATTCTAAAAATATATGCTGCATTTGCAGATGTATGAGTGAAAGAGGGAATGGGAGACAGAGAATGAGAGGATGGGGTAAAGGACAGGGTAAGGGAAGGAATTGGTGGGGGGCATGGTGTGGAGGGAACGTGAAAACTGGGGGATGAAGTTCGAGGGAGGGAGTGAGAGGGGAAGACCTGGAGTTGGAAGTTACATGGAGAAATTCTGAATCAATCTGAGCTGAGCAATATGAATTCAGTGATGAAAGGTGGGCACGTTGAATATGGATCGGATGTTAAACTAAAAGATGAGAATTTACAAAGAAGGGTTTCTGAGCACAGATGTGTCACAATACTGACACCACCATTTCTTTGGAAAAGTCATCATTTCCGATAATCAGGAAATGGAAAATAAAGGTAGGTTAGCTGAGGAATTGAGCTTTTGACAGGCGTAGTGTATACAAACCCAACACTAATGCAGTTTCTTTCTCAATCAACAGGAGGTCGTATACAGCCTGAATTGTTCTGGTAAGTTCCATAATTCTACCGAGATTATAAAGTACAATAAATGTGCAGGCGAACTGTGTTGGTGAATATTCTGTTGGTTCACCTTTTGAGGTTAATTCTGCTCTCGTGAAACTAACATTCTAACTTCAGCTCAACAGGAAAGTGGCGTTGATTTAGTCAGGGACTAGGGTTCACAGTGCAGCACTAGAAGTTCTAATGTCAACCCCTTGCTCGCTGGCCTCCTGTCCAGATCATAAAACTCCCCCCTTCATTTTCCAATTCCCCCATAGCCTCACCCCTCGCTGTTTCTCCTCCAGCCCTACAACCCTGCGAGACGTTGGCGCTCTCCTTTTTCTGGCATTTTGCTCATCCTCAATTTCAATCTTTGAAATCCACTTTAATTGGAGCCTTTAATTGCTTTGGCTCCCAGCTCTAGAAACCCCTCCCATCTACTTCTTGACCCCACTTACCTTCTTTAAGACACTGCTCCTATTCAGCAGGCTTTTAACCTGACTTAGAATCACCTTTGAGTTGGGTGTCATGTTTTGTTATATAATGCCCCCATGAAGCAGTTATGTCAAAGGTGCTATGTAAATGTAGGTTTTAATAGTTGTGCTCATTACCATTCACCATACAGTTAATGGTCCTTGCATCTGCAGTGATCTGGAGTGGGCCTTTACTAACCCATGCCTGGCATGATCTAAGGGATCATATAGATCCACTGGATCCCTGCGGCCTTGAACATACTGTCAGGCGTGTTCCCCTCTTTGGAAAGTGACTTGACGAGGAATCCGAATGAGATGAGGTTGATCTTGACATCAAACACAAGTGAACAAGAATATCTCTTTAACATCCCATGTGCTGCTGTAGTACCAATTGATTTACAACACGGCTGTCCCTGGAATATCTGCCATATCCTCATCTACTTCACGAGGTTCACTGACTTCACACGCATCTTCCTTTTTCTTTTAATTTCCCAGCAACAGCCACTTCCCACACTGATGAGAAATGAAAAATGAAACTTCTACATTGCTGGGCTGAGATGTTTTCTCAATAGTATGACCATTTGCTGAATGACTCCTGTAGGTTTGACGACTATTATCTTAACAGCTAATGTGACATGTAAAAGAGTTTATGAAGGATGACTCATCCGGTACCTTCGCTCGGGAACCATTCTTGTTAGCAATTTAAATGGTAGATGAATGCTTAGAAACGTAGAAAATACTAGGAGCAGGAGTAGGCTATTCCAGCCTGCTCCACCTTTCAAAATGATCATGGCTGATCATCCAACTCAGTCCCCTGTTCTTCCCCATACCCTTTGATCCCTTTAGCTCTAAGAACTATATCTAATGCAGATTTCATCTAGACTCGAAACTTTAACTTACCCTCTCTCCATGGATGCTGCCTGACCTGCTGTGATCTCAGAACTTTTTGTTTTTGATATAGATTCCAGCATCTGCAGTAATTTGCTCCTATATCTAACTCCTTCTTGAAACCATTCAATGTTTTGGCCTCAACCGCTTTCTGTGGCAGAGAATTCCGCAGGTTCACCACTCTCTGGGTGAAGACATTTCTCCCCATCTCAGTCCTAAATGGCCTAACCTGTAGCCCTTAGACTATGAGCTTTGGTTCTGGTTCTTAGCGTTTGCTGCTTTTTTTAAACAACGTAGTAATTCATGAACTGAAACAAGATCCCTACTCCCAGATGGTATCTGTTAAAAGCCCAAATTGTTACAGCATGCTTTATAAGAGAGGGGAGGGGAGTGCTGACCCAGTGAGATTGCTGACAACTTGCAGAGCAAACTCAATGTTTCAACGTTCCTCTGTGAGATCATTTACAGCTAATAGGGAAATTGGAATAATTTGAAATAACCACAGAGAACACTGGAGAAACACAGCTGGCAGTATCTGTGAAGAGGGAACCAATTAATGGTTCAAGTCCAATTTGACTCTTCTTCAGAATCTTTGTCCCAGAGTTTGTGTCTCATTTTTGATTTTTTAATTTGACTTGATTTGAGTCATTGTTGTCACATGTACCAAAGCACAGTGAAAAGTTTTGTTTTGCGAGCAGTACAGGCAGATCATAGCTAACAAGGACAGACAGATCATAGGGTGCTTAGACAGAGCGAGGCACACAAGGTAATGCTGCACAGGTGGTGCACAAAAGCAAGGTCAACGCTACAGTGTGGAGCTGGAGGGACACAGCAGGTCAGGCAGCATCAGAGGAGCAGGAAAGTCAATGTTTTGGGTTTACACCCTAAACCCAAAAGGTTGACTTTCCTGCTCCTCTAATGCTGCCTGGCCTGCTGTCTTCCTCCAGCTCTGCGCTGTATTGATTCTGACTCCAGCATCTGCAGTTCTTGCTGTCTCCAAGGTCAACATTAGATTTGAAGTTAGAGAGGTCCATTCAGCAGTCTAATAACAGTGGGGAAGAAGCTGTTCTTGAACCTGCTGGTGTGTGCTTTCAAGCATCTGTATCTTCTGCCTGACCGAAGAGGTTGAAAGGGTCTTCGATGATGTTGGCAGTCTTTCCGTGGCAACGAGAAGTGTAAATGGAGTCCATTGAAGTAATATGGTTGTTCAGTGAGCAGCAGAGTTGAGCTGATTAAGATATCAATTAAGGTGGCATCATGCCAATGTCTGACTTTGCACAGAACAAAATGGCCATATAGACCTACAAAAGAGAAACCTAAGTCTGTAGAGAAGCATGGGGAGTGCCAAGGTGCCCGGTTTGTCCCAGTTCAAGGCAGCATTGATGCTCCCACTCATGCCAAGCCCACTATTATCCATAAAGCCCATTGTGAAAGGAAGTGCTGCGTCAGCGATGCGGTGCTGCTGGAATGGGAACATACACAATCGGCATGATTTTATCAAACCTGCAAGGACTGCGCCCACTGTTAACAGTGGCTTTTCAAATTGGAAACCTAAAGTGAATTCCTGAGTATGCGGCGTATTAACAGAAAGTGATGCCTCCAAATTTATTCATAGATTAATCAGAGTAGAAAAGGCCCTTCAGCCCATCGAGTCTGCACCGACGTAACTACCACTAAAAGCGATCGAGTCCCAATTTCGGCACTTGTCCCATATCCTTGAATGCTGTGATATTTGAAGTGCTCATCCAAATAATTTTTAAAGGTTGTAACGTTTCTAGCCTGCTCTACCTTCCCAGGCAGTGCATTCCAGATTCCCACCACCCGCTGAGTGAAAAAGATTTTTCCTGAATCTCCTGCCCTTTACCTTAAAACTATGGCCCCTCATGATTGATCCCTCAACCAAGGGGAACAGCTGCTCTCTATTCACCTGTCCATACCCCTCATAATCTTACACACCTCCATCTATCCCCCTCAGTCTTCTCTGCTCTAAAGTAAACAATCCAAGCCTACCTAGTCTCTCCTTATGGTTCAATGCCTCCATCCGAGGCAACATCCTTGTGAACCTCCTCTGTACCCCCTCCAGTGCTATCACATCCTTCATGTAGTGAGGTGACCAGAACTGCACACAATACTCCATTTGTGGCCTGACTCACACTCTGTTACGACTCCAATGTTACCTCCTTGCTCTTAGACTCTATACCACAAGCGATGAAAGCAAGTGTCCCATATGCCTTCTTAACTATCCTATCCACATGCTGTGCCAAATTCAGGGTTCTGTGAATTATTATCCCAAGATCCCTCTGTTTGCTGGTGACTCCAAGTTGTAGTAGAAGCAGCCACAATCCCAGGGGACCATTGGTTTAACCTTCGGGTCACCATGCACCAGGCATGGGGCAATGTTGAGAAATTAGGACCATCATGGTAACCTCTGCCAGTGTGGAAAGTGAACCTGTACTGTTAACAGTTCCCTGCATCACAAACCAGTCATCCAGCCAACTGAGCTAACCTGTACTCATAGCAGGCTTTGGCAAAGTAAATCTCTGCACCAGAAAGTGTTTGCAATAGTTTCTAGATCTACAAATGGATAGGGTGAATAGTCAAGGCCTTTTCCCCAGGGTGGGGGAGTCCAAAACTAGAGGGCATAGGTTTGAGGTGAGAAGGGAAAGATTTAAAAAGGACCTGAGGAGAAAATTTTTCATGCAGAGGGTAGTGTGTGTATGGAATGAACTGCCAGAAGAGGTGGTGGACGCTGGTACAATTACAACATTTAAAAGGTATCTGGATGGGTATATGAATAGGAAGGGTTTGGAGGGATATGGACCAAATGCTGGCAAATGGGATTAGATTAATTTAGGATATCTGGTCAGCATGGATGAGTTGGACTGAAGGGTCTGTTTCCGTGCTTTACAGCTCTACGATTCTATGGCCGCTTTGACGCTCATATAACTTCATCAAGAAAATGCCTAAATTGATCTTCAGTTTTATCGCTCTGTTTTATTCAGCGTAGGTGAAATTTTAGCTCTTAAGTATTTCCTGACCCCATTCTATTTTTGCCAAGGTAACAGAGACAGAACAATGCGGACCAATGCAAGAGAGGAGACAAAAGCAGCTTGTGAAGTTTATCTGATAAATCTTTCTGTACTTACACCCACATGTAATCTGTTATTCTAATCATTCTGTGGCCACAGTGTTTTGGAGAAAAAATACAATTGGCTCTGATCCTGTCCCCATACAGGGATTTTTGTTTGTGTCATCAGTTTTTCTGTTACAACACAAAGCAGTGGATGAATTATTAACCTTCGCCAACTATTATTCACATTAGAGCAGATTATGCTTTGAGGAAGCCTCAGTCAAAATTCTCAAGATCGTAACAGTAAAAATTGACAGACGAAATAGGTGAAGCTTTCCCAGCACCAAGGGGGCCCTGTAACTAGAGTGTTACAACAACAACTTGCCTTTACATCCCAAAAGTGCTTCACAGATGCATCAATAAGCAAAGTGTGGCGCTAAGCCACACAGGAAGTTTTAGGGCAGATGGACATAAACGTAGGGAAGAGCAAGGCTCAAGGAGCATCTTTAGAGATGGGGACAGGGAGGTGGAGAGGCTTAAAGAGGGAATTCCGGAATTCAAGGCCTAGGTACAGCCTCTGACTGTGGAGCGATAAACACTGGAAATGCTTCGAATTGTCAGAGATGGAAGGACGCTGGGGATCTAAAGGGAGGAGGTGCAGGGTTACAGGACGCTACAATGATTGAGGCCCTAGAGGAATTTGATAACAGGATGGGAAATCGAGATTTTTTTTTTGAACAGCTGCTACTGTAGGGACTGGTCGGTTAGTTCCGGAGCTGGTTTGCAATGAAGTGTGGTAACAACACGCAACAAGTTCACTTTCTGTACCAGCTGGAGTTACTGTGGGGTGACCCTCTGAACCTCCTCACCAGATCCACAGCATCCCTCCCCGACCCCGGCCATCTCTCTGTAACGACAGAGCACTTTATCACCCTTTGGGACCATGAGCAGAATCTTTCAGGGTTTGAATAATATGGACGATGGCAATATTTGTGTCAGGCAGCAAGGACAATCTCAACAACAGGAACACCTCACTCCATCTTTAATGCTTAAGACAAGCAGCTGCAAGTGACCAATTAAGGGGGAATTATTATTTTTTTAAACAGTTTGCTAACAGCCCAACTCAGCTCATTAATAAAAACCGAAATAACTGCTGGAAATCAGAAACAAAAATAGAAATTTCGGAAAAGCTCTGGCAATATCTGTGGAGAGAAATCAGAGTGAACTTTTTGGGTCCAGTGACTCTTCCTCAGAACAGATGGTAGCTAGGTTCCCCGGCCAACATTCTCTGTCTCGAGCTTGCTGCATTATTCCAGCAAAGCTCAGCACAAGCTGGAAGAACAACAGAGATAGTAGGAACTGCAGATGCTGGAGAATCTGAGATAACAAGGTGTAGAGCTGGATGAACACAGCAGGCCATGAAGCATCAGAGGAGCAGGAAGGCTGACGTTTTGGGCCTAGACCCTTCTTCAGAAATTTTCAGAACACAGCTGCTTGGCCTGCTGTGTTCATCCAGCTCTACACCTTGTTATCTCTGGAAGAACAACACCTCATTTTCCTCTTGGGAAGTCTACAGGCTTATGAACTCAATATTGAGTTCAACAACTTTAGCACTGGAGCTTTTCCTATGCCCTTATCCCAACCCTACAAACCAGACCTTGTTATCACATAGTCTGCTTTTACACATAACCTATTGTTAGCCACTAACAGCCCCCATTAATAGCTATTCAGTCTCCTAGCCTGATCGTTATCCACTCCTTTGTTCACTGAACTATTCTACTCTCTCATTGAGTGAGTGCTGTCTCCACCCACCCAATCTTCTGCATACAAACCAACGTTTTCCTCGCTACCATCAGTTCTGAGGAAGGCTCACTTTTCTCTCTCAGCCAGAGATACCCAGGCTCACATTGCTGCTGTCATGCCTTACCCTTTGGCACAGACACAAAGCCAGGAAGTTTGTCCGAGGTGCCAGTAGGCCGCAGTGAAGTTGAGGGGGATATACTCGAGGCGGAGTGTCCCCAGCACAGTGAGTCTGAGGACAGTCTCCGATACCAGTCCAGAGGCTTGGACACAGTCAGTCAGCCACTTGGCACAGAATCAGGGTGCTGTCCATGTTGGAGAGCCCACTGACTCTTTCTGCTCGCATCGTGGGCTGTTTGCCCCCTGGAATAAGAGAGAGGCAGGTATTGCAGAAGGTGACAGTGGGTGGCACAGCGGTTACTGTCGGCTCAGGTGGGGAGGTGACCCTCGGGTGAGTGAGGGGGCAATGCAGAGGGCAGGGCAGGGTGAGTGTGTTAGGGGGCTTGGGATGGGTGAGAGTGAGTGAGGGGGCAATGCGGAGGGCAGGGCAGGGTGAGTGTGTTAGGGGGCTTGGGATGGGTGAGAGTGAGTGAGGGGGCAATGCAGAGGGCAGGGCAGGGTGAGTGTGTTAGGGGGGTTGGGGTGGGTGAGAGTGAGTGAGGGAAGATGTTGCAGCCAATTGTGGGGGTGAGCCTTGGTGGGAGGTGGGTGCAGTGGCAGAGAAAGAGTGTGTGTGAGCGATCAGAGAGAAGGTGGTGGCACCTACCCTGGCACAGTGGCAAAGGTCATTGACCTTCTTCCTACAGCATCTGGCATTAGAGCAGACGGCTGAGACTGCTCTAACCCTCAGGCCTGGTTGGCATGGTCTGGTGTCTTGGCCTCCAAGCTGGTTTGGACCACCACGTTCACACCACCCTGACCAGCGGGACCTCCAAGTCCCTGCCCACAAAGCAGGGAACCGCTATCCCCCTGTCCAGGGCAAATACAAGAAACCGAGCAGAGCGGCTCCAGATGGACAATGCTTCTCCGGGGGCACAAAGGGCATTTAAAGACGGCGCGGGCTCAATGGATGTTGGTGAATTCCCAGCCGGTATGTGTTAGTGGTGAGATGTTCCAGGAAGTGCATGTTGGAAGACAGAGCTGGAATTTGACATGGGGGACGCTTTAGGGGTTGGTTAATAAAGTGGATTTTATAAAATACAGTGAGAAATCTCGCTGGCCTTGTGAGGAGATCCCTTCACAAATTTCATGCCACTGGCCCTGCAGTGGTTTCCCTAAATTGTCAGGGACACATGGGAATGGTGATCCAGTGAGACACAAGATCCTCTCTGCCTGTTCCCCAGCCAATCCCTCACACTTATTAAACAGCTTTAAGTCCATTCCCTTGTCTCCTTGACTTTGAAACAGAGTTGGAAGGCTGCAGGAGGAGGCCAATGTACAGCTAAGAATGAAAGATTGTTTGCTGAGATGTTTGCAGCTACTGAAAGTCAGGTGGCAGCGACACCTATAGGAAATTCTTAAAGGGATCGGAAAAGATAGTTTGGGAAAAAATTGAAAATGCTTCCCTGAAAAGGTAAAGTCATTGTTGTCCCACTCTTGTTAGAACATAGAACATTACAGCGCAGTACAGGCCCTTCGGCCCTCGATGTTGCGCCGACCTGTGAAACCAATCTGAAGCCCATCTAAACTAAACTATTCCGTTATCATCCATATGTTTATCCAATGACCATTTAAATGCCCTTAAAGTGGGCGAGTCGACTATTTTTGCAGGCAGGGCATTCCACGCCCTTACTACTTTCTGAGTAAAGAACCTACCTCTGGCATCTGTCCTATATCTATCACCCCTCAATTTAAAGCTATGTCCCCTCGTGCTAGCCTTCACCATCCGAGGAAAAAGGCTCCCACTGTCCACCCTATCTAATCCTCTGATCATCTTGTATGTCTCTATCAAGTCACCTCTTAACCTTCTTCTCTCTAACGAAAACAGCCTCAAGACCCTCAGCCTTTCCTCATAAGACCTTCCCTCCATACCAGGCAACATCCTGGTAAATCTCCTCTGCACCCTTTCCAATGCTTCCACATCCTTCCTATAATGCGCTGACCAGAACTGTACGCAATACTCCAAGTGCGGCCGCACCAGAGTTTTGTACAGCTGCAACATGACCTCATGGCTCCGAAACTCAATCCCTCTACCAATAAAACCTAACACACTGTACGCCTTCTTAACAACGCTATCAACCTGGGTGGCAACTTTCAGTGATCTATGCACATGGACACCGAGATCTTTCTGCTCATCCACACTACCAAGAATCTTACCATTAGCCCAGTACTCTGTATTCCTGTTACTCCTTCCAAAGTGAATCACCTCACACTTTTCCGCATTAAACTCCATTTGCCACCTCTCAGCCCAGCTCTGCAGCTTATCTATGTCCCTCTGTAACCTGCAACATCCTTCTGCACTATCCACAACTCCACCGACTTTGGTGTCATCCGCAAATTTACTAACCCATCCTTCTACGCCCTCATCCAGGTCATTTATAAAAATGACAAACAGCAGTGGCCCCAAAACAGATTCTTGAGGTACACCACTAGTAACTGAACTCCAGGATGAACATTTCCCATTAGACAGAGACAACTGGTGGTTATTTAACCTGAGGGTCACAACACCTGAGATAAGGGGAAAGATTGAGAAGGATAATCCATCACAGTAGCCTCAGCTAGTGCAAGAATTGAACCAACAATGTTACTATTGTTCTGCATTGCAAACCAGCTGTACAGCCAACTGAGCTAACCAACTACCTATGCCTCCCTAAGCATAGAAACGAGGAACAGGAATAGGCCCTTTGGCTAGTTTGAGCCTGCTTCAGTGTTCAATCTTATCCTTTACCTCAATGCCAAATTTCTCTCCATACCCTTTGATGTCTTTACTATCTTGAATAAACTGCAATGGTGTACAACACTGGGAGGAGAGAATCAGACAAACATAAAATATACCCAAAGGACTTCCTTTACCTTAAAACTTAAAACATATTGAATGAGGGACATAGAATCAGCTCATCATTTCTGGTCGGCCATTTTGTCTCCTCTTACACCTGGCTGCCTACCCAAAGAAGCATCTCTTTCCATTTTGAGCACCTTCACTGTTTGTGCGTACAAGGCCTTTCCAGGGCCCAAGCAGTTTTATTGTGAATGAAATCACATGAGTACTCAAGTCATTTTTAACAGAATGTATGTATTTATTTATTTATTTCCATTTCCCTTCAATAAGCAGCTGTCTCCATTCTTCCTGAGAACACTACGGCCCTGAAAGTTACCTGGACAAATCTGACACAAGATTTCAAATCGATTGAACTGAATTTAGACAATGTCACGAAAACAGACAATAAGATAAGTGGCGAAGTGATATTCGATGATCTTATGGAAGGGATGAATTATAACATTTCAATTAAAACTCAATACAAGAACAGCACATGCAAAGAAGTACAAGTGGGAACGACAAGTAAGTTCTGTTCTAAGGTGCAAATTGAAACATTCACCAAAATCTTTCCTGCTTACATGTCAATGGCTAATTTAAAACACTTCAACTTCCTGTAAAGCTCACTCAGTCTCTCGCCTGAACTTGATGTGTAGATAATAGAGTGGTGTTAATAAAGGTTCTGTAATTGGGCAACCTGTGGGAAGAGGTCAGAGATCGCACTGACGAAAGGTCCCTTTGGTGTTTCAGCATTAGGTGAGATTAACATCAAGTCCGAGAGTCTCACTTGCTACCAAGAGTTTGTTTCTCCCCTTTATTCATTCACAGGATGAGGGCGATGCTGGCTAGGCAACAAGTATTGCCCATTCCTAACTGTCCAGAATCAACCACATTGCTGTAGGTCTGGAGTCACATGTAGGTCAGATCAGATAAAGGTGGCAGTTTCCTTCCCTAAAGGGCATTAGTGAACCAGATGGGTTTTTCCTGACAATTGACAGCAGTTTCATGGGCAAACATTAGATTCTTAATTCCAGATATTTTTTTTAAATTGGATTCAAATTCTGCTATCTGCTTTAGCAGGATTCGAATCCCATGTGCCCAGAACATTATCTGGGTCTCTGGATTAACAATCCAGCGATAACACCGCTAGGCCATTGCCTGCCCAATGCATTGTGCTAACAAATTGTCTTGACATGTAGAAACACGGAGAATTGGAACAGGAGTTCGTATTTGGCCCTTTGAGCCTACTCTACCATTCAACTGCTGGTCTTTTTAAGTTGCTTTTAAAATATTTACAGAAAAGGTCAATGTAAATAGGAATGTAGAAAATAGGAGCAGTAGGCCATTCAGCCCTTCAATCCTGTTCTACTGATTATCCAAATCTGTCCCTAATTCCCACTTTCTCCCCATATTCTTTCGATCACTTTAGCCCTAAGAATTCTATCCAACTCCTTCCGGAAAATGTTTAATGTTGTGGCCTCAACTATTTTCTATGACAGAGAATTCCATAGGCTCCCCACTCTCTGGGCGAAGGCATTTCTCCTCATCTCAGTCCTAAATGGCCCACCCTATATCCTTAAACTGTGACCCTGCTCCCCCTCTCCGGTTCTGGAAGGAAAAGCTTACTTTTTAAATAATTATTGCGCCTTGAGTTGCAAAGGGACAGTGCCAGTCAGAGAGAGACACAAACTAGGCTGTGAAGGTCAGAACTAGCATGCAGGCAGTTGAAGAATTTCTACCGACACACCTCACACAGGCCTCACTCCTTACAGTAGACAGTGTCTTCCACCATTCATCTCACATCTCAGTGGTGGGACCAGGGGTGTCCTGCTGGATGGGCACAGACCGCCATGTCGTATGAGGCTGTTGGCACTATTGCCCACTATGGGATAGGTTTGCTGCCACCATCCTCGTTCAGGACCTTCTGGGTCTGGTATGGTTGAGGAAAACACCTCGCTGGTCCAACATGGAATTCACTGAATGTTAGCAACAAGTTACACCAGAGGACGTGGATGTTTGGTCTTTTCTCCTTTCGAATCTTTCGCTTTTCTCCCACCAAGTTCCCTGTGACATCATGATATTGGGTGATGCTTAAAGTACTCTACAGGTATTAACCCTTTCAGTCCTTACACCCTTATACAACACTGACCACATTCTATACCAGTCCTTGAGCTCTGGTCAGCCTCAATATAACACATTATGAACCATAGTATTCACACTGTACACACACAGAGATCTTCAACACCACACCATTTCTTGCCCCATTCCAGTTTCAGATCCTACTTTGGGATTGGTGCCAACTCCATAATTTACAACAGGTTCCAGCTACTATCATATCCCACACTGTATTCTACAGACCCAACCAATGCTGTACCCCAGGCCATAAGAGTGATAGAATCCTTACTGTGTAGGCCATTCAGCCCATCAAGTATACACTAACCCTCCAAAGAGCAGCCCACCTAGACCTACCCTATCCCTGTAACCCTGCATTTCCTATGGTTCATCCACCTCGCCTGCACATCCCTGGATACCATATACAATTTAGTATAGTCAATCCAACTAGCCTGCACATCTTTGGACTGTGGGAGGAAACTAGGAAACTCAAACGAATATGGGGCAAACTCCACACAGACAGTCACCCGAGGGTGGAATCAAACCTGGGTCCCTGGTGCTGTGAGACAGCAGTGTTAACCACTGAACCACTGAGCCACCATGCCACCCACACCTCTATTATAACCAAAGTGTGTTAGTGTTTGCGAAATAAGATTAAATATTGGCGAATTGCAAATGGAGTCAAAGACATTTACAACTGCTCAAATAGGAGCAAAATCCTACAGATGCTGGAAATCTGAAACAAGGGCGGACATTGCTAAAGATACTCAGCAGGTCTGGCAGCATCTTTGAAGACAAGAAACAGAGTTAACTCTTCAAGTCCGGTCAGACATTTCTTCAGAAGATTCTTCTTCAATTCAATATATCCCGAAAGACTGAAAATTTGTGACTAGATTCAATGTCATACTTAAGCTCGGTGACTACATCCCAGCTTCAGTGATCTGCCAGAGACTGATTGCAATAATATTTCTCTCAACGAGGATACTGTGAGCTATCCCAGCAGACAGTGATTCTCCAGCACCTGTTCAGTGGTTACACATTGCAGCGATATTACACAAAATGTAAAACCCTGTTTGGCTGGCATCTGCAGTAACACAAGGCTTACGAAACTCCAAGTGGTACACAGAGAGACAACTACATAACCCCGGAACACACAAGCAGCTGTCTCACATCACTCGGTGATACACACTTTTCAAACAGTTACCAATGTTATTGCAAGCTTTCAGTCTCACTCCACTGTGTTGGAGAAGCTGTGTGGCTGTGTTTTAATCCTAAAAGCATAAGAGATGTAAGAGCAGATGTCGGCCATTTGGCCCACCGAATCTGCTTCGCCATTCGACAAAATATTGGCTGATCTGATCATCCTCAACTCCACTCGCTGCTGTTTCCAACTTCAGACCTCGCATGAATTGGGAATTCAAGAGGGATTTGAATGACGATTTGGATAGAAATGGTGAGCAGGGAAATGGGAAAAGGCAGGAGATTGACACTAAGGGATAGAGCCAGTGCAAACACAATGGGCTGAATGGCCTCCTTCTGCTCTGTAACAATTCTTGTGTGTCCTGATTCTCTTACTGATTAAAAATCTGTCGATCTCAGCTTTGAATATGCTTAGTTAACCCTGCCTCAACAGCCCTCTAATGCTAAAGAATACCACAGATTCAGTCCCCTCTGAGAGAGAAATTTCCTCCTCACCTCTGTCGTAAATGGGTGGACCTGTTATTTCTGAGATTGTACCCCTGGTCCTGGACTCTCCCACAAGGGGAAACAACCTCTCCACATCTATCCTATCAAGTCTCCCAATATCCTTGTAAGTTTCAATAAGGTCACCTCTCATCCTTCTAAACTTCAATGGGTCCAGGCCGAACATACTTGACCTCTCAATTTCAGTGTGATGAATACAATCACTCTGCTCAGTCCTGAGAGCATAGGGGATAGGATCATGAGTAGGCCATTCAGCCTACTGAACCTGCACCACCATTCAACTACATAATGGTTGAACTAGGGAATGTAAATGGTGCAGGGTGTAAGTTACCCTCCACCTCTTAAAGGGTCTGTTACACCTCTGAGAGTAAGAGATGACGTGCCATGTTAAACTAACCTGATGATCATTACCTGCTGAGTCCTTAAAGGACAGATTTGTATATGATATCACCTCGACTGCCTGGTAACAGACAACATACTGCTCTTAAAGTGCAGTTTCTGCTGTCACAACCAAAACGCAGCTTTGCGCACGGCAAGATCCCAAAACAACGCAGGGCAGGAGGTCTTGTGGTGTGGCGGTGTTGTTCCAACATGGAGGTCTCTCAGTGTGGGGGTCTTGCTCCAACATGGAGGTCTCCCGGTGTGGGGGTCTTGTTCCA
>NC_063368.1:17112815-17117426 GCF_021869965.1 Rhincodon typus
ATGGAGGTCTCTCCATGTGGAGGTCTTGCTCCAACATGGAGGTCTCCTGGTGTGGAGATCTTCTTCAGCATCAGCTTCCAGCAGCCTGGCATGGTGTTCCCGTCCTGAAATGGTGGTCTCGTGCTGGCTCCGATTTCCGTGTATTCCATCATTCCTAAATCAGCTTTCCCTGAGCTCAGGAGCTGTTAACTACACTCTGACAAACTTTAACTTTATTTTATTTTTCTTTTATTATTATGTATGAATTCTGTCATTGATGTAGGTGCCGTGGTAGGGCAACTTGTAAAACTGTATTTTTCATGGAAAAGTACACGTGATAATAAATTCTATTCTATGAAACATTTGCCAAGATACCAGCAGAACTCCCCCTTGAGAAGTGCCACAGGGTCTATTTTCTAGATTTGTAGGGTCCTCAGTTTAAAGCCTCACTTGGCAGCTTGCACTTTTGTATGATATTGCCAAAGTCCTGTGAGATAGACAATGCGCTGCTCTTAACCAAAACATAGAGAACTTTGTATCAGATTTCTGGGATCTCCATCTGCACTATCTGCGCAGACCCAATGGGCAGAAGGGCCTTTTCTGGGCTGTATGGTTCCCACAAAATGTTTGCTTGAACCCTTTCACTCCGTGATTGTAGGATCACCAATAAACACCATCAGTAGGTAGGGGGAGGCAGTGACCTAGTGGTATTATTGCTGGACTGTTAATCCCAAATCCCAGGGAATGCCCTGGGGGGCTCAGGTTCAAATCCTGCTACAACAGATGGTGAAAATCTGGAATTGAGATTCTGATGATGATGGATTTGTTGCCAATTGTTGGGAGGGAGAAGGAATCACAGCTGGATCACTAATGCCCCTTTAGGGAGGGGAAATCTGCCATTCTTACCGGTCTGACTCCAGATCCACAACAATTAACTGTTCTCTAGGCAATAAATGCTGCACCTAGCCTGTGATGCCTCATGAATGCCAACTTTCTTGAATGCAAGGAGACATAGGACAGATTTACTCTAACTCTCTCTTTGCCTTTCTGTTAACAGATCCTTCTCCAGTCACCAATCTCTCTGTGGTGAACAGGACAACAGAGACACTGACAATAAACTGGACAGAGCCTGATGATAAACGAGCCTCCGAATACACGTATAACATCACAGTTACAAATGAAACTGAATCTTTCATTGAGTCCTACTCCACTGTACCAGGACAGAATATGTTCCAAGTGTCAGATCTGGAACCTGGACTCAGATATAACCTGACAGTGAAGGCAGTTACTCCTGAGAACACGCTGAGTGACCCTGAGACTGTAGGAGGCATCACAAGTAAGTTACTCTCCATCGGTTAAAGGGACAGCAACACTGAGGCTCTAAGTGGCAAATCAGAAGGTAACAGGCTCCAATCCAGCCTGCACAGTGATGTCAGCTGGAATCAGCAATTTGGACAGTAAATTTGGCCTCAGGACCTCCAGTCAATGGAATTTGAGGTGGAACTGAATAAACAACCAAGGGTCTAGTTAGCCTTATTGGAAAGTGGTAGTGTAGTGCCTGCTGCGATCAGGGGTGAGGTACAATGGGTTTCTGTTGATGAGTAGACATTCTTTACTGTAATTAGCTTTTGAGAAAGTGTGTGTGGTTTTACTGAGTGACTCATGCCAGCTGTATGGATTAACCCACCAGTTGCACTGTACTCAGCACAAGATTTGTGCATTGCTCCCACAATCCTATGGGACTTTGGAGATGCTGCTTTTTGTGTATTCACTCTTGATGACATAGCAAGGCCAGCATTCATTGTCTATCCACAAAGGCTCTTGAGAAGAGGTTGAGGGCTCAATCCACAAACTCGACGATAAGAAATTGGAGAAACTAGGACCCCTGTTGTCTAGAATTTAAAAGAGAGTTGATCGCATAGAAACATATACAATTCTTACAGAGGTCATCGGGGGTAGATGATAAAAAGGATGTTTCCCTGGGCTGGGGTGGGGGAGAACCAGGGAACACAGCTTCAGGAATAAGATGTAGGCCATTTATGACTGTCTACGGGGTTATCGATAGCCCAGTGGTTTTTAATCTAGAGACCCACATACTGTGGTCCTGGGTTCGAATCCTGCCATGGCAGATGGTGGAATTTGAATTCAGTAATTATCTGGAAATAAGAGTCTAATTGTCAGAAAATACCTATCTGGTTCATTAATGCCCTTTTAGAGAAGAAAACTGCCAATCTTACCTGGTCTGACCTACATGTGACTCCTGGAAGTGTGATGGACTCTTAACTGCCCTCTGGGCAATTAGGGATGGGCAATAAATACTAGCCTAGTCAGTGATGCCCTCATCCCGTGAATGAATTTAAAAAAAGTTAAAAATGACTGAGATGAGGAAGAATTTCTAAACTCAAAGTAGGGGTGTTGAAACTTTGGAATTCTCTGCATGGAATGGGATGGAGAAGGGGTGAGGGGATTTGCTGTGGAGTCTCAATCATTGGGTATCTTTAAAACAGAGATCAATAGATTTTGGGATGTTAAAGATAGAACATAGAACATAGAACAGTACAGCACAGTACAGGCCCTTCGGCCCACGATGTTGTGCCGAACTTTTACCCGAAACCTAAGGTCTATCTAACCTCCACCCCTACCTTATACTATCATCCATATGCCTATCTAATAGCCACTTAAATGCCCCTAATGAGGCTGACTCCACTACCCTCTCCGGCAATGCATTCACGCCCCTACCACTCTCTGAGTAAAGAACCTACCTCTGACGTCTCCCCGATATCTACCTCCTTTCACTTTAAAACTATGTCCCCTCGTAAAAGCTACCTCCACCCTAGGAAAAGTCTCTGGCTGTCCACTCTATCTATACCTCTGATCATTTTGTACACCTCTATCAAGTCACCTCTCATCCTTCGTCGCTCTAAAGAGAAAAGCCCTAGCTCTCTCAACCTTTCCTCGTAAGACCTTCCCTCCATTCCAGGCAACATCCTGGTAAATCTCCTCTGCACCTTTTATCAAGGGATATGGGGTTGACCATGGGAAAATGGCGCTGTGGTAGAAGACCAGTCATGATCTGATTGAACAGCAGAGCAGGGGCTCAAGGGGCTGAGTGGCCTATTCCCAATGATCTCATGCACAACTGAATGGAGTCATGTGGATCCTAGACTGCGAAACGATGCCTCCCTTGACAGGGATTCGTGAACCTGCTGGGTTTTTATGACAACCCTGTCATTTTACGATCATTAGAAGCTTGACTGAGCTGATCAAAATGATCAAGCACATTCACATGATGCTTTTTATAACATTAGTGATTTGTGTCATCACGAGGCTTGTGGCTCTGGGTTGCGTTCTGCACATTGCAGAGGTGGTCACCCTTGACCCCACTGGTGGCTCACAACCTTAACAGTTCCCCCTTGACCTGTGAGTGATCAATTTCTCACACTGACAAACCCTTTTATTGATCTTATTGCACACAATACTACTGCCTGGATTCATTGTTTGTCTCTCCCTTGCACAGGCAATACCATCTGCTCTTCACAGTCCCTTTCATCTGACTGTTGCATGTATCAGGTTACACTTAACCATCTCATTAACATCTCCATTCTCCAGGGAGGGAAATGTCACTAATTTAATAATCCAGAGTCCTTAATATTCTGGAGGGAAGGGTTTGAATCCTACTGGAAAATCTCTTCAACCCCGGCCTCCTCCCATGACCAACCCTCCCTCTCATCCCTGCCTCCTTGACCTGACACAACCTGTTCATCTTCTCTCCCACCTATCCGCTCCTCCCACCTCACTGACCAATCCCCACCACTGCCTACCTGCACTCACCTATCACCATCCCACCTACCTTCCCCACTGCTCCTTTCTCTATTTATTTTTGAGCTTCTCTCCCCCTCCCCCATTTCTGGAGAAGGGTCCTGACCCAAAAAGTCAACTTTCCTGCTCCTTTGCTGTCTGGCCTGCTGTGCTCCTTCAGCTCCACACTGTATTATCTCTGACTCCAGCATCAGCACTTCTTACTATCTCTTAGTGAAATCTAAGCCTTTTTTTAAATAAAAAAATCTGGAATTAAAAGCTAGTCTAATTATTGTCAAAACCCAGCTGGTTTAGTAAGGCTCTTTCTGGATGGAGATCTGCCATCTATACCCAATCTGGCCTACACCACAGATGTGGTTAATTCTAAACTGCCCTCTGAAATGACCCAGCAAGTTACTCAGTTCAAGGGCAATTAGGGATGGAAGTAAATGCTGGCCCAGCCAGGGATGCCTATATCCCACAAATGAATAAAAAACACAATCACGCAACAGTAACACCACCTGAAATGCTACACACTAACTGGATTCATCTTGAATTGCGACCATAACTAAGTGCGGTGTCAAATTATACACAACAAGAAGCCACAAACAGATGACTTGCATTTTGTGCTGATCCCAAGAGGGTAAAGTACGGCTGGATGTTAGGGCACCACCCTGCTTTCTCTCTGAGGGCGATGGATTTTACCTCAACTTGAGGCACATGATGGGATTCAGAATTAAAGTGTCACCTTACAGATGGCACCTTCAACAGTGTAGCACTCCCTCAACACTGACCCTCCGACAGTGCGGAACTCCCTCAGCACTGACCCTCCGA
>NC_063368.1:17117436-17122280 GCF_021869965.1 Rhincodon typus
GCGGAACTCCCTCAGCACTGACCCTCCGACAGTGCGGAACTCCCTCACTGCTGTACTGAGAGGTTGCCTTGACCCCTTGTGATACTGTTCTATTTTTAATCATGTTTATATCCCTGGCATGAACTTACTTCAGATTGAATTTGCTGCTGAAATTCTCAAGCCCAGGGCCTTTTCAATGACTGAGCAGCATGTCTGAACGCCATGTCCAGGAGGCAAAGGATACCACCCTCTGGCTTTTAGGTGGGTTCACAGTTTGGATACCCCCTCGGAGATAGCAATAATTGCCGATGCTGGAGTCAGAGACAACACAGTGTGGAGCTGGATGAACAGACCAGGCCAGGCAGCATCAGAGGAGCAGGAAAGCTGACGTTTCGGGTCTTCAGACCCCGTCATATGTATTAACTCACCAGGGGGCTCATTTTTAAAGTGAAAGAAGAGAGATTTAGAAAAGATATGAGGGGCAAGTTTTTTACACAGAGGGTGGTTCGCGTGTGGAATGAATTTCCAGAGGAAGTGGTGGATGTGGGTACAATTACAACGTTTAAAAGCCACTTGGATAAGTACATGAACAGGAAAAGTTTGCAGGGATATGGGCCAGGAGCAGGGAGGTGGGACTAGTTTAGTTTAGGATTATGTTCAGCACAGACTGGTTGGGCCGAAGGGTCTGTTTCTGAGCTGTATGACTCTATGACATTGTCTTTCTATTAACAGATCCTTCTCCGGTCACCAATCTGTCTCTGGTGAACAGGACAACGCAGTCCCTGGCGATAAACTGGACAGCGCCCACTGATATAAGAGCCTCGAACTACACATATAACATTACAGTTACCAGTGATATTGAACCTTTCAGTAACTCCTCCTCCATTGCAACAAAAAAGAATGTGTTCCAAGTGACAGTTTTGAATCCTGGGATCAGATATAACCTGACTGTGAAGGCATGCACTCCTGAGAACATACAGAGTGACCCTGAGACTGTGAGGGCCACCACAGGTAAGTCACCCTCTGTCGCTTAAAGGGGCAGTCACTCCACTGAGAGTTTAGAGTGTGTGCATTTTGCAGTCCGTGCTGGCATTTACACAGTGCAGAGTTAGAATGTGGAGAGTTTTGTGAAAATTAGACTAATCCAGTACCTTGTAGATGTTTACAGTGCAGAAAGAGGCCATTTGGCCCATCGTGTCCATGCTAGTTAACAAAGATCTTGGCCCACAGCTCTGGAGCCTATGGCAATGCAAGTGAATATCTAAATACTGCTTAAATATTAGTTTCTGATTAAACCACCCTTTCAGGCAACGAGTTCCAGACTGTCACAAGCCTCTGAGTGAAAAATAAACTCTGTTCTCCTCTTAGCCTTGTGTCTCTTACCTTAAATCTATGCCCCTCTACTAATGGAAGAAGTGCATCCTGTGCACCCTATCTAAGCCCTTCATGATCTTTTCATTTCCATTAGGTCCCCTCTCAATCATCACAGTTCTAAGGAAAATGACCCCAATCTATCCAACCTTTCCTTGTAACTCAGACCCTCCAGTCCTGGTAAAGCTCCCCTACACCCTCGCTAATGCAATCACACCCTTCCTTTAACAATAGGGGCAATCACTAATTGAATCTGCTGTGCCTGGAGATATACCTCATCAGAGATGCAGATGCTAAGATAACTGAAATGCACACAGTCCCAAGAGAAAAGCACATTGACAAGTCATAAATCCAAACAGGCTTTGCAAAAGAATGGAGACTGAGCGTGACAGGGACAGGAGAGACAGAACAGAGCTCACATTACTGCTCTTTGTGTGAAGAAAGACAGAAAGTTACCTGTCTGAGCATTTCATATTCTTTAGGCTTTTAAAAACACCTTACAGTCAATTAATCAATTGTGAATTGTAGCGATTGTTGTAAAACCATAAGGAGCAGGAACAGGAGTAGGCTGTTTGGTTCCCCGAGCCTGCCCCACCATTCAATAGGATCATGGTTGACCTAAAATTCCTCACGTCCACTTTCTTGCCCTTTCCCTGTAACCCTCGATTCCCCAACTGATTAAGAATGTATTTGTCTCCCCTTAAATATATACAAGGACTCTGCCCCCACAGAGAGTTCTCTGTGGCAAGGTGTTTCAAAGACTCACAACCCACTGAGAGAAGAAATTCTTCCTCATCTCAGTCTTAAATTGGCACCTCTTCTTTCTGAGATTATGCCCTCTGGTTGTAGACTCTCCCAAAAGGGGAAACGTCAACAATTACCCTATCAAGCCCCTTAAGAATCCTATACGCTTCAATGAGATCACCCCTCAGTCTTCTAAACTCCAATGAGCAGAGTCCCAGCCTGTTTAGCCTTTGCTCTTAAAACAATCCCTCCGTACCGAGGATCATCCTGCTGAACCTTCTCTGAACTGCTTCCAAGGAAGTTATATCTTTCCTTAATTAAGGGGACTAAAACTGCTCACAGTACTCCACATGTGGTCTCACCAGCACCTTGTATGTAGCAAAGTGCAGCAGATTTGAAGGAGATGTTGGTCTGGGGTCGAGCAGAATGATACCTCAGCTCAAAGGCTTAAATTGCAAGGAGAGATTACACAACCTAGGGATTGTATTTCCTGGAAAATGAAATGGTTAGTGATTTAATTGAAATTTTAAAGCTGCTGGTATTAAGGGAACCTAATATTGTAGGTGGAGAGAAACTGTTTTTGCTGGTTAGGGAATCTATACTAGGGGTGTAGTCTAAAGGTACTGGAATCCATTGTTAAGGAATTGATCTTCAGCAACTCCTGGGATTGTAGGTTTACTTAAAGACTTATTATAGCAATAGGGGAGATGATGGCCTAGTGGTATTATCATTAGATTATTAATCCAGAAACACCCAGATAATATCCTGGGCACCCGGGTTTCAATCTCGCTACAGCAGATGGTGGAATTTGAATTAATTTCCAGTTTTAAAAAAATCTGGACTTAAGAGTCTCATGAAGACAATGAATCCATTGCTGACTATCAGAAAAACCCTCTGGTTGTCTCACGTCCTTTAAGGAAGGAAACTGCCATCCTTACCTGGTCTGCCCGACATGTGACTCCGGACCCACAGCAACGTGGTTGACTCTCAAACTGCCCTCTGGGCTGTTAGGGATGGGCAATTAATGCTGGCCTGGCCAAAGATGCTCACATCCCATGAATGAATAAAAAAATTAGTTATTATGTTTCACTAATATAAGATTTTTATTCTTTTTATTTCTTTCAAAGTTTAAAAGACATTTTAATAAGTACATGAATAGGAAAGGTTTGGAGGGATATGTCCAGGAGCAGGCAATGGTCTCGTGGTATTATTGCTGGACTGTTGATCCAGAGACCCAGACAATGTTCTGGGGACCTGGGTTCAAATCCTGCCATGGTAGATGGTGGAATTTGAATTCAATAAAATATCTGGAATTAACAATCTAATGATGACCATGAATCCATTGTCAATTGTTGGGGAAAAACCCATCTGGTTCACTAATGTCCTTTAGGGAAGGAAACTGCCATCCTTACCTGGTCTGGGCCTATATGTGACTCCACATCCACAACAATGTGATTGACTCTGGGCAGTTAGGGCTAGGCAATGAATGCTGCCTAGCCAGCGATGTCCTCATCCCATTAATGAATAAAAAAAATAGTTGAGATGTGATCCAGACCTCCTGGCTTAGAGGTAGGGACACTTCCACTGCACTGTAAGAGCCCTCAAATTCCCCAGGGTAGATATTATCCAAATGAACCTGTTCTGAGATGTTATTACACACTTCAGGGGGCAGGTGGGACTTGAGCCAGGCTTCCTGATTCAGAGTTAGGGACACTGCCACTGTACCACAAGAGCTTGTACCATGTTAGTATTTTTTTTCCTTTTCCTACTCCTTTGCTCTATTTTTCATATCTTGAAAGACTGTTTCATGCAACTGTGTAATTCCTAACACCAAATCACATGTTCTTTTTCATCTATTAACCATCATCAGCAAATCATCCACGTTTTCCAATTGATCAATTTACATGCAAAGCCTGTTAAGAGCAATGCAGACCATTAAAGATGAGGTGGGAATAGGTAGGGGAGAGAAGGGGGAGTCAAAATCAAAATGGAGATGGGAGGGGCCGAATCATGTTATTGTCACTGATTGTAATAGACATCAGGGTGGCCTGGTGGCTCAGTGGTTAGCACTGCTGCTCCATGGAGCCAGGGACCCGGGTTTGGTTCCAACCTCAGGTAACTGTCTGCGTGGAGTTTGCACATTCTCCCTGTGTCTGTGTGGAGTTTGCACATTCTCCCTGTGTCTGTGTGGGTTTCCGCTGGGTGCTCCAGTTTCCTCCCACAGTCCAAAGATGTGCAGGTTAGGTAGATTGGCCATGCTAAATTGCCCATTGTGTCCAGGGATGTGTAGGTTAGATGCAGAGTTACAGCAATAGGATGGGGGAATGGGTCTGGATGGGAAGCTCTTTGGAGGGCCGGTGTAGACTTGAAGGGCCGGATGGCCTGCTTCCACCTTGTGGGGATTCTATGATTGTATGTGGATCTTTCAATGCCTGATCACAAGATGACAGTGAAATCACAGCCAAACACCACTTGTCACACTGCCTGTGAACACACAGCATGAATAGCCTTTCACACTAACCCTCTCTCTGCCTTTCTGTTCACAGATCCAACTGCTGTCTCTCATCTCTCTGTGGTCAACAGGACAACAGATAGACTGACAATTAACTGGACGGAGCCCACTGATAAACGAGCCTCCGAATACACATATAACATCACGGTTACAAATGAAACTGAATCTTTCATTGAGCCCTACTCCACTGTACCAGGACAGAATATGTTCCAAGTGCCAGATCTGGAACCTGGACTCA
>NC_063368.1:17122290-17127845 GCF_021869965.1 Rhincodon typus
CACCCAGACCCACTTCATCCTAATAACCCTGCATTTTCCATGGCCAATCCACCCAGCCTGCACATCTTTGGGCTACGTGAGGAAACCGGAGCACCCAGAGGAAACACACACAGCCACGAGGATAATGTGTAAACTCCACACAGAAGCCCAGAGGGTGGAATCAAACCTGAGTCCCTGGCGCTGTGAGTCAGCAGTGCTAACCACTGAGCCACTGTGCCGCCAATGTCTTCAGTTAGAACATATGTCAGATTTGATTCCTTCCAATAACAGGGTCACAGGGAAACTGCAGCTAGCTCTCAAACATCATCCTATAACTGCTCATAAAGCCTGGACCATGTTAACCCCACTTCTGCCTTTCCGTTCACAGATCCATCCGCAGTCTCTGAACTGTCTGTAGTGAACAGGACAACATACTCACTGACAATAAAATGGAGAGTGCCCACTGATAAACGAGCCTCTGAGTACACGTATAATATTACAGTCACATGCGATATTACAACTTTCAATGCAGCTTACTCCATCGGACCAGGACAGAATATGTTCCAAGTGCCAGATCTGGAACCTGGACTCAGATATAACCTGACAGTAAAGGCAGTCACTCCAGAGAACATACAGAGTGACCCTGCGATTGTGCAAAGTACCACAAGTAAGTTACCCTCCATCGATTAAAGGAACAGGCACTCTGGTGGGCAGTCAGTCTTTGCAGTTTAATGTTTACCTGCCAGCTGTAGAGTTGGGATGGAAGAGACTATTGTGGAAAATAGACTAATTCAGAATCTGTAACAACAGAAACAAACTCCAAATGAATCTATAAAACCTAGAGATGTAGTGCAGCATGGATACGGTTGCTACGGTAGCTCCAACTCACACTGTAACAAGAGAAGGCATGTTCACAAAGAGCAGGCTTTGCAAAAGAGTGGAGACTAAGAGCGACGGGGACAAGTGAGTCGGAGCAGAGCTCACATCACTGAAGATTGTGTGAAGAAAGAGAAAAAGTTGCCTGTTGTAGCGTTTTGTATTCTCGAGATGTTCCAAACCACCCTGCAGCCAATGAATTAGTTTTGAATTGAAGTGACTTGCTTGTAGCAAAATGCAACAGCTTTAGAGGACACATTGGCCTGGGAGGGAATGCAGTGTAGATTGAGCAGACTGATGCACAGGCACCAAGGCTTATATTTTTCATGAACCTACTTAGGCATGTTATAGCATACCTCTGGTGCAGGTGAGACTTGAACTAAGACCTTCTCACCCAGAGGTAGGGACATTACCACTGCACCACAAGAGTTGGTAGCTCCAAGACTTAAATTACACAAAGAGATTACACAAACCAGGAATTGTACTCCCTAGAGACTGGTCAATTAAGGGACAATTTGATTCAGAGTTTGGGCTTAGTCTAAAAGTTTTAGTGATGATATTGAGGAACATTCCTACAAAGATTGGGCAATAAACATTTTCCTTTGCTCATTCATGGATGAGGGTGTCGCTGGCTAGGCCAGCATTTATTGCCTATCCCAGAGGGTAGTACAGAGTCAACCCCATTGCTGTGGGTTTGGAGTTACATGTAGTCCAGACCAGGTAAGGATGGCAGTTTCCTTCCCTAAGGGACATTAGTGAATTAGATGAACCATCTGAAACTCTCTTCTGCAAATTGCAATTGATAATCAGTAAATCATTAGTTTTAAACCTGAGATTGATGCATTTTGTTTCCCAAACAAATGAAGGCATAGGGACAATCAGAGATCAATCCCATTGGCATCGAGTTGCAGTACAGGCTAATTGGGCTGAATGGCCTCCTCCTGATCCCATCTTCACGGTAGCTGTCTTTTCCCTAGAACGCAGGATTTCAAGACTAGGGGGCACATTTTTAAGGTGAGAGTAGAAGCATTTAAATAAGACATGAGGGGCAAATGTTTTACAGAGAGGGTGGTTCGCATGTGAAGTGGACTTCCTGAGGAAGTGGTGGATGTGGGTACAGTTACAAAATGAATATGAGGGATATGGGCCAGGAGCATGCAGGCGGGACTAGTTTAGTTTGGGATTATGTTCAGCATGGACTGGTTGGACCAAAGGGTCCAGGAGGTTCAAGTCCCTCCTGCTTCAGAGGTGTGCAACACCATCTCTGAATAGGTTACATGGGAAGGGTCTTGGTATTTTGTAGTTGTCTCCGCAGTGAGCTAATGAGCTGGTGTGAAACATTGGGAAAACCCCCTGTTAAATGTACAGTGCCTAGGGAAACAGGCTGAATCTTACATGGGGAAGGTGTGATTCAGTTCATAGCAAATGGATTGCATTCAGAGTATAATCGCTTCTGTCGTGTGGCCAATTACAGCAGTAAATGGGTACAGCATGATCCCACAAAACATAGTGACTGGAATGAAGAAATTAAAATTTGAAATAAAATATATCGCACAGGGTACTTGAAAATGGGCACAAAATCTTTTATATTAACCCAATCCTTCAAACCTTTTAAATCCTTCAGATTAATGCCTCCTGTAATCAGCAACATGCTTGACAGTGCAGCATTCCCTCAATACCACACTGACAAATGGCCATTTCCCTATATGATATGCATGTGCCCAGCCCATCAGCCATTCCGCTGACTATCTGACTGCCGGGGCATGTTTGTAGCTCATCAGGGGTCACTGTGAACACTCACTGCCAGAGAACAACCCACAGCTGGAGCTGGTCACAAGACCCAGGACCAGACAAGAGTCAGAAATGTCACTCTCGCTTTCTCTCCTCACTCTTCATTCCTCCCTTTCTTTCCAGAAGGGGCTGACTCTCTCTGGGGATATTGCTTGGGCACTGCTGCCTCACAGCGTCAAGGACCCAGCTTCAATTCCACCCTCCCAAATGTGGAGTTCGCACATTCTCCCCGTGTCTGCGTGGGTTTCCTCCGGGAGTCCCAGTTTCCTCCCACAGTCCAAAGATGTGCAGGTTAAGGTAGATTGGCCATGCTAAATTGCCCCATAGTGTCCAGGGATGTGCAGACTAGGTAGGTTAGCCATGGGAAATGTGGGGTCACGGGATTGGGTGGTCAGTCTAGGTGGGATGCTCTTTAGAGGGTCAGTGCAGACTCGATGGGCTGAGTGGCCTCTTTCTGTACTGTTCTATAATTCAAGTCCAGCTTCCTGCATCTTCCTGTCAGGGATATCAGCGAGTTAACCCGCTGCATCTGATGTGGCTCAACCCATTCTCAGCTACCGTCTAATCTTAGATCTTTGTCCGATGAGGGAGTCAGTGGGTGTAGGGATAAGCAAGAAGGTAGAGCTGAGATCGGGCAGCATCTTACTGAGTAGCAGAAATGGCTGTAGGGCTCAAATAGCCTATTCGTGATCCCAAGTCACATGTTCAAAGAAGTGCACATCCTCACAGCATGGACGCACAGAGTCATACAGTGCAGAAACAGGCCCTTCGGCCCAACCAGTCCATGCTGACCATAATCCCAAACTAAACCAGTCCCATCTGCCTGCGCTTGGCTCATATCCCTCCAAATCTTTCCTATTCATGTACTAATCCAAATGACTTTTAAGTGTTGTACCTGTACCTGCATCCATCTCTTCCTCTGGAAGTTCATTCCACACACAAACTACTCTCTGTGTAAAAAAAAATTGCCCCTCACATCTTTTTTAGATCTTTCTCCTCTCACCTTAAACATATGCCACCTAGTCTTGAAATCCCCCACCCTAGGGAAAAGACATCTGCCATTCACTTTATCTATACTTCTCATAATTTTATAAACCTCTATAATGTCACCTCTCAACCTGCTACGCTCCAATGGAAAAAGTCCCAGCCTATCCAGCCTCTCCTTATAACTCAAACCTTCCAGTCCCGGGAACATCCTGGTAAATCTCTTTGGAACCTCTCCAGCTTAATAATATCTTTCCTATAACAAAGTGACCAGAACTGGACACAGTATTCCAGAAGAGGCCTCACCAATATCTTGAACAATGTCAACTTGATGTCCCAACTCCTATACTGTATAGTGTTGAGGAATGCTTTAGGATGTTTTGAGGTTAAGTAAGAAGCCTTATAATTACAAATCTTCCCCCTTCCCACCACCCTTAGGATTAAAAAAAATGACAATGTTCCCATTGATAGGCCTCTAGACGGTGCTACATATGACGTGAGGCTGGAATCGGGTACACAGAGTGCTCCTGACAATGAGAGGGAGCATGTCTTTCCTGGAGCAGGCAGTGTCTTGGACACATGTACCCAAAACATGCTCCTGAGAAGCATTCAATCAAATAGCAATTAAAACCAGAACAGACCACATGTGGTCAACAGTGGGTTCTGGGTTATCTACAGCAGAACAAGACCAGTCAGCCCATCATGCCTCTACCAGCTCTCTGAAAGTGCTATCCAATTAATTCCTATCGCCAGCTCCTTCCCCATAGCCATGGAGCTCTTTCCTTTTCATGAATGACTTTTTGAAGGTTCATATTGAATCGAGATTGGCCAAGCCTTCTTTCTCTCTCTCTCTTTCTCTTTGTCTCTAGCCCTTTTTCACTTTATCTTGCCCTCTCCCTCTCCCTCTCTATCTCTGTCACTTCATCTGTCCAATAAGCCACCTTTCTATCTCTCTGACCTTCTCTCTAAAGTGCCCATGATTTTTCTGAAGAAGGGTCCAGACCCGAAACGTCAGCTTTCCTGCTCCTCTGATGCTGCTTGGCCTGCTGTGTTCATCCAGCTCTACACCTTTTTATCTCAGCTTTTCTCTGACCTTGTTTCTCTCTCACACCCCCTGTCTGTCATCCTCTCTCTTTCTCTGTCTCTTCCACCCACTCTCTTACTCTCCCTCTTTCCCCTTCTTCCTCTTGTCCTTTTTTTCTTTCTCTCTCCCTCTCTTCCCCTCTCTCTCATGTGGTCCCTCGCTCTCTCTCTCTCATTCACTTTCTCTTTTTCCCTCTCTCGCATCCTCTCCCTCTCTCACTCTCATCATCTCTCCCTTTCTTTCCCTCTCTCTGTTTCGTCCTCTCTCTCCCTCTTGTCCTCTCTCTCTCTCTCTCGCATCCTCTCCCTCTCTCTTGTCCTCTCTCACTTTCTTTTTCACTGTTCCTCTATTTGCATCTCTTTGTCTGTTTATTTTTTTCATCTTTATTCCATGTGATGTAACAATCCATTTTCTAATTCCCTCCTGTCATCTGTGACACTGTCCCACTCCACAACAGTTCATGTTAACTCATTAAAAGCAGAAGGTGCTGTGCTCAGCCTAATCCCTTGGTGCCTTTTACAGCTCCTGGTGCCATCTCCAGCCTTCAGTGCAGTGAGATCTCAGGATACTCAATCCTTGTGGTATGGAGCAAGCCAAGGGGCAACTACACTGGATTCAACATCTCCTCGTATGATGGAGGCCACTTAGTAACTGCTCAGACCATCGGAAAGAAATACAATTTCCTGGTTGAAAACTTGCAGCCTGGACGGAAGTACACATTCCACATCTACACACAAACTGGCCAGTCTCACAGCGCGAGGATAACTCAGCAATGTTGGACCAAGTCAACCCGTGAGTATTCCAGATCCAAATATTTCTCCTGTCTCAGGAACAAAAACAA
>NC_063368.1:17128245-17151797 GCF_021869965.1 Rhincodon typus
AGAAAACAGAGTTAACGTTTCGGGTCCGGTGACCCTTCCTCAGGTGCCAGACCTGCTGAGCTTTTCCAGCAACTTTGTTTTTGTTCCTGATTCACAGCATCCGTAGTTCTTTTGGTTTTTATTTAGTATTTCTCCTGTCTCTTTTGAGACCAATGCATTTTTTTAAGAATTCTCGGTAGACCGCTCTCACTATGTTGCCCAATAAGAATCAGCATCTTCAGAGAAGGAGAAGACTAAATTGAGGAGAAAATGGAGAATCAGTGTTTTACAGAAGTCTATCTTCTTCACACTAATGAATCCACTAGACTAACTGTCATAGTCATAAGATTTCCATTCAGTTTTGCAAGCAGAGAGAAACATAGTGTCAATGTCACTGATCCAGTAATCTAGGCTCTCAAGCTAATGCAACGGTCTGGATGATCCAAGGGTTCAAATCCCATCACATCTGGAAATTTGAATTGAATTAAAGAAATCAACTTTTTTTTTAATGTCCTGGAATTGAAAGCTAGTCTCAGCAATGGTGATCATGACAATGCCATTGCCATAAAAACTCAACACCATAGACCCAAAGAGTCATAAAGCATAGAAGCAGACCCTTTGGCCCACCATGTCTATGCCAACCAACAAACACCAATCTACACTAATCCTATTTACCTGCACTTGGTCCATAGCTGACAATACCCCAGCATTTTAAGTGCTCATCCAGACACTTCTTAAATATTGCAAGGGTATCTGCCTTCACCATCTCTCAGGCAGCATGGTCCATATTTCTCCCAACCTCTGGGTAAAAACGTTTCTCAGATAGATTACAAAGAGATCTTGATCAATTTGGTCAATGCGCTAAGGAGTGGCAGATGCAGTTTAATTTTGATAAATATGAGGTATTGCATTTTAATCAAACAAGCAAGAGCAGGACATATATAATTAATGGTACAGCCTTGGGTAGTGTTGTAGAACAGAGAGACCTTGGGGTCCAGGTATATAATTCTTTGAAATTTACATCACATGTAGACAGGGTGGTTAAGACAACATTTAGCACGCTTGCCTTCATTGCTCAGACCTTTGAGTATAGGAGTTGGACATTATGTTGAGGTTGTACAGGATGTTTGTGAAGCCTCTTCTGGAGTACTGTGTCCAGTTCTGGTCATCTTGTTATAGGAAGAATATTATTAAGCTGGAGAGGGTTCAGAAGATACTTAGCAGGATGTTGCTGGGTATGGAAGATTTCAGTTATAAAGAAAGGCTAGGACTTTTTCACTGGAGCATATGAGGTTAAGAGGTGACCTGAGAAAAGTTTATAAAATTATGAGAGGTACAGTAGTGTTAATGGTAGGTGTCTTTACCCTAGGATGGGGTATTTCAAGACGAGGTGCACATTTTTAAGGTGAGAGAAAAGAGATTTAAAAGACATGAGGGGTATTTTTTTTACACAGAGGGTGGTTCGTGTGTGGAATGAACTTCCAAAGGAAGTGGTGGATGAGGGTACAATTACAATGTTTAAAAGACATTTGGATAAGTCCATGAATAGGAAAGATTTGAAGGGATATGGGCCAGGAGCAGGCAGATGGGACTAGTTTAGTTTGGGATTATGGTCGGCATGGACTGGTTTGACTGAAGGGTCTGTTTCTGTGTCGTATGACTCTCTGATTAGCCCTCCTCATCTGCATTTATCAGAATCAATTGCTGTCTGCATGCTAACCGTACGTTTCTTGTTCCGTGCAGCTATTATCATTGGAGCAGTCATAGGCTCTCTCCTGGGCCTGATCCTTATTGGTTTGTTGCTGTTTTTCATCATCACCAAGCGAGTACCATGGGGGTAAGTGTTGCTGCTTGATGGGCACTGAGTGGGAATTTTGTAATGTTAGGGCAGCCAACACAGATCCCGGAGCTGAGCTCACCTTTCTTCCATCAGCAACATCAAGCAGACTGGCAAAGTGGTTTGTGAATCCCCACTCAGAGTAAAAGCCTCCTCTCTCCATTGCCAGCTCGGGTTACCCTGTGTGAATTGGCACTTCGAGACATTTTCCATCCTGTTTCTAACGGATGTGCAGTACCATCCAAAATCAGTTTTGAACTAGCAATAAGCAGGGAGTTGAGTTCAGGGTGACAATGCAGGGCTATTGTGAATGATGTCCTATTGGTGTGCAAGAAGGTCCACTTTCCAGATTTATCACTGGATGAAATGAAGGGAATTTTACCCTAATCCTGACCTATGCGGAGTGTTTGATTGGACAATTTGAAGACATTGAAACTGAGAAAATGGGAGCAGGAGTAGGCTAATCGGCCCCTCAAGCCTGCTCTGCTATTCATTATGATCATGGCTGATCATCCAACTCATTAGCCAGTTCCTGCTTTGCCCTCATATTCTATGATCCCCTTAGCCCCAAATGCTAGATCCAACTCCTCCTTGACATCATACAACGTTTTGGCAGTGACTACTTTCTGTGTTGAAGAATTCAATAGGCTTACCATTATCTGGATGAAGACATTTCTCCTCATCTGAGTCCAAAATGACTTACCCTGTATTCTTAGACTGTGACCCCTGGTGATTGGGAACATCCTTCCTGCATCTATTCTGTCTAACGTTCCAACCACTAGTCTCATGGGCAGAGTGAGGTATTATCTGGCCTGGGAATAATGAGTAGTAAGGAAAGGGAGCAGAAGTAGGCCATTCAGCCTCTCAGTACTGGGATATATTCACATGGGGAATCTGTAAGACCTCCCAGGCCAATCTTTGAATGGTGCAATCTTTGAAAGCACTGCAGATTGGTGATATCTTTCCTTTTCATTTTGTTCTAGGAAAGAAACAAATCGTGACCTTTCACTAATGTCTGCTACCCCTAAAGAATTCAAGTAAGTGGAATTTTCATCTATTCCCAAAGGTTCTGACTATTATCTTAACCCTACCCTAAACTCCAAAGCTTCATCCCCATGGTTACCCATTCTACACCACGTCATGCTTTCTTGGGGTACTTTAAACACATTTGACATGGTGACAAAGTGCATTAATAATCCAGAGGCTAACATCCTGGGGTCATGGGTTCAAATCTCACCGTGGCAGCTGGTGGAACTTAAATGTAATTCATCTGGAAGTGAAAGATAGTCTTGGAATTGCTGCCAGACCTGCTGAGTTTCTCCAGCGATCTCTGTTTCTGATGTAGGGAGTAGGACAAACTGGAAGGTTGATTGAAAGGACTTGGGCAGACTCGATGAGCTGATGGTGTCCTCCTTTGCTGTACTAAAGTAGACTCAGAGTGTCTTAATGGAGTAGTTTTCACCCATGCTCTGTTCTGTTCACCAGACCCGTCCATCTGAGCGAATATGAGAGTTACTTTCAGAGAAAGCATGCTGACGCTGATTTTGGATTTGCAGAGGAATACCAGGTAAGGAAAGAGTGGATCACAGGATAGGTTACTTAATTTTAAATTGAAATGTTTAACGGTGGCGCTGGAAGAAAGTGGCTGTGTGTCCCCAGTGTGTGTGTTCTCCATGTTCCAGTGTATTCCCTGTGTGTGTGCGTGCGTGTGTGTGTGTGTGTGTGTGTGTGTGTTCCCAACGCTGGCAAGTTTGACGTATCATGGCTGAGGACATGGTGAGCAAGGAGTTGATGTAGAGTAAGGTTGAAAGTTGCAGGGAATGTGGATTCTTTAGCCCAGAGACTAACTGATGCTGCCTCTCATTCACAAACTACAGAGTCTGAGCACCGTGGGCATTCATCAACCATTAGAAGCTGCCCTGCTTCAGGACAACAAAGTAAAGAATCGATACACTAATGTCCTGCCATGTAAGTAACAAAAGTGCTTGAAATCAGAAATAAAAACCAGAAATGCTCAGTTGGGTAGGCAGCATCTGTGTGGAGATGCACAGGCACACAAACACACACACATAAATACATACACACGGAAATATACACTCTCATGTACACACACACACATAAACACGGAAACACATACACACAGACACATACATGCATACACACACAGACACACAGACAGATACAGACCCACACGCACACACACAGATACAGACCCATAGACACAGACACACACACACAAACATACACACACACAGACACACTAAGACACACACACACACACGCACGCACACACAGACCCAAAGACACAGACACACACACACAAAAATACACACACACACACACACACAGACACACATTGTGGCTGATCCAGTGAATGCAAATGTTCCAAAAGGAAATGAGAAAAGTTTGGGAAGTCCCTGAAAAGACACAGATGAGTGTAACCAGGATTGGGATGGGGGTGTAGTGGGTAGGGGTTGGATTTCAGCTATGAGGTTCAGTTGGAGAACTGGGGTTGTTGTTGTTATGTTACTGGTGTTGATCGAACAATCATTCACTCCTCTAAGTTCATTTCAGATCACAAAACACACTTGCAGCTGTAAAACAAACAGTGCCATAGAGCCAATATCAAGAATGCTGGAGAAACTCAGCAGGTCTGGCAGCATCTTTGTATGACCCTTCTTCAGAACTGAGTCAGGAGTTGTGACTGGAGACCAGACTGGAAATGTTGACTCTGTTTCTCTCTCCACGGATGCTGTCAGACCTGTTGAGTTTCTCCAGCAATTTCTGATTTTGTTTCAGATTTCTGGATTTCAGATTAAATAACTGTGACACAGGAAAAGGCCATTCAGCCCATCATAGAGAGGCAGTGGTGGAATGGGAATGTCACCGGACTAGTAATCCAGAACCCCAGGTTCACATTCTGGGAATGTGGGTGCGAATCCCACCATGGCAGATGGTGACATTTGAATTCAGTAAAAGTCTGTAACAGAAAGGCAGTTTAGTGGCAATCGTGTAACCATTCTTGATAATTGGAAAAACCCATCTGGTTCGCTAATGCCCTTTAGGGAAGGAAACAACCATCCTTACCTGGTCTGGCCTACATGTGACTCCAGACACACAGCAATGTTGTTGATTCTTAACTGGCCACTGGGCATTTAGGGATGGGCAATAAATGTTGGCCCAGACAACGACGCCCTCATCCCATGAACGAAAAAATAAAGATTTTCGAGCAAGCAGCTGTATTTTGCTTTTATTCAAAAGCAGTAGAGTAATTGTAATCACTGCGTTACCTGCACACTCCCAGTCAGACTCAACCCTATGCAGAATTGCTCCTTAAAGCATCTTATGTCCTTAAAGGTAGTCTCTTAAAGGCAAAGGCACACACACAACAGCTCTCCATGAAGCTAAGGAGATTTGGTAGAGATTTTGATTATGGAATAGGCAAATGATAGTTGTTTGCATTGGTTGACAGTATAAGGATTAGGGGACACAGATTTAAGGATTTGACCAAGAGTTATGAGAGGGAACGTATGGAAGAACACTTTTACCCAGCGAAAAGGCCAACTGAATCTCTGGAAGTTGAGACAATTGATTGTTTCAGTAGGATTGGTAGCTTGAGTGGAGCCACAGGGAGATTGGGATTGACTGGCCCCTGGTCCAGGCACCTGCATGGATTTCCTTTCCACTTATTCTTTCACAGGATGCAGGCATCGCTGGCAAAGCCATCAGTTGTTGCCCATCCCTAATTGCCCTGGAACTGCATGGCTTGCTAGGGCCATTTCAGGGGACAGTAAAGTATCAACTACATTGCTGTTGGTCTGGAGTCACATATAAGCCCAGAGCAAGTAAGGAAGGCTGATTTCCTTCCCTAAAGGACATCAGTGAACCAAACGGATTTTTCCAACTATCAACAATGGCTATACAATTGCTGTCAAACTGTCTCTTAATTACAGAATTAAACAGGTTACTGAATTCAAATGTCACCATCTGCCATGGTAGGATTCACACCCAAACTCCCAGAACATGAATCTGGGGTTCTGGATTACTAGTCCAATGACATTCCCATTACACCACTGCCTCTCTATGATGGGCTGAATGGCCTCCTCCTATTCACAATTACTTTAAGCTGATATTCCTGCGTGCAGAAGATGTGTACTGCACCATTGTGCTTATTGCCGTCTCCTGGTTGGAAGAAAATTTTCTAAAATTATTAATTCTTTTCCTTGGTTGTTTAACAAACCTATTTTTGGCCCTTCCTCATAAGTTAGATAGTTCTTGGTGGTACAGGATTCAATAGATTTTTTTTTCCATTTGTCTTTCTGATAGCTTTGCAGAATGGAAGAGACGGATTGAGTGAGAGATAGCTTGGGCCTTTGTTAATTCCAACAGTCCTACGGTGGGATTTAATTCATTCCAGGATATTGGCATGCATTTCCCTATTGGCTTTACGTAATTGGAACCAGGGCCAGTGGATCTCATTGACTATGGGCTCCCTGATTGGGGTTGTTAACTTGGATCCAATCAGGGAGCCCTGGATCACAGATATAAACAGGAGATTCAGAGAGTCTCCTCACTTTAGGGACTGGCTCTGAGCAAGCTGGTCAGACCTCCATGTACAAACCACGTGTGAATAAATGGTGACTTGGTGATGGATAGTAAGAACTGCCGATGCTGGAGTCAGAGATAACACAGTGTGGAGCAGGCCAGGCTGACATTTCTTTCTGAAGAAGGGACCCGACCTGAAACGTTGGCTTTCCTGCTCCTCTGATGCTGCCTGGCCTGTTGTGTTCCTCCAGCTCCACACTGTGTTATCACTTAGTGACAGATACCAGCTTCTGTGCAATTATTTCAGGCTCAGTTGGCCATTTCCCAGTCAACCACATCGCTGTGTGATCTGGAGTCAAATGTAGTCTGGACCAGGCAAGGTTGGAAGATTTCCCTCTCTAAAGGACATTAGTAAACTGGATGGGCTTTTATGGCGATCAATGATAGTTCCATCAAATAACAAGACTACCTTCACATTCCAAATTTATTCATTAAATTTAAATTCCGTCATGGTGAGATTTGAACCAATGACTTCAGAGCCTGGGCCTAGTAGGTTACTAGCCCAGTGGCATTACTACTATATCACCTTCTGTCCTCTTCTGGTCAGGCTTATCCCCAGAGGAGGCTTTCTGCCTCTCAATATAGATAGTCACTTGGCTCATTCATAACGTTTTCCCTCTCTTGGCATTTTCAGACGATGCATCCCGGGTTAAACTCACTGCTCAGCCAGGAAACAACACTTCAGACTACATCAATGCCAGCTACATGCCGGTAAGTGTTACATATAAGTTGGAAAGGGTTCAGAAGAGATTTACTGGGATGTTGCCTGTTATGGAAGGTTTGAGATATAAAGAATGGCTGGGACTTTTTTCACTGGAGTATAGGAGGTTGAGAGGTTGAGAGATAAGAGGTCCAAAGGTGTGCACGTTAGATGGATTGGCCATGCAAAATTATCTATAGTGTTCAGGGATGTGTAGGTTAGGTGCGTTAGCCATGGAAAATGCAGGGTTACAGGGATAGGGTAGGGGATTGGGTCTGGGTGGGATGCTCTTTGTAGGGCTTGTGTGAACTAATGGGCTGAATGGCCTGTTTCCACACTGCAGGGATTCTCTGGATTCAGTGGACTTTATAGAAGTTTATAAAACCATGAGAGGTATACATAGGGTTAATGGTAGGTGAATTTTCCCTTGGTTGGAGAATTTCAAGATTAGGGGCACATTTTTAAGGTGAGAGGAGAGAGATTTAAAAAAGACATGGGGGCAAATTTTTTACACAAGGTGGTTCGCACATGGGATGTACTTCCAGAGGAAGTGATGGATGCGGGCACAGTTACAATGTTTAAAAGACATTTGGATAAGTACATGATTGGGAAGGCTTTAGAGGGATACGGACCAAGTACAGGCAGATGGGACTAACTAGTTTATAGTTTGAGATTATGGTCAGCATGGAGAGGTTGGACCAAAGGGTCTGTTTCCATGCTTTATGACTCTATGACCCTATGTGAAGGATTAAGAAAGGCTTTTATCAAGGCCTGCACCTGTAACACTGACAACCCTGACCCCAAACACTCACATCAGGAAGATGTAATAGAAAGCACAGTGAATGTAAAGGGCTTGTTGCTGAAGCTAACAGAGACCAGAAAGAGGCACGCTATCAGATCTTTCACCTCTCCCTCACGTTGACAGTTTGTCTAAACAGCTTGTCCCAGTAGTTGGGATGGGTGGCATTAGAACCCAACCACCATTCCTTGACATTTAATGGCATCACCGACACTGCATCCCTCACCACCTACATTCCTGGGGATCAACATCAACCAACAACCTAACTTCACCACTCATGGCAAATATTGTGGCCATGTGTGCAGCTCAAAAGTTGGGATTTTTGAGTCATCACCAGCCCCACAGGTTTTCCCAAAGATTTTGTCCACCATCTACAAGGCATGGGTCAGGCGTGTGATGGAATACTCCCCATTTGCCCTGGATAGGCGTAACGACAGTCAAGAGGCTTGACACCATTCATGTGTTTGGCACCACATCTGCCATCTTCAACAATTACTCCTGTAACCATCGACGGACTATGACAGCAGTGTCTGCTGTGACTTGGAAAGGCAAACCCACCACTTCTACCACCTAGATGGACAAGGGCAGCAGATACAGGAGAACACCACGACCTGCAAGTTCCCCTCTGAGCCACTGACCATCCCTCACTGTCATTGAGTCAAAAGCCTAGCACTTTCTGCGTCACACAATGGGTGTACCTATAGCCCATGGTTCAGAAAGAAAATTGACCATTATAGGAGTAATTGAGAATGCACAGTAAATGTCGGGTTTGCCGATAGAGCCCATTTCCTAAGGATGATCCCCGTTCCGATGAGCCAGAAACTGAATTTTAGGGACTATTATTTGCCTCCTCATATGGATGTCCTCATTTTGCTCAACTGCCCTGTCTGGAATGCATTCTTCTAACTTGTCCACACCTCAGGTGGTCCCATGTCATTGGCACCACAGGGAAGCCTCATTGTCTTCATTCTGTTCAATGCCTTGCCCTGGATGGTTCGTGTTGGCATTGGAGGATTTCTGAGCGGGACATTGTGCATGCCCTCCACTGCGTCCTCACGCCATCCTTTCCCATTATAAATGTCTGGTCCTGATAGTTCAGACGATACTGTTGCCTACATATTTTTTTTTGTCCTATTGTTATTCCGTGGTTTCTGCTCAGGTTTCACTCCTCTTGGCTCTCCACAGGGTTACAGGTCAGACAAGGAGTTCATCGCTGCCCAGGGGCCATTGTCAAGCACACTGGAGGATTTCTGGCAAATGATTTGGGAGCAGAAGACGGGGGTCATTGTGATGCTGACAAACTGCATGGAAGGAGGTCGGGTGGGTCAATGATTCCAGGTTTGGGCCGGACCAGTCTCAAAGCGAAAGGTTGAGGTGTTGGGGGAGTGGTGCGGTGGCTGGTGCGTGAGGTGTTGAACAGCCACTGTCACGGTTTGGGGTCACAGTTCAACGTTGCTCGATTTCACACAGTGAGGTCCCCCGGTCCTCCACACGAGCTGAATGTGAGAGTACAACTGCTGTGGTGACTGGACGTGTGGTTTGCCTGGGACTCTGAAGGGAGGCATTCTCAATGTTCTCAGTGTGTGTACTAGCATTGTAATTAGGAACAGGAGTAGGTCATTCAGCCCCTCTTGCCTACTCCACCATTCAATAAGATCTTGGCTGATCAGTTTGTTGCCTCAACTCCACTTTACTGCCTTCTCCCAATAACTTTACTGGTCCTTATCGAATCAGCTCTACCTTAAATATATTCAATAAGACAGCCTCCACCACTCTCTGTGGAAGAGAATCCCATGACCCTCTGAGAGGCCAGCATTTATTGCCCATCCCTAATTGCCCAGAAGGCAGTTAAGACTCAACCACATGGCTAGGATCTCGAGTCACATGTAGGCCAGACCAGGTAAGGATGGCAGTTTCCTTCCCTAAAGGGCATTAGTGAATCAGATGGGTTTTTCCAACAATTGACAATGGATTCAGGGTCATCATGAGCTTCTTAAATGCCTTAATTCACCAGAATGTCTGATATGAAAAATCTAAGCTACACAGAGAGACTGGGTTTGTTTTCCTTGGAGCAGAGGAGGGATCTGGTGGAACTATACAATAGACCCAAACCTTCCATGGTGGGATTTGAACACAGGACCCAGATCAATACCTGGGTCTCTGGATTAACAGTCAAGCAACAGTACCACTAGGCTATTGCCTCCCCTGTCATGGTGACAGGATCTGGGGTGTGGGGCTGGGGAAAGGACTTGGAAGGAGGTTTTCGGGGTCTGATTATTTTGACAGTCTCCTTTGGATTCTGGGTCATATTGGTGCATGCCTCCCAGCAAAGTAGTGACAAAGTCTCGATGTTAGGTCCCGATCCTTTGAGATCCTACACTGTTCTGCCCACAAGGTATCAGATTGGGGTGTGCTTATAGCACACTTCGGCAAGAACCCTTCCAGATCCCTTCAGTCTCATACACAACGGGAGGATTCCATTAGATGTCATGCCAGATTGCAGAGCCAGAGCCTCATTCTCCCACTCACCTGGATGACAAATTGAAATGTTGTACCAGCAAAGCACTCGAGTCACAGAGAGTATCAGAGATTTTCAGTGTGGAGGATCTCAAAGAGAGCTCACTCCCCAATTTCTCCACAAGACTTGTGTGTTGCACTCCTATACCAATTACTAGGAAATTTCCAAGGGTGGTAATAAAAATGTGTGGGAAAATGATTGGAAAACTGTGGGGTGGGGTGGGGGGTCACTTTATTCAAAGGCAGCTGGAACATAGAACATAGAACATAGAACATTACAGCGCAGTACAGGCCCTTCGGCCCTCGATGTTGCGCCGACCTGTGAAACCAATCTGAAGCCCATCTAACCTAAACTATTCCATTATCATCCATATGTTCATCCAATGACCATTTAAATGCCCTTAAAGTGGGCGAGTCGACTATTTTTGCAGGCAGGGCATTCCATGCCCTTACTACTCTCTGAGTAAAGAACCTACCTCTGACATCTGTCCTATATCTATCACCCCTCAATTTAAAGCTATGTCCCCTCATGCTAGCCATCACCATCCGAGGAAAAAGGCTCCCACTGTCCGCCCTATCTAATCCTCTGATCATCTTGTATGTCTCTATCAAGTCACCTCTTAACCTTCTTCTCTCTAACGAAAACAGCCTCAAAACCCTCAGCCTTTCCTCATAAGACCTTCCCTCCATACCAGGCGACATCCTGGTAAATCTCCTCTGCACCCTTTCCAATGCTTCCACATCCTTCCTATAATGCGCTGACCAGAACTGTACGCAATACTCCAAGTGCGGCCGCACCAGAGTTTTGTACAGCTGCAACATGACCTCATGGCTCCGAAACTCAATCCCTCTACCAATAAAACCTAACATACTGTACGCCTTCTTAACAACGCTATCAACCTGGGTGGCAACTTTCAGTGATCTATGCACATGGACACCGAGATCTTTCTGCTCATCCACACTACCAAGAATCTTACCATTAGCCCAGTACTCTGTATTCCTGTTACTCCTTCCAAAGTGAATCACCTCACACTTTTCCGCATTAAACTCCATTTGCCACCTCTCAGCCCAGCTCTGCAGCTTATCTATGTCCCTCTGTAACCTGCAACATCCTTCCGCACTATCCACAACTCCACCGACTTTGGTGTCATCCGCAAATTTACTAACCCATCCTTCTACGCCCTCATCCAGGTCATTTATAAAAATGACAAACAGCAGTGGCCCCAAAACAGATCCTTGAGGTACACCACTAGTAACTGAACTCCAGGATGAACATTTCCCATCAACCACCACCCTCTGTCTTCCTACAGCTAGCCAATTTCTGATCCAAACCGCTAAATCACCCTCAATCCCATGCCTCCGTATTTTCTGCAATAGCCTACCATGGGGAACCTTATCAAATGCTTTACTGAAATCCAAATACACCACATCAACCGCTTTACCCTCATCCACCTGTTTGGTCACCTTCTCGAAGAACTCAATAAGGTTTGTGAGGCACGACCTACCCTTCACAAAACCGTGTTGACTATCCCTAATCAAATTCTTCCTTTCTAGATGATTATAAATCCTATCTCTTATAATCCTTTCCAACACTTTACCCACAACCGAAGTAAGGCTCACTGGTCTATAATTACCAGGGTTGTCTCTACTCCCCTTCTTGAACAAGGGGACAACATTTGCTAGTCTCCAGTCTTCTGGCACTATTCCTGAAGACAATGACGACATAGCACTATTCCTGAAGGTGACCTGATACAGGTATCTAAAAGAACAAAAGGTTTGGATAGAGTGGATACAGAGACAATGTTTCCTCTGGTAGGGAAAAGACGAACTGCTGATCGTTAATTTCAGTCACCAAGAAATCCATCTGGAAATTCTAAAGAAACCTCTTCAGCCAGAGAGCGTTGAGAATATAGATCTCACAAAGATAAAGCATTCTATCTGGATGCATCATGGCTTGGTACGGCAACTGTTCTGCCCAGGTCCACAAGAAACTAGCGAGTTGTGAACACAGCCCAGACCATCACACAAACCAACCTTCCATCCATTGACTCCATCTATATTTCTCACTGTATTGGGAAGGCAGCCAACATCATCAAAGACCCCTCCCACCCCGGTTATAATCACTTCCAACCTCTTCCATTGAGTAGATGATACAAAAGTTTAAATACACATACCAACAGATTCAAGAACAGCTTCTTCCCCGCTGTTATTAGACTTCTGAATGGACCTCTCAAATTTTAAACTGAATGCTGATCTCACTCTTTGTGCACCTTCTCTGCAGCCACAACATTGTATTCCTCACTCTGTTCTATTCCCCTAATGCACTTTGTATGGTATGATCTACCTGTACTGCACACAAAACAAAACTTTTCACTGTACCTAAGTACATGTGACAATAATAAATCAAAGCAAATCAAATCAATGCAGCTAAGGGCAAGCAAATGAAGGAGAAGAGTCTAGAGGATGATTAAATTTAGATGAGAGATCGGAGGAAGCATAAGTAGAATGTAAACACTTGAACAGACTGGTCACGTCGAATGGCCTGTTTCTGTATTGGGTATTCTACATAATCCTGTATAATTATTTTTGATGAGTCCCTCTCAAATGTGTTTTCTTTTTGGTTCCAGGTCAAATGTGAACGCTATTGGCCACTGGATTACACACCCTGTACCTATGGAAACATCGCAGTTACTGTCTCCTCAGAGACCATTCTCAGCGACTGGACCATCAGAGACTTCAGTATCAAACAGGTTGGAGGCTGGAGGAATATTAAAAGGTTCTAGAAAGACCATGGTGGTTGCATATTTTATTTGGTAACCATTGTCTTCAATAATAGTGGCAACACAATACAGATGTCAGTCAATGACAATGAGCTATAAGCAGCACATGGCTGAGTGGTTAGCACTGCTGCCTCACAGCATCAGGGACCTGGGTTGCTGATATTCCTGGGATTTGGCTCTGGCTTTGGACATGGGAAATGCCGGGTTACAGGGATAGGGTAGCGTGCTGTTCGAAGGGGCATTGTGGACTCGATGGGCCAAATGGTCTGCTTTCACTCTCTAGGGATTCTATGATTCCTTGGATTCTATGAAATAACCATCGCTGAATCCCCCACTATTACTAACCCCTAGGGGTTACCATTGACCAGAAACTGAACTGGACACATCATTGAAAAACAGTGGCTACAAGAACAGATCAGAGGCTAGGAATCCTGCAGTGAGTAACTCACTCACTAACTCCCCAGAACCCGTCCACCATCTATAAGGCACAAGTCAGGAGTATGGTGGAATACTCACCACTTGCCTGGATGGGCGTAGCTCCCACAACACACAAGAAGCTCAACACCATCCAGGACAAAGCAGCCCGCTTGACTGGCACCACATCCACCACCTTCACCATTCACTTTTCTGCCACTGATGCACGGAGGCAGAAATATGTGCCATCTACACTATGTACTGCAACAAATCACCACAACTCTGCTCTGAGGACTAGGTGTCTCCCTTTTTTGTTCCCCAGAATATGCCCCTGGTATTTTGTTTTACTGAGGCATGTCTCCCTCAATTTGTCACCTAGTGTTGTGCTTGTCAGGAAATGTTGGACTGTCTCTTTTGCACTTACTAATGTATTCTATTGCCCCTCTGGTTCCCAACTTCATTGCTCAGATCATTGAGTATAGGAGTTGGGGCATCATGTTGCCATTGTACAGGACATTGGTGAGGCCACTTTCGGATTACTGTGTATAGACCTAGTCGCTCAGCGATAGGGAGGATGTGATTAAATTGGAAAGGATGCAAAAAGATTTACAACTACGTTACTTGTTCTGGAAGGGTGGGCAAGTGGGACTAGTTTAGTTTGGGAAACTTGGTCGGCATGGACAAGTTGGACCAAAGGGTCTGTTTCCGTGCTGTATGACCCTATAACTCCTTTGGAAACACTTTCCAACTCCCAACCTCCGCCAGGTCAAAGGAGACCACCACTCTGTGTAAGTTCCTCACCGAGCCACTCACTATCCTGACTTGGAAATCTATCACCGTTCCTTCGTTGTCACTAGGTCAAAGTCTTGAAACTCCCTCCCTAGTAGGAACAGAAATTCCCAAAATGGCACTTGATCTCCAAGGAACAATTTCTCAGCAGAGATGATTGAAACTAGGGTTGTATTTTCTGATGTGAATCTAAAAGGTTAAGAGGTGATTTGTCTGACGTTTTCAAGAATTTAAGGAACACATAAGGCTGAAGAGAGAGGGAGAGAGAGAGACAGAGAGAGAGGGAGAAGGAGAGAAAGGGAGAGAGAGAGAAAGAAAGAGGGAGAGAGAGAGACAGGTGGGGGAGAGAGAGAGTGTGGGGGTGGAGAGAGAGAGAGGGAGAGAGAGAGGGAGATAAGTTGAAGAATAGAAGCAGAGTAGGGGCAGAGTCTAAGAATTAGAGCCAGACGTTTCAGTAGTGAGGTTGGGAAACATGTCTATAGACAAATGATGGATGGATTTTGGAACTTGCTTCTGCAAATCATAGAATCCCTACAGTATGGAAGCAGGCTACTTGGCCCATCAAGTCCATACTGACTCTCAGAACAGCAACAACCACCACCCCCCCACCCAACCCTTTCCTTGTAACCCTGCCTTTCCCATGGCTAATCAATCTAGCCTACACATCTTTGGATTGTGGGACAAAACTGGAGCAAAACCACACAAACACAGGGAAAATGTGCAAACTCCACACAGACAATTACCTGAGGGTGGAATTGAACCCGGGTTCCTGGAGCTATGAGGCAGCAGTGCTAACCACTGAGCCACCGTGCCACCCCAAGTGGTGGTCAAGACAAGATCAATTGTTCATTCTGATTGAGGCTTTTATTTAAAGATAAGGGGCAAATGAGAGGGGTATATGGAGTTATATCAGAGATCAGCGGAATTTCATTAAATAATGGACCTTGGATTGAGGATAGGGACTGGGTTTAACCATTTTCCACACAGTGGAAAATCCCAGCAGAGGTTCTTGGGTTTGCTACAGGTCTGGGATGTCCATTGGAGTGAGGAAAGGGATGAGCAGTTCCCAGTAGAGCTCTGGGAGAAAAGGAAGCTGCAAAAGGAAAGGAGACTCACCCTCTGCTTTCTCCGGATAGACTGGATCTTCGGAGATACGCTCAGTCTCACATTTCCACTTCACTGCCTGGCCAGATCATGGAGTTCCCAAAACAACAGAGGAACTGATAGCCTTCCACAAAGTACTTCGGGATCACCTGAACAGGAAAAACCAAGGTTTTCCGATTGTACACTGCAGGTAAATACGTACTGTGACTGGATCTCTCTGCTCTGCCTTAAGTCAATAGCTGTACTCTCTCGACTTCTCAAAAACACCCAACTGTTGTGTATGCAGTTTACATGGACTAGTTAGAATAGCACAGATTGGCTTAATGTCAGTGGGAGGGAGCTGGAATAATGTGTTACAGTCAGTAACATGGAGCTGAGGGAGAGAGATGGCTAACTGAGTGAAAGTGGGAGGGAGCTGGAATAATGTGTTACAGTCAGTAACACAGAACAGTAAAATAGAGAAAAGGGTTCGCATATAAATATGTGAATAACAAGCAATGTCAGTGGTGATGTGATAGATGATGGAGAGACTCTGAAGCGAGAAGTGGCATTTTTGAGCTTGTGCTAAATCTGTGCATTGTTATAAGAACGTGAATAAGACTTTCAGTGCAGACAGCCCTCTTAAGTTATTGGGTAGTCAACTTCCTCCAGGACCAATCCCAGAATAATAGATGGTGGCAGTGGTAGGAACTGTTTCTGGTTTATCCTCGTTGGAACTCACCTCCCGAGCTGTTTTATCATTTATTAAAGACCCCATCTGGTTCACTAATGGCCTTTAAGGAAGGAAATCTGCCATCCTTACCTGGTCTGGCCTACATGTGACTCCAGACCCACAGCAATGTGATGGAGTCTGAGATGCTGTAGCAAGCCACTGCATTCAAGAGTAGTTAGAGAAAGGCAATAAATGTTGGCTCTGCCAGTGATTCTCACATTTCATATAATATTGAAGAAAGGAAAATCTCTAGAGGGAGAAACGTTAGTGAGTGACCATGTTTGACTATAGAACATAATTAGGCCACTTGGCTCTTCAAGCCTGTTCCTCCATTCAATAAGATCGTGGTTGACCTGATTTTAACCTCAACTCCACATTCCTTTTCCTCCCTAACAGCTCAGTGGTTGCAACCATAGCTCACAATCTGCAGTCACTAAAGAAGGTGGCTCACATCCACTCACTGCCTTTTCAAGAGTAATTAGGGATGGACAATGAACGCGGGTCGAGCTAGTGATGATTATATCCCCAGAAAGGATAGAGCAACAGGGTAACGTTTGGCTGAAGGGGCCACAGAGCTAAAAGCCAGAGCTGCAGCTGCTGCAAGAATCTATCTACCTCTGTCTTAAAAATATTTGTCGATTCTGCGTCCACTGCCTTTTGAGGAAGGGAATTCCAAAGACTCACAACCCTCTGAGGGAAAAGAAACTGGATTAGCATTGAAAGAGACACAGTCAGTAACACAGGGCTGTAACTGGGGAGATCGATTACTCAGTGAAGGTGTGACAGAGCTGATTGCTATTAAAGATGCAGATGAATGCTTCATTTCATCAGAATTCTTGGTAGCGGGCTGTGTTTTGGGGGAGCTCAGAGGGGGGAAAGCCTGACTAATTAGTTTCAATGTCTGCTGTAACCCGATCTTGGTTGTAACCACAGTGCTGGAGTCGGGCGGACAGGTACTTTAATCGCATTGGATTACCTACTTCAGCAAATGGAACAGGAAGATCTGGTCGATGTTTATGGGATTGTCCGCAAAATGAGGCAGAACCGGCCTCTGATGGTCCAGACAGAGGTACGACATGTTTCCTCTTGCTTTTGCTGGGAATTTATTTGCTGTAACTCAAGAGCGGCTTCACCTCCCGCATCTGGATGGGATGCTCTTCAGTGGATTTGATGGGCTGAAAGGCCTGCTTCCACACTGTAGGGGTTCTGTTATAAACAGCGTGGCTGCACGAGCAGGTCAGAGGCTGGGAATCGTTCAGTAAGTAGCTCACTTCCTGACCCCCCAAAGCCTGTCCCACCACCGACAAGGCACAAGTCAGGAGTGTGATGGAATACTCCCCACTTGTCTGGATCGGTGCGGCTCCAACAAAGCTCAAGAAGCTTGACACCATCCAGGACAAAGCAGATTTATTGATGGATTTCACTCACCATCTCCAACACTCAGCCACTCCACCACTGATGCCCAATGGCAGCTGTGTGTACCATCTTGCAAGATATACCAAGAGTCATTTGATGGTCCCTTCCAAAAATGCCACCTTTACCACCTACAAAGATAAAAGCAGCAAATGCAGGGGAACACCCACTGCCTGCAAGTTCCCCTCTATGCCACTCAACAGTCTTCACTGTTGCTGGGTCAAAAAATCCAAGAACTTCCTCCCTAACAGCACAGTGGTTGCAACCATAGCTCACGACCTGCTGTCACTCAAGAAGGTGGCCTTTTCAAGCGCAATTAGGGATGGGTAATGAATGCTGGTCTAGCCAATGATGCTCATATCCTCAGAAAGGATAGAGCAAAAGGGTAATGTTTGGCTGAAGAGGCCACAGAGCTAAAAGCCAGAGCTGGAGCTGCTGCAAGTTTGAAGCGAGGGAAGTGGTTAGTCCATGAGGAAGGCTCAGAATTGGGCACTGAGCTTCCGTACAAGAATGAGGAAGGTTACAGCCGCACATCCATCACCCTTCCTCATTTGTTCAAACTCCACAGGCTCATGGAAAATGCTCCCGTCATAACACTGAGTGCTCAGAACTCCAACAGAATGTGACCAGGGGGTGCTCCCTACAGTGAGACTCTCCGATTCAGACTGAACTCAGCCCATCACTGGTGACTGAACTCGGTCTCCCCCCATGCTGCTCCGAAGAGTCTGTGTACGAAATGAGCTTGCATTTCTGAGCTTCTTCTCTGTTTGACACGGAGAATCGAACGCCAATTTATCCAAGAGATCAGGAGGCCAGTGATTGTGGGGAAAAGTAAATGTCATTCGGAGGCACTTTGTGATTAAAGGGAGTTTTACTCAGTATCCAACCCCGTGCTGTCCCTGTCCTGGGATGGGGACAGTGTAAAGGGAGCTTTACTTAGTATCCAACCCCGTGCCATCCCTGTCCAGGGAATGTCTGATGGGGACAGTGTAGAGCGATCTTTACTCAGTATCCAACCCCGTGCTGTCCCTGTCCTGGGAGTGTATGATGGGGTCAGTGTAGTGGGAGCTTTACTCTGTATCTAACCCCGTGCTGTCCCTGTCCTGGGAGTGTTTGATGGGGGCAGTGTAGAGGGAGCTTTATTTAGTATCCAACCCTGTACCGTCCCTGTCCTGAGAGTGTTTGATGGTGACGATGTAAAGGGAGTTTTACTCAGTATCTAACCCCGTGCTGTCCCTGTCCTGGGAGTGTTTGATGGGGGTAGTGTAGAGGGAGCTTTATTTAGTATCCAACCCTGTACCGTCTCTGTCCTGAGAGTGTTTGATGGTGACGATGTAAAGGGAGTTTTACTCAGTATCTAACCCCGTGGTGTCCCTGTCCTGGGAGTGTTTGATGGAGATGGTGTAGAGAGAGTTTTTCCCTGTATTTAACAGCATGCTGTCCCTGTCCTGTGTCCTCATTTCAGTGCTGTGGAGGTGCCAGTGTTGGACTGGGATGGACAAAATCTGAAGTCACGCAACACCAGGTTATAGTCCAACAGTCTTACTTCATGTGACAAAGGAGCAGTGCTCTGAACGCTTATGAGTTCCAATAAACCCTGTTCAGCTATAACCTGGTGTCACGTGACTTCTGACTCATTTCGATAACCACATTTACCTTGAATGAAAATGTTTTAGTGTTATTGTGAGGAGTATAATCTTTTCATCTCTGTTTTCCATTTGCCGGTGTTTAGCTCCAGTACATCTTCCTGCATCAGTGTATGTTGGATACAATCCAAATGAAGAGGGAGCCTGAAGAAGCCATTTACGAGAATCAGCGGGACCTTATCTATGAAAATGTTAGTGCCATCCATGCTACAGAGTCACATGTCATTTAATTAGTTAGAACACCGTTCCTTGCTGCCATGTTACTATGGTACTGCAATGAAATGTGCCTCGAACCCCGTGTATGTGCCTTTATTCTATACCCCTCACACTGGGGTCCCCCGAAGGCTGTGGCTCAAATGAATCCAGTCTTGCCAATGGACTATGAATCTTTTGTAATCACTTGTACATCATTGATTCATGCCACTGTTTGTATCTCCATGTCAAAGTGCCTCTTTTTCTGAAAATTAAAATTCTCCGTGTATCCCACTGTCTCTCCGTGTATCCCACCATCTCTGTGTTACTTCCTCTGTCTCTATGTGACCCTCACTGTTTCTACATTGTTCCCACTGTTGCTCTTCACACTGTCTCCCTGTGCCCCTCTCTCTCCCTCTGTGTAGCTCTGTCTCTCCATGCCTCCCTCTATCTCTCTGTAGCTCCCTGTCTCTCTGTGTCTCCATCTGTCTCTATGTCTCCCTTTGTCTCTCCGTGTCTCCCTCTGTCTCTCTGTGGCTATCTCTCTCTCTCTGTGATCCCCTCTGTCTCTCTGTGTCTCCATCTGTCTCTCCATGTCTCTCTCTGTGGCTCCATCTGTCTCTCCATGTCTCCCTCTCTCTCTCTGACTCTCTCTCTGTGACTCCATCTGTCTCTACCTGGCTCCCGCTTGTCTCTGTGTGTCCCTCTGTCTCTGTGTAGCCCCCTCTGTCTCTCTGTGGCCCCTGTCTCTCCATTTCTCTCCCTATCTCTCTGTGTCTCCCTCTGTCTCTCCGTGTCTCCCTCTGTCTCTGTGTGGCTCCCTCTGTGTCTCCGTGTCTCCCTCTGACTCTGTGTGGCTCCCTCTGTTTTTCCGTGTCTCCCTCTGTCTCTCCATGTCTCCCTCTGTCTCTCCATTTCTCTCTCTATCTCTCCGTGTCTCCCTCTGTCTCTGTGTGTCTCCTTCTGCCTCTCTTTGCCCATACATCCAGCAGATATTTATATTGCTATCCTGTACATTCCAATGGTTGTTTAGAAAGAGTTTGTGCTGGCATGATTCCAGTTGTATCCTCACAGGGAAAGCAGCCTATTGATGTTCACAATAGCACTTTACGTCACTTTACTGGGATTGCAGGATCTGTGAATAACCCCGCTGTTTACAACAGAGGCTCCAGACAAACATTCACCCCCAAACCAGTCTCCCTCACCCACAGTCAGGCAACCAGTTTCCTTGGTTGACCGAGAGGGTAAACGAGAGAGGCCTAAGGTAGGAGTTGGGTGGACTGACCCATGTTCAAATGTCTGAAGATCGAGATGAAGGAAGGGAGTTTAGATCCTAAAACAAGCAAAGAACATAACCTGAGCAACCCCTCAAGAAGCCTTCATATTAAACAGTGAGACTGTTCCATAACATCATGGGGATTTCATTGGTGCTGGAGCTGATTTATGTTTTGGTAACTAACTTTGTTGTGAATTACCCAGCGAAGGTTGAAGGTTTTGGGCATGAGGTATGTGGTAACAGTAAGGAGGAACATTATTGGCTAATGAATAATGAACCAGGAATCACTGCTTACAGGAGAAGTAAAGGTGGAGACAATGAAGATTTCAAAAAGGGAAACTGAATGGGTACTTGAGAGAAATTAAATTTGCAGTGTGCCAAGGACAGAGCGGGCACATTGGGACTAACTGATAGGCTCTGGAGAGAGCTGGCATGCATTCACAGGGCTGAATGGCCTCCTCCTGTGCATGGCAGGGGTTCTGTGAGGTCCTGGCCAAAATATTAGATGCATTGTGAGAAAGGTTGCTGATTCGTTAAAGTCTGTTTTACATTGCGAAATCAAGATGAAATTTACCCTCACTATCCCTTTATTGTTCCTCACTATCCCTTTATTGTTCCTCACTATCCCTTCATCGTCCCCTCATTATTACCCCACTCCCTGTCCCCTCACTGTCTCTCCACTGTTCCCCATTCCCCCCCAGCTATCCCTGTATTGTGCCCTCAATGGTACCTAATAAAACTCAGGCATCACACTGTGCTAGACTGGACTGACTGCACTGGCACTTGACTGCACTGGCACTGCACTGGACTGTACTGTACTGTACTGTACTGCACTGGACTGCACTGGACTGTACTGCACTGGACTGGACTGGACTGTACTGTACTACACTGGACTGAACTGGACTGTATTGTACTGGACTGGAATGAACTGGACTGGACTGGACTATACTGGACTGCACTGCACTGGACTGGACTAGAATCAGCCTGCACCAGACTGTGGGAAATGAAAGGCCTGTTACCCTGGGGTCTCCCTGAGGTTGGGTGAGGACGGAAAGATCACACGCCCTCAGGATCCACATTGAAAATCTCCATGGCAGCCTTCCTTCACACTGCAATGAACTGTTTAGATTTTAGGACTAATTCTGTTTGAGTGCCTCTTATAAAAGAAGGCTCTGACCAAGAGACATCTCCAAGGCCTGGAAAACTCTCACAGGTTCATCGGCCCAACTGTACCAAGCATGCTCGCCTCCCCAAAAACCACCGCAACATGACACAGGTCCACATGTTAGAATGTAAGAATGGTATAATTTTTGTACAACTCTTTCTAATTCTGATATTTTATTGGTGGAAATAAATTTGGAAGATAAGAGGTGTTGCCTCACACCCACCAACCATCAATACAACCGTAAGTGCCTGGTGCCAACCACATCCGACACCATCGCACTGTTGGTGAGGCTACACCCACATCTGTTCTCTTCCAGTTTATGACTGTACAAAGCAATAAAGAATAAGTTTATTTGTTGTAATAATTTGTGCCTGTCAGTTACTTAAGTGGACAGACCACACAGGGAACTGACCGTGAGAGAATGCCTGTGCTTATGACAGTGACTATGAGGGTGATTGGGAGAGAGTAGATGTGTTGGAGTGAGGAGTGGATATGTGTAGGGGTGGGTGTGCGTCTACAATTATTTCTGTAGCAGTTTCAATTCTCCAATCCTATTTCCAACCAACCCATTGCATCTGAACGCTGCTCCCACCCTGACTGGGTGGACCATGGTCAATGTCCCTTTGCTCAATGTCTGTGGCTCCATACCTCGCTGTCCTTCCATAATAATGCCTTCAATCTCTCTTCTCGGTGCCTGCCCAGTGATCAATTCCCCCACTGCTAATGCCCCATCTGCCCAATTACACCCCTTCTCAATGCCCATCTTCTTGACATACCCTCCTGCTCGATGCTGTCTGCTCAACCACCCCCCTTGCTCCCCAACCTTGCTGGATGCTCCTCATCTCAATGACCTGCTCCTCAATGCCCTCCTGTGATCGATGCCCCTCGGTCGCTGATATTCCTGGTATTTGACCCTGGCTTCAGGTTCTGTTTGGTATAAAGGAGATCGAGGGGAACATGATGATGGCAGACAATGGATAAGGTCAACACATAGCACCTGCTCCTACTGGTGGGTGGCACAGTGGTTAGCACTGCTGCCTCATAGCACTAAGGACCTGGGTTCAATTCTACCTTTGGGTAACTATCTATGTGGCGTTTGCACATTCTCCCCAATACATGTGGGTTTCCTCTCTCAGTCCAAAGACGTGTGGGTAAAGTGGGTTGGCCCTTAGTGTCTAGGGATGCACTGTGGGAAATGCAGGGTTATAGGGATAGGGTATGGGGCTGGGTCTGAGTGCAATGCTTTTTGGAGAGTTAGTGCAGACTTGATGAGTTGAATGGCCTCTTTCTGCACCGTGGGGATTCTCTGACTTGGATTCACAGAATTAAAGCTTTGGGCATGAGATTGGGGAGGTATGACAGCAAGAATGTTTCTACATGACAGGAATGTGCCCAAGAGGGCACTAGAAATGGAGATGAATGATTTTGAAAGGAAATTAGACAGGCACTTAAGGGGAATAAACTCGCAGGAGAGTAGGAGATTGATCTCAAATTAAGGCTGCACCGTGGCCCACAATCCTGGCCTGAATTTATAGCCAGAATCCAGGCTCAAATCTCTGGAGAGTCTTTAACACAGAGCCTAAGATAACACCATATGAAGCTGCACAAATCCCGCAGGCCAGGC
>NC_063368.1:17156797-17170065 GCF_021869965.1 Rhincodon typus
GGGGGTGAGCTGCCTTTTTGAAGCGCTGCAGTCCGTGTGCTGTGGGTTGACCCACAATGGCCTTAGGGAGCACACCCTGATCAGGGAGAGAATTGTAGGATTGTGCTCCTTTGATCTGAACACCCCCTCCCCCAGCAGTTCTCACTGTTTTTGTGCGCAGTCTTTTGATACATACACTTCAGTGAAATACAGCAGCTGTGTTACATAAACTGAGCACTGCAGAGCTCGAGTGTCCCCTGAGGCATGTTGCCATGGTGATGATTGCCTTTTAGGTGAATGGAACTGATCTGATAGCTACCCAGTGACATCTGCTTTCTTTACATCAACGAAGTACAGACATATTACAGCTACAGTCAACCTTGAGATGCAAATGCAGCCAAAAGCTGCTGGACCAAGGCAACATTTAGCCTCACTTAGCTCAACTGAGAAGCCTCAGCCTACAGGATGTTAATGGGCGCTTCAGCTCCCCACCAAAGCAATGTGTCACCCACTGAGGCTTAGCCACATCACAGATGATCAAGAGATAACAAGGTGTAGAGCTGGATGAACACAGAAGGCCAAGCAGCATCAGAGGAGCAGGAAAGCTGAAGTTTTGGGTCTGGACCCTTCTTCAGAAAATGATCAACCCTGTTTGGACACATTCTCATGACCTCCTGCACCCACTTACACGCCCCAGTGTTCTCACCATGGTCATCTCGCTTGTCTATTCTCTTACCGAAAGGAGGATGAACAGATTCGCCATTCCCCAATTGGACAATTCTTCACTGTCATTCAAACAGCCTCTTCCCAAGGCCTAATAATTTTAAAAATTGTGAACGTGCATATTAATAAGAGCATGTTTTGCTGACCCAGTAACATTCTTTTATCCCCTGGATGTTGGTCTTGGTCAATTTTGTCTGATCTGGTCTGGTCAAGTTGGTCTGGTCAATTCCTGGGACTGCCCAGTGAACCCTAAAGGTTTAATAACTACAGACTGATCACTGGGATGGTGCTCCCAATTGGACTTGGCTAAGACTGTTCTTTCAAAAGGATCTAGTTGACACAAGGGTGAAGTGGGAACAGTTCAACTAAAATCTGATTTTCCCACATTGAGCATTAAAGGGTTTACTCTGATCCAACTGGAATCAACTTGCTTCAGTGTGTGTGTGTGTGCCATTTTTCGATTATTTGTTACAGAATCAGCCAGTTGGTCGTTGTCCTCAAATTTCTCCATTGTCAACTGTTAAAAATTGGGCGTTTGGCTGATGTTACCATGACGCGTAGAAGCAGAGTAGGCCATTCTGCCCATCGAATCTGCTTCGCCATCCAATGGAAGTTCAAGATAAGAGTGAAGTCAGCATTCCAAGGGCTCTTGTGGTGCTGTGGAACCTCTGAGCTTCAAGACCTGAGTTCAAGTCTCACCTGAAATAAGACTCCCAAACAGGCCAATTTAAAATATTTAAGAGTTCTTGTGGTGCAGTGGTAGTGTCCCTATCTCTGAGCCAGCAGACACAGGTTCACCTGCTCTTAGGGGAGTGTAATCACATCTCTAAACAAGTTGATTAGAAACTATGAGGCCAGCATTCTGGGACATGGAAACCAGAACTAAACAGTTTGCACTGGAACCCCACAACAAAAGTGCAGGAAGAATTTTCCTCGTCAACAACCTGGAGAAAGAGAACGGGAAGATGAAAAGGTTTGTGCTTCATTCCCCAACTGCATTGATGCAGCAGATTCAAAGTTTTAACACAACCCAAGACACAGAGCAGCTGCAAAATCAGACAAACTACTGACACTTAAAGAGATATTATAGGACAGGGGAGTAAAGTGGTTGGGGTTAGAGGAGAGACGAGTGGAAAGAGGAAAAAAATTTTGGAAGGGAATCATAGAATAGAATCCCTACAGTGTGGAAACAGGCCCTTTGGCCTAACAAGTCCACACTGACCATTGGAGCATCCCACCCAGGCCCATCCCCCTAATCAACACATCCCTGAACACTACAGGCAATTTAACATGACCCATCCAGCTAGCCTGTGCATTTTTGGACTGTGGGAGGAAACCCATGCAGATGCAGGGAGAATGTGCAAACTCCACACAGACAGTCACCTGAGGGTGGAATTGAACCCAAGTCCCTGGCACTGTGAGGCAGCAGTGTTAACCACTGAAACACCATGCTGCCAAGCTCCAAACCTTGGCTTCTAGGCCACTGAAAGCATGGTGTGTGTGAATTGTCTGCTGTGAGCTTTACATTGTACCAGTGCAAAATGGTTCAAAATTCAGAAATCCTTTTCTTCATTCTTTCACAGGACATAGGCGTTGTTTGATTTTGATTTTGATTTTGGTTTTATTATCACGTGTACTCAGGTACAGGAGTACAGTGAAAAATGTAGAATGTCACCACACAAGGCACCAACTTAGGTACAAATACCTAGGTACAGGATCTGAAGGACAAAGTAAAAAGAAAGAACAAAGTTAAAAGCTAAACATTGCAATAATAATAGTATAGCATAAAATATATAAAGTAAGATTAAAAGTTACACATTGCAGAACTTCCTAGGTTTAAGTAGAAAATAAAGAAGTAAAGGCTGAAAGTTCAAACGTTACAGTCTTTCTTAGGTGCTGAGCCATGGTGGGACCCCACTTAAATTAAAAATTGGAAGTCCAAGCTGGGGCCACACCACGCTGGGCCAAAAGACCACCACGCCAAGTCAAGAGTCCACCTCACCAGGACTGTGCAGAGTCCGAGGCTGGGAGTCTAATGCCAGAAGTCCGTGGCCGGGAGAAGAAAGAAGAGAGAAGAAGGAAAGAAAAACACAAAAGAGAAGAAACAAGGACAGCAAATGGACAGAGCGGATGAGCTCTGTCTGAAGGGTCCTACTCCGCTGCCATCTTGTTTGTTACAAATGCTAAATCAGCCTTGAATTGAGCAACTTGCTTGGCCGTTTCAGCCAGCAATGAAAAGTCAACCGCGTTGCTGAGTCTGGAGTCACATGTAGACCAGACCGGGTAAGGGTGGCAGATTTCTCTGCTTGAAGAGCGATAGCAAGCCAGAGTGGTTTTTGCAATAATCAGTGATAACTTCATGAACTCCCCACCTCCTCCGCCCGCCCCACACTTACTGATTCAGTTTCCAATCATTAAAATTGAATTTAAATACCAAGGTGGGACTTGAACCTGTGCCCACAGATTGTTAACCTGGACTTCAAGATTTCCAGTCCAGTGACATTTACCACAGTGCCACCAAGACATCCTGAAGTTGTGAAAGCAACGATAGCTTTCATTGTCATCAGTTTTTTCAAAGGGAACAACATTCAAAAGGAACTACCTGAATAGGAAGGTTTTACAGGGATATGGGTCAAATGGGACTAGGTTAAGCTGAGATATCTGGCTGACATGGATGAGTTGGGCCGAAGGGTCTGTTTCCATGCTGTACAGCTCTATGACTTTAACTGAATAAAATTCCCGCACTATCTTGATAGGATTAGGACCTGTTTTCCTACAACTTCATAACATAACCCGTGCTCTGCTGCACTTGGGAGTACCCAACAGGAAGAATCCTGGAATGCTTACAGATGCCTATCCAAAAGTCCCATAGAGTAGCAGCTTTAATATGAGTACGATCTTTGTTTCCAAACAGTCTGTTAAATATCTCAGGGGCACCATTACAGTGAATGCAACTCTCTCCTGTTGATCTCTGCCTTCATGCTGTACCTGTACCTGGGACGTGTTTCAGCACATGCTATAGGAAAGATGATGTGAAACTTGAAAGGGTTCAGAAAAGATTTACAAGGATGCTGCCAGGGTTGGAGGGTTTGAGCTACAGGGAGAGGCTGAATAGGCTGGGGCTATTTTCCCTGGAGCATCGGAGGCTGAGGGGTGAACTTATAGAGGTTTATAAAATCATGAGGGGCATGGATAGGATGAATAGCCAAGGTCTTTTCCCCTGAGTGGGGGAGTCCAGAACTAGAGGGCATAGGCTAAGGTGAGAGGGGAAAAGGTTTAAGAGGGACCTAAGGGGCAACATTTTTATACAGAGAGTGGTGAACGTAAGGAACGAGCTGCCAGAGGAGCGGGTACGATTACAACATTTAAAAGACTTGGGTGAGTATATAAATAGGAAGGGTTTAGAAAGATATGAGCCAAATGCTGGCACATGGGGCTAGATTTATTTAGGGTATTTGGTCGGCATGAAGGAGTTGGACCAAAGGTTCTGTTTCTGTGCCGTACAGCTCTATGACTCGGGCACTCTGTGCTGTCTAAGTGACTGAACTTGCTCTGCCTAAACTCAGAGCAGCCTGGTAGCAATGTGCCTCCAGATCCCTGGATCAGACACATTCTTATTAATTCACACTCGATCGCTGAGGATTGCAGTGGCAAATCAGGACTAAACTGTGGATTAAAACAAAATGAACCACATTCGCACGTTTAATTCCCGGGCTCTTAATTCACTTATAGAAGAGCAGGCAGGGAAGCGGAGCCGAGGCCCAGGTGAGATCAATCATGATATTAAATTGTGGAGCAGGCTGAACAGCCTATTCCTAGCTGTTTTGTTCTTAAGCTCTCGTGAACATGGGTTCATCAGTCACCCGGATCTCAGCGGGTAGTTCACTTGGTTCCGAGATGTAAGGTTATGGGTTCAAGTCCCATGTGAGGAAATTAAGAACATAGGCAGAGACTCCAGTACAATACTGTGGGAATGCTGCACTGTCAGAGGTACAGTCTTTCACAGGATATATCCATCTTCCGTGTTAGCTTTTATGTAGCAGCTGATGGAATTTAAATTCAATTTAATAATAAAATCTGGAAATTATAAAGCTACTGTCAGTGAGGGTGACCCTAATAATTGTCGTGAAAACCATCCAGTTCACTGGCACCCTGCAGGGAAAGGAATTTGCCATCCTTACCCAGTCAGGCCCACGTGACTCCAGGTCAGCAGCAATGTGGCTGACAATTAACTGCCCCATGAAATGGACAAGCAAGCCTCATAGATTAAGGGCAATTAGGGAAGGGCATCAATCGGTGGACTTGCCAGTGACACCCACATGCCGTGAAGGGAACAAAGGGGCAGAAGATGTAGATGCCACTGAGTAAAGCTTAAATAATGCCCCCCCTCCAGCCAATGACATTGGGCTGAAGAAGGCTGCTAGTATGGAACAAGGCCATTTGGCCCATCATATCTGTGCTGTGCGGTCACCTTCATGGAAAAAGTGGGTGAGGATTGCAAAACTACACCCAAAACGTGTTTTTTTTTGTTTGAAGTTAACTTGTACAAAAATGTTATTAGACACCTCTGGAGCGGGAGGGGCTTGTACTTAGGCCTCCTGGCTCAGAGGTGGGAATGCTTCCACTGCACCACAACAGTCCTTCCATCCAAAATATGAACTTATCTCCAGGTGCCGGCCTAACTGCTGCCCTTTTCTAGACCATTAAACTGTAAAACATAGGAACAGAAGTGGGCCATTCAACCCAAAGAGTCTACTCCTCCATTCAATATGATGGCCAATCTGATATCCCCCAACTCCAATTCCCTGCCTTTTCTTCATAACTCTCGATGCCTTTCCTGATTGAAAGCCTTGAATATACGAATGACCCAGTCTCGACAGCCCACTGGGGTAAATTTGGGGTAACTGCCAACAGTTATCAAAGATGATTGACATGCAGTGAACTGGAACTCAGCAACAAGTGGCTGAGCATTTCCCTGACCGCACAGGGAAGGTTAGGCCTGGTTCTCCTGCTCTAAATTCTCCCCCATTTCCCCCCACCCAACCCCGTCACCTCGAAGGAGAGTTGACAGGCCTTCATGGGGCCTAGGCCCTCTGTCTCCTAGTGGGTTTTCCTGGTCTGGATTTCCCTCATGGCCTGCTCATTCCCGAGTGCCACCAGCACCTACACTGCGGTGATGACCAGTGCTCCACGAGGTGACACCTTCACACCTTTAAGTCCATCTCCCTGCAGTCCCTGCTCATGATGGTGATGGAGACCAGAAGCCTCTCCTCTCACGCCTTACACATATGGGACTCAGGGTTCACCTCCTCAGGGGCCACCTCCTCAGGGGCCTCCCACCCGCATTGGTGAGGACGAGGCTCTCCATCAGTCAGTACACACCCCTCTACTTCTTCCAAGTCTGAGAACAAATCATGAGGAGTATAGATAGGGTGAATAGCCAAGGTCATTTTTTTTTACCCTGGGTTAGGGAAGTCCAAAACTAGACTGCTAGGATTTAAGGTGAGAGAGGAAAGATTTGAAAGGAAGCGGAGGGTTAACTTTTTCACATACAGAGGGTGATGCATGCATGGAATGAGCTGCCCGAGGACGTGGTGGAGGCTGGTACAATTACATTTAAAAGGTATCTGGCTGGGTACATGAATAGGAATGGTTTGGAGGGATATGAACCAAATGCTGGCAAATGGGCCTGGATTAATTTAGGATATCAGGTTGGCATGGACAAGTTGGACTGAAGGGTCTGTTTCCTTGCTGTACCTCTCCATAACTATGACTCTAGGTCCTCACTTCTCTTTCTCCAATTTACCCACCGCTCCCCCACCCGACCCTGAGGGCCAGCCCCAACGTCACACTCAGCCCCTTCACCTCCTTCACTCTCATCCAACAAAGGTTTCCAATGATAGATTCGCTCCCAGAACCACTGCCAGCCTTGAACAGTAGGAATAGAGGAGTCTTGTGCATCACCTTTCTCTGCCTCTCTTTCTCACAGGCCCATCAGCTGATCTGCTTGCTCAGAAGAAGTCGTACCAGTCCAAGAAAGAAGTCATACTGAACTCAAAATATTAACTGTTCCTCTCCCCACAGATGCCACCCAGATCTGCTGAGTTTCTCCAACAATTTCTGTGTTTGTGTAAGATTTCCAGCAGCCAGGCAGTATTTTGCTCTTGTCCCTGTCCAGTTACCTGCCGACAAGAAGGTCAGTCTCAAAGACAGCTGATGAAGGCTCCAGAGATAGTAAGAACTGCAGATGCTGGAGTCAGAAATAACACAGTATGGAGCTGGAGGAACGCAGCAGGCCTAGCAGCACCAGAGGAGCAGGCAAGTTGACATTTCAGGTTGGGACCCTTCTGAATTTCTGAAGAAGGGTCCCAAGCCGAAACGTCAGCTTTCCTGCTCATCTGATGCTGCCTGGCCTGCTGTGTTCCTCCAGCTCCACACTGATGAAGGCTCCACATCTGCAACACCCCCACATCACGATGCCTTTAGCAACCTAATATTGCCACTCACCAGCCCCTTATCTCTTCAATGTCCGATTCCCTGCTGCTCTAGGGCTGTCACTGCTTCCATCTGGATAGACAGGAACTGATGGATTAAACAGGGCTGTTGCAGGGTCCATCATTTCAAACTAAAAGGAGATGCTGGAAGGATGAAGCCCCCTAGTGTTCCCAGCCATCAAATCTACTTTCCCACTTTTACACTAGCAACCAGAAAGGGTTGTAAAAGGACCTGACTTTTAGGATTTAGGAATTAAATCTTCTTTGCCGCCTTTACAAATTACTCAGAGAATGTGGCAGCAGACTAGCATAAAGAAATGAGGAATGAAACAGAACTGGATCCCAACTACCTGTCTCTCTTTCACACTACATGTCCACCAAGAGCAGAGAGACAGCTAACACATGGGCTGCAGGGCATTATCTCCTCCTCCAACTCCATTTTAATTTAGTCTCTTGCTACTCTCCCCTATTTTTCACACAATCACTGATTCTCTACAGTGTGGAAGCAGGCCATTTGTCCAATCAAGTCCGCACTGACCTGCCAAAGAGCATCCCATACAGACCCAACATTGCCCCTCTCCTACACCTGTAACCCTGCATTTCCCATGGCCAATTCACCTAGACTGCACATCTTTGGACTGTGGGAGGAAAACCATGCAGACACAGGGAGAATGTGAACTCTCCAGGCAGTTGCTGAATGGTGGAATCAAACTCTGTTGCCTCTGTGAGGCGGCAATGCTAACCACTGAGCCACCACGCTGCCCACTTCTGTTGCACCACCCAGCTGGATCAGTATTTGTTAATTTTTTGTCTAGTTGATTTTTTTTTCTTATTCATTGGACGAGGACATCATTGACCAGGCCAGCATTTATTGCCCATCCCTAATTACCCAGAAGCCAGTTAAGAGTCAACCACATTGCTGTCGGGCAGGAGTCACACGTAGGCCAGACCAGGTAAGAATGGCAGATTTCCTTCGCTAAAAGGGCATTAATAAACAAGACAGGTTTTTCATGACAATCAACAATAGATTCATGTCATCATTAGACTCTTAATTCCAGATTTTTATTGGATTCAAAATTTCCACCCATCATGGCAGGATTTGAACGCAGGCGCCCAGAATGTTACTTGGGTCTCTTGATTCACAGTCCAGCGAGAACACCATTAGGCCATCACCTGCCCTGTTATGAGTGACGTGTTGGTGGTTTAATTCATTTTAAAAAAATGACTAGAACTGGTGGAAATTCATAAAAATAAATCTGTGCCTAATCAAAGAAACATTCACCATTTACAAGGGGTTTTGATAGAACCAATAGAGAGAAACAGCTCCCCTTGGTGGCAGCATCAGTGAGCACAGAAGACATTTGTTTACAGCAAACTGATATCATTGCTAAAAAGGCCTATGAAGGGGACAACTTCCATTTTGTAGGCAGCGGGACTGAGACTCAAGCTTAGAAAAGGGGAAAATTGTTTTTCCACGTGCTTCAGTCCTAATGAAAGAAAGACAAAAATCTTTTGAAAACTAGGAATTGTAAAGGATTAATATTTCATTGAGTATAGCCAGCATCATCCACTGGGTTGATATCAGAGGCTGGGTTAGAAGAAAGATGGAAATTGTGGGAGATTGACCTGACCCTGGTAAGATCCTTCCAGACTCTGTGGTGAGATTAGTCATATTCACGTGAACTATAAATAGCTACAGCCACACAAATTTCACATTGTTTACAGGTCATCCTTTCAGTTAGCCCAGGATGGCGGGTCTCCTCATACATGATGAGCTTTTTAGGCTATTGTGACACTTTGAAAGTTCAGCTTGGGTTAGGAATGTTTAAGTTCCGTACTACCAAGCAATGAGTGGCACAGAATTAGACCATTCGGCTCAACAAACCTATGGTGCTCTGTAGACTAGGGCATCAAGTTCCATTCCTCCTATTCTCTCCCCATGCACCTAAGAGTTTATCTCCTTCATGAACCCATTCAAGTCCCTCTTGATCATTACCAAACATACCACACTCATTGGCAGAAAGCTCTGGCTTTAGTGATATCACTTAAGATTTCAGATTCGGAATTTTTTTTTAATGTTAATGTTAAAAAAAGAAGCAATTTGCAATTTTCGCCAATTTATGGCCAAGTTATTGTGAACCAAAACATTTCTTTAGTCACAAAAGGGGTACTGAAAAGGGTTACTGAAAAGGGTTGCAAAGGATCCAATTGTTATTATTAACAAAGTTTAAAAGTGAAGTAATCAGCTCCTTGGAACAGTGTGGATAAGGAACCTGTACCAGAGCAGGCTATGAAACAGATTAGGCAGTCTAATCTCTAAACACTGGACACAACAAAATACTTCTCTAATAGTCTCAATTTGCAGGATACTGGATAACTGGCTCAAGGCTGTAAGAAAAAGGTGCATGGGTTAAAAGTTGCCTTTGACAATTTAAGTGTCACAGCCAGATTGGTTGATCTAGGCCCAATTTTCAGAAATCAGCCAAAACTGCATGCTGTGCTCTCTAGGTACATAGGCACACTCTTAGCTGAGCCTGAAGAGTTAAGTTGTGGTCCTTTAAGATATTTGTATTCAGCTCACCTTGTGTAGAATGTTCCTGTGCAGAGTCAGGAAGGCACATGTCTGGGGGCCCAGAGATGTGCACTTAACATTTGCTTTTAGCCACTCTAGCTTCTGTTGCTGAGTATTTGCAATTAACAGCAAACAAGACAGCAAATGGGAAGAAGTTACTGAGCTGGAGGGTTGGGGGCAGACAGACCAAGAAAGCATCCATCAGTGCCATGAGACTAACAGCAGCAATCTGCCTGAGGTTGCACGAGCAAGTTAAAGAGGCTGAAATTAAAGCATAGATGAGTGATAAGCTGAACGTATACATTCTGAAAAATCACTGCACAGGGTCACTTAATTTACCAATTGGCAGTTTATAAAACTTTAAAAAATAAAATCATTGCAAACTAAAAGCTCTAATCCTTGGGAAACAAAGTCAACATTGCTCCATGCAAACCCCAGGCCTGAATTAAGGTGAATGAATTACCTAGCAGGGTAATGAGACGTCTGCAGAACAACAAACCAGCTCGGCGAGCCAACCAACCTCAACACCCACAACCCGAGCTACAAATCTACTCAAAAACCTTAGTGAATGAGTGATTATACAGCTAGATTGGCACTTAAACAAAAACCAGGCCTTTGTTTCTAACAACGAGAGCAAGAAGAATGGTCACCGTAGCCAGCTGCGAGGGATGATGACAAAAGCAATGCTTTAAAACTGATTGCTGCATCTACACAAACTAAGTAACTATTGCTCCACAATTTCACCCTTCTACTGACAAGCCCTAATAGGCAGCAGAGAGCAAAATTAGGTTTCAAGCCACACAATCACAGATTGTAGCCTCCCACCATTCAGAGGCTACGACAGGATAGGCCTGGAAAGAATGGTTTTAAAGCATAGATTGTAGAAAGGATTGCTGGACTTTTTAAAAAGCAAGCTCTCAGCACTTGCAGTAAGCGCTATTTACAGAGCCACTTGTTCAAGCTGTGTTTGGTGAAGTGTACTGAGGAGGAACTGGAGCCGGGGGATGTGCTAATAGAATAGGGCCAGCAACAAGCATCTGATTAGTCTTTAGACCAATGACTATTTGTTCATGCCTGCTAACAATTGAGAGATTGGATCCCAGGTAAATGAACAGTTTTTTGGCTATGAACGAGATAGCCAGAGTCCTTTGGATCTCTGGAAGGGAGGGTGGTGCCCTTTTCTCTACAGTTTCAAAAAGCTAAAGCCTCAAGAAAGCCAGTTTATTTACCCCTCACAGTTGCTGTAAGCTGTTGCTTTCGACCAACAAGTCAGATTCTTTTAATTGCAAACCAGTTGCTCAGTGCCTCCTGCAATTAAGTGAAAGTGCCTGGCGAGAGATTGAGCAGCAGCAAGTTCTAAAAGGATTGTCTCAGCAAACCCTTGGATGGAGATAAGTTAACTGCCTTCTAGTCTTTTGTTCCACCCATAACAATGTTTTTAATGTGTGCACCCATAGGCAATTTCTACAAGTTGAATAGGCTTTAACCATTCAAGTTAAATGTCAACTAACATAATTCTTTCTGTAGTGACTATTTGTAATATGGTAATATCTGTTAAGTACAGAAGCTTGGTTGGGTCAAGTTAGGTCTCATAGGTACATTGGAAAACTTACATATTTTACCAAAATGAAGTTATGACTCCAGGAATAGTGGAGTTGGATTTCCACTACCCCAGTGAGGCACAACAGCACCCTCTCCAGCAGATGCATGACAATCTCAGTGTTCTGAAGAAGGGTCACTAGACCCGAACCATTAACTGATTTCTCTCCATAGCTTCTGCCAGACCTGCTGAGATTTTCCAGCAATTTCTGTCTTTGTTTCCGATTTCCAGCATCTGCAGTTTTTTTTTTGCACAAAATCTTATCACTATTTCAAAGAACAGGAGAGTCCTACCCCCAGTTTCTGCTTTATCCCTGAATGAACAGCTGAAAACAGATTATCTGGTCATTGATCTTTGTGAGAGCTTGCTGTGCTTAAATTGATTGCCATGGTTCCCTGCATTGCAACAATGACTACACTTCGATGACTGGTCAGCAGTACTTCAGGAAATGAGTTTGTGGGAGGGAAAAAAAAAAGACCAAGGAAGTCAAATCACCACATTTGTAATAACAACTTTATTCTTAGAAAATGAGAATAGTTGCATCCTTTTGTCAGTTTCTCATCATTTTGTTCACATCTCCAGCAGTGATTGTCTACAGTTTGTTAAACATCCCAAGACGCAACATGGTTGCTTAAAATCTTTTGAAGATTCAGATATGCCAGAAACAGCTCATTCCTTGCATGCACACACTCTCCTTCCCCCCCAAACACATACCCACCCCCTCTCTCTCATTCCAATACTCCAGCCCATCAACATAAACTGAAGTATCATTTGCAGTCTCAAAAAAAGTTAAATCAATGTCTGTCTTCTTTCCTCTCTCTGACCAAACAGGAGTGTCTTAGACAGGTATTGAGGACAGGCAAGGTGGAATTGTAACCAGAAACTGAAGCCTAGTCCACCTCAACAAGCAGTTTTTGACATAGTGACACAATCTTAAAGTGTGTACAGTTATTTCTCACACTTGCTAAAGTCCTTCACATGTTGTTGGGTCAGGGATACAGTCAGAACAGATTGTGTGAAGAGCTTCAATGATTGCACATATCCTTGCTCACCCGAATACACGCCAGAAACACCACATTAAAGAAAAATAACATTGGGCAGTTTAAAATGAAACAAAGTGCTAGAAACACAGATAGACAGCAACAGAAGTACAGGTTTACTCACTGGGTTAATACTCCAGTGCAGACAACCCCCATCTGTAGTTTTCTGAACTCAAATTTAATGATTTTTAAAACAAAACTGCAACACAACAGGCAGCAGGTAGTCAATCCACTGGTATCACGACTGAAGCCAAATTTAATTTTTACTACATAATGTATAAAAAGATGGTTGCATTAATTATAGGGATTCAAAAGTTGGAGTGATTCACCAATTATACAAGAGCACAGAAATGATAACCCTTTTCCAGCTTCCTATCTGCTTTCATTCCTCAAGAGGTCACTGACCACTTTGACAATTCCCTCAAAGTACAACTCTCACAAGGCGGGGGGTGGGGGCAGGAGGAATCAAGAGTCAACACTGGAAGGTACAAGAGAGCACAGAGAGGAGACAGAGTTAAATCCAATTTTTTCATGCAGATGAGCATCAGAAGCTCAAATACTGGCAGAAAGCTCTTTTTTAAAAAAAAAGTCCTTTGAAAGCCAGAAAAAAAAAATCAGTGATCATTTAGCTGGATTATGCAGGTATCTGTTGTTGACACACTGGGTGCAGCATCAAACAGCCACAGTAACTGTAACCAACTGACCTGATTCTAATCGCTCAGTCTCTCTCATCAATCCAATCACACCGTTTACACAACTTAAATATCTCAAACCATTCCAAACAAAAAGTGAATGTACTCCAGCTCCTCCTTTACTGTTAGATCCAGCCAGTTGCTACTATGAGCAAAGCTGCCAAGGAC
>NC_063368.1:17170165-17174055 GCF_021869965.1 Rhincodon typus
GGTCTTCAGCATTACAAAGAGATAACAGTACATTTTGGAAACTGTTCTCAAAAGACAGAAGCCTCCGTTAGCCAGAAGATTCAAGTGGGAGCTCCGAGAGAGAGAAATGGACAGCTGCAGACTGGGGGATGGAAGGGTTAATGTTGCACTAATTCTGCACAAAACAGCCAATTTTAGTTGTAGATAAGCTCAAATATTATGCCCCACTGACAAATGGGTAGTTTCATCCCCATTCCCAGCAACAAATTGAACTTTGATGGGAAGTCCATCTTGATCAAAGTAAGGCAGCAACTTGAGCCAACAGCCAAGCAACAGACCAAATTTTAAAACGTCTAGGTTCCTCTCCTGCCCTTCAAGGTCCAAGGTCCAAGGTCCCAGTGTGGAAAGGGGAGGGGTCACCAGCACTCTTCATGAAACACCCAACACTTAAACAGATAGAGGGTCAATCAGACATTGCAATTTCACTCATATCACTTATTCATTTCTGATTAAAACATCAATCAGTTTTTCACACATACCATCTCGGCAGGAGGTCAGCCTACTCAGCCATACCCAAAAACATCAGGCCCTGGCCAGCTATACCCAGCAGAAGTGACACTGCCTCTTCCTGCCCATTAAAACCCAAACTTGCATCAAACTGAATGCAAATGAGAGCTGATGATAATGGATTACACAAGCTCTATGTATTTAGACTGAACCACTCGTGGAAGATACCAACATGCTCAAAACCTCAGATCAGCAGGGAGCTGCTCAGTATGGCAGTGCATTACCCACATCTCAGGGAGAAGAGACAGATATTCCTTCCCACTGAAGGCATCCAAATTCTCTCTCCAAAAGAGACACATGCTGATCCAACTAGTTAGTGTTAAAAATTAAGCAATGCTGAGAGATCTGGGATTCAGTTGCTGCAGGCACTCTAGGGATAATTGTGCAGAGCAAATAACAGTCATGGCTCCAGCTACAAAGGGACTGGACTGAGCATAAAAGAGTGCTGAATTAGGGAACCAGTTTACTCTGCTAAATTGGACTGGAGTTGTGATTTATCTGTTGCTTGAAGTGGAGCCATTCTGCCAGATCAGGCCAGAGCTCTAGATTTCCAACCAAGACTCACTCCAACACCACACAGACTAGTGTCAGTGCAACCTAGGCTCTTTGAGGAGCACTCAATAGCTCGACTTGAGATTTGGAAATGATCAGAAGAGACATTTTCTGGTCATTAGATTCTACACTCTACCTTCATATGCTGAGTTAGCAAGTCTGGGCTTTTATGAAATGGAAAATTCACAACCAAAATAGCCCAGATGTCCAAAGCCAAATTCACAGCATGGCAGATGTTAGCATGACTAATTCCAGCAAAGGGAGGGTTAACTCAGTAATTAAGCCCCAGCAATGGAATGCAACATTACAGGAGCTCTGTAGAAAATATTCTCCCATGCAAGAACTGCAAGTGTGAATACGTGCAGTCAATCAGGCTAAGGGATGTGCGAGAGAACTAAAGGGTATTTGAAAATCCAGGCATCTCAGAGGAAGTACAAGGATTGGCAGGTTACACAACAGATGCTGGACAGCGACAAGAGGGAAGGCTGATAGTGGTGTTACACCTAATTCGAGAGGAAGGTAGTAGACACAGGGAACAAAAAAAAAATGGTGGAAGTGGGTTAGCTACACCTGCTACTCTGAAGTGGCCATGAATGAGGATCTGGGAATGTAATTAAAACAAAAGCATTGCAATTGGGTCATTGTATTACACAGAAGCTCACACCCTCCAATTTGCTCACTGATGGGTTGTGTTGACAGTATGGCTGGGTCATTCCTGCAGTTCCAAAGAGCACTCTTCCAAAAAAAAAACAACAAAAACAAAAATCTGAAAACCCAGACAGAATGCTAAGCACAATCCTTATAGGGGGACTTGCTTCTGGGACGTTTTCCCTCTCCACTGCTGAGGATTAAGCTGGGATAAAAGTGCCAAGGCCAGGGTCAGGGTTGGTCACAGGAGTTTGCAGTCATCTCCTTGGCTGTGTTCAAGTATAACAGAATTGCATTTAAGCAGAGTAACAATTGCTCATAATGATAAACAGTCTATGGAGATACCGCTTGGTGGTTGTTGGTGGGGAGCAAGGGATGGGGGTGGCAGGGGTTAATGATTTACAGCTTGCCTACACTGCAAACTGGCAGGGTGGAGCCCCATTGCACACCCACTCCAATTCCCACTGTGACCCAAGAACTAATTCACAAAAGGCCTATCTTGGGCAGTGGGAGTAGGAGAGAGTTCCACTCAGTGGATTTGACCAGAACCCGCTGACCTTAGAGCGAGAATCAGCTTCTGTACATTCTTTGGTTTCAACCCCAGTGCAAAACACAAGCAAATCCACCTTTGTCATACGCGGAACAGTTGGGAACATTGATGGAATCTGATCTCTAAAGAGATATTTCTCTGTCCAAGTATCTATAAAACGCACACTGTCTAAACAAAAAAAGGGTATTTAATGAGGGAGAAGCATTCAACATTCATCCAACTCTGAGCAGCTTCATATTATCCAATGCTTCTCAGTGACAGCTAAGAGCAGTCTGGTTTTGCAAGTTTAGGATCCCTGGGGCAAATGCCAATAGAACAAGCAAGTGGATTCAGCAAAGACAGACAGTAAAGACTAATCTGACCTTAAAACTCCGAGACAGATGACACAATGGGTGTCTTTGGGGAATTAGCAGCTGCCTTGCCTTTGACAAGTTGAACTGCTTCTTGTAATCAGTGAAAAGAAAGCATTATAATGCTTCTGTAATGAAGCCGGTGGGGAAAAATTACTGATGTCCAAACCTGATCTATAGGCTGAGGTGGGTAGAGAGAAATAAAAGCCAGAGCATGCAATCAGGCAACGAAACCAGCTCATAAAAAGAAAACCATATCATATTTGCATGGATTGTAAGTCAATCCTCAGATCAATCCTTTAAGTGAACATGACAATGACAGAAGGGGCCAGTGGGACGGGCATTGCAGCACTGTAGGAGATTCTGAAAAGTCAACACCAATCAGCATTTGGTTCCTAAGGTGACACCACAGAAAAGGAGGATTCTAAACAAGTTCAAGTTAAATCACCTCATACTGAATTACAGCCAGTGTTTGGCATCAAGTAGCAAACCCGTTTTTGAACAAACATGCTCATGACAAGTTGCTCAGGGATGCAAAGTACTGGAGTTAGTAGACCAGGACATTTGCTGAAGCACCTAGACTCTTATTAGCCCAATTACTTGAATAAACACAGAGTATCCAGAAGTCCTGCAGCATTAATGAATCACAGCAAACTTGGGCACACTGAACCTGCTCATTTGCCATGTAATAAGCAACAGGCCAACCTCACTAAAATTAATCTCGTAGCCCCTTTGTACTGGTTTGCAATAAAAATTAACATTTCATGCTCATTCTCTTTTTAAAAAAAAAGCACAAGATTAAAACAAAGGCAGAAGTATCAGACAGGGAATTGGCCAAGACACCAGATTCAGACATCGCTTGTGAAAATGATCTTTTGTAAAAAGATTAGTGTCAGCTCAAAAACTGCAACCACATCTCTCAATCTGAATGCACCGAATGAAGCTGCATTCTTCAAATGGAATTCCATTTGGTTTTTTGGGGGAGGGGTGGGGACAATACAGGAAATGGTTATTCCCACCAAAGGAATATGGACCAGGGTTGTTGACAAAACAGTCCGAGACAGATTTTTACAACATGAATTTGTACCACTCTTTTTCCAGGTGGGATTGTTGGGGTTTATGGACACAGAGAGAGAGAGAGACAGACACACACACACACAGAGAGAGAGAGAGAGAGAGACACACACAGAGAGAGAGAGAGAGAGAGAGACACACACAGAGAGAGAGAGAGAGAGAGACACACA
>NC_063368.1:17174155-17229431 GCF_021869965.1 Rhincodon typus
GAGAGAGAGAGAGACACACAGATTAAAAATGCCATGCTGTTGGGGCTTCCGTTGTGAACCATGTTGTTGTCTGAATATAATGAAAGGGCTCAGTTAGCTTGTTTTAAAAAAAACCAAAGCATGCTGGAAGGAGGAGAACGACACAAGGACAAATTGGAACATTAAAAGTGGATTCTTGGGCACTCTGCTACACACAATGTTTTGCCAGAAAAATATACTATAAAGTTTCTCGCTTTCTTCATTTTTGAAAAGTTACTGAATCAACTTCTGAGCCAGTCTTTTGTTATACGTAACCTTAATGCTACATGAAGCAGCTGGCCCATGGGATGGCCCTGGGCCAGTAAACGACTTTTCTTGCAGGAAGGGTTCCTGTAGTGTTGTGCTTGACATGGTAGGGTGCAGAACAGAGGGAGAAAGGAAGGGGAGGGAAGGGTAGAATAAGTCGCAGCGGCGAAAAGTGCTTTAGTACTTCCGATAGGGCTTCTGAAAGTCACCGGTGTTGAGTCGGGGACGAGGCAAGTCACCAAACATTTCAGTGCCGTCTGTCACACTCATGGCCAAGGCCCTCATGCTAGCAGCAATCTTGTCCAAATCTGGGGAAGGCAACTGCAGACAAAAAAAAAAGTCAGAGCGACACAGCAAGCTGAGCCAAGAGACAACTGCAAATCAGTAAGCAGCAGAGTCAGGGCACTTAAGGAGAGCCAGCAATTGAAGAAGGATCACTGGATCCGAAATGTTAACTGTTTTAATACTTCACAGATGCTGCCAGACCTGCTGAGCTTTTCCAGCAACTTTGTTTTTGTTCCCGATTTACAGCATCCGCAGTTCTTTCGGTTTTTAATTGAACCCTCGGAGACCCTGACATGAAAAGTTAACTCTGCTCTCTCTCCTGACCCTCAGAGCATCTTGCAGAAATTTTGCCCCCATGTCTTTATGAATTTCCAGCATTTTGTTCTCTGCTGTAGTACAGGCCAGCTCATGTCCGCTCTCCTCATTGGAGCGCTCAAATGGGAAGACTTGAGAAAGCAAACAAGAGACAAAACAATTTATGAACAATGTACACTTGTACAGTGGTTATTTTGGTATTTTAAAAAGTCCCAAGATGCTTCACAGCAGTGTAGAAAACAAAACATGACAAATGGCCTTAAAGAGGGAGAAATGGGCAGGGGCAGGGAAGGGCAATTCCAGAACTTAGCCCAAGGCAGCTGAATACAGAGTCTCTAGAGGTGAAGAGATGGAAATCAGGGATATGCAAAAGTCCAGAGTTGGATTTCCTGGTGGGGGAGGAATATACCTATCATCATCTTTCTTGAAGGATTAATTCCTGTTAAGATGCAATTCTGCTGACTGACATCAGAACTGCTCTAGTACACTGCACAGGTTGGCCACATGCCAAAGTCCAGAGGTGATAGCTCACCACACTTTAACACTGAAACCAAGTCAAATCTTTTCTGCTCTCTACAATTCTCGGCAGGTCCACTGGATAATCAAAAATAAAAGGTGTTGTTTAATTCTCCCACCTACCCCCTTCAAGTCAGACATTGGAGGTTTATTAGTGTCTCTACTGTTAGACCAGTTGAGGAAAGGCAACAGAACAGGGGGAGGGTTGAGCTTGGAACCCTCTAGCGTGAACTCACTCTGCAACTTCAGGCCCATCCAATTATTCCTGCTGTAACCTATCCTTTTGGAAAAAACACAGAATTACACAGGCCATTGTTAGGTTTGAGGTAGATGTCAAGCTGGAACAGAGTTGCAAAGAAAATCAGAAGCTCTCCCTCAGACAGAAGTACAGAGTCTCCCAACTAGAACTCTGGGTGAAATAATTTTCAAAATACAGAAGGTCACTGTGGAAAGGCAAGTAGAGGAGAATGACACCACTGACCAGTAGGAGAGGGTTCCTGGAATTAGGCTTTAGTTCAATGGTTGAGTTATCTAGTCTCAAAACATTAACTTGCTTTTTCTCCACAGATGCTGCCTGATCTCCAGCATTTTGTTTTCAGCTCTCTTTACTTGTGCAATTTAGGCAATGTTACAGAGCAGCAGTCAAGAATATTTGCACCAAAAGGAATGGGTCTGAATACAAGCAGTCTGTTAATTCTGTACTGCTAAACCAATAATTGATAGAGGGTTAGAGAGATAATGTCTGGGTGTAGGTGTGTTCAGGTGTGGCGCAGTGGCTCCATTTCATCAAAAAAAAAAAGCGCCACAAAAATATCTGCAAGGTTATCACTACAGCTTCAATCTCACCCACAGGCTGGGTTCGATTACACTGGAGTGTGGTTGCAGGGATTACAGACTTTTAGTAAAAGTTATCACTGGGTTGGGAAAATTACCGCTGAACTACAGCCAACATTCAACCATTTCCATTTAAATTCACCATTCAAAGGGAAATGGGGTGCAGAAAAATTTCCCATCACCTCATGAGGGTGTCACTGGCTAAACCAATATTCACTTCTCAACTCTAACTGGATACAATGGAGGGGCTTCATTGGACCACTTCAGGAGGCAAGTCAAGGGTCAACCACATTGGTGTGGAACTGGAGTCACAGAATTAGACTGGACAAAGACAGTTTCTTTCCTGGAAGGATATTTTCACAAGTCTGAAACTTAGTCACTTGCACTAAACCAAAACGTCTTTGAAACAAAGAACCCACACATTCCATTTGTGGAATGGAAATTCCATTGTGGATTTGAATTATAAAAGTCTCTGGGTTACTAGTCGAACAAAATAATCATTACACTATTGTACCCCCAAGGAATAATGTCAATTCTGGAGAGAATGCACCTTACCCTTTCTTCATTGTCCCCATCAGCAAGCTTCTTTGGCTTCAGATCTTTGAATCCCCATATGGGAACAGACACAGGCAGGGATTTGGCATACTGGTGATGCCTTGCTTGTGGCAACGTTTGCGAACGAACAGGAAGTTCCTCACTCAGACTGCCATCTGTAAGGCACAGGCACAAAACAAAAACAAACTGATCAGCCACATTTAATTCATATTGAACCACTGCAAAGCTAGGACTCAAAGCATCATTTTGTAAGTGCACTAACCCCTGCTTGCATGCAGTCACTAATCCAGCTTCTACATAGCCCCAAGCTATAACCCAAACGATACGCAACATGCCTGGGTAACACCACCAGTAGTTAGTCATAGAATCAAATTCCCTAGTGTGGAAGCAGGCCATTTGGCCCATCAAGTCCACACAGACTCTCTACAGCACATCCCACCCAAACCCACCCCGCTACCCTATCCCTCTAACCCTGCATTTACCATGGCTAATCCACCTGGCCTGCACATCCCTGAACACTATGGGCAACTTAGCATGGCCAATCCACCTAACCGGCACATCTTTGCACTCCAGGAGGAAACCCACACAGACATGCAAACTCCACACAGACAGTTGCCCAAGACTGGAATCAAACCTGGGTCCCTGGCGCTGAGAGTTGTGTCATCCTAACAATGGACGTGGATATGGACATTATCCACTTAAAATGTTGGATGTGGGCACAATACATTGCGATCCCTCATTCTGCAACTCCCCCTTATTTTTAATCCGACTTGAAAGAAAGTGAAAGCAACTCAACTATCCATCCACCCTATAAGATACAACTCAACAATTAAAGCCTGGCAAAATGGTCGATATTCTCCAGGGAAGTAAATTCAGATTCTTCTTCAACTCAATTCCTACATCCTAAAAAAGTGTGAAGTACTTTTCAAATATAGTCAATGTCCCAAAAAGTTTTACAGCAATTTAGTTGTGAAAGGCACCATATAAAACAAGTCTTGCTTCTTTTCCCCTTCCACCTCTTCTCTCAATGTGAATGGGTAACAAGCAGCTCACATACATCCACTACAAGAAACACTTTGTGAATTGTTACTTAGCATAAACTCCAACTTCCTTCCACCATCTACTAGGTTCTACAGGACAGCAGTCCAGACTCTGTCTACTTACCATCTGTGCTTTCTCCATCAAGGTCAGATTCAAAGAAGGGCTCACAGTCCTGACTGGTTGATTCCTCATCCATTGTGAACATTGCTGGAAGCAGATGGAAAGAAACAAATCTCAAATCTATTGTAAACATCATTTTGCTGTACTTCAACATTTGTACTCAACACCAAACTGGGAGTTAAGTGGAGTTAAGGCTAGCAGCCAAGTGGTGGAAAGCAGATTAAAGTAGATGCCTATTGACATGATAGGCTGATCCTAGGTTGCATACCTGCTCTACAGCCAAGACATTAATAAACCTATAGAATATGTGCACAATTGACAGAGGTAAAACATATGATGTCATAGCTTTGCCCAGCAAGAATAAAAAAAAAGAGATCACATAGTTCTTGGAAAATGAAAATTTAACTACAGAAGACCAATATCACCAAAAAAAAGGTTATGACTCAAATCAGTTAAACCACAAAATTCAAAACAACAATGTTTGTCTAAAGGGCAGAAATGAAATGCAAAGCATTAAAATGTTAAACTCTTATTAATTTATTGGCTACTCCTCAAAGAGGAGGATCAGCATCTACCACAAGTCCATGATAGCAGATGCTGCATTTTGGAATCTATAAGAGATATCCAAGGAGATTGTGGAGGCATTGGTGGTGATCTTTCAGGAATTACTGGAGTCAGGGAGGGTCCCAAAGGACTGGAAAATGGCTAATATTACATCCCAATTAAAAGGCAGGTAGGCAGAAGATAGAAACAATAGTCCGGTTAGCCTGACCTGGGTCATTTATAATGGACTCTCAAATATTAGCAAAGATGAGATTGTGAAGTGCATGGTTAAAAATAGAACTGAGTCAGCACACTCGTCAAAGGGTGGTCATGCCTGACATATCTGTTAGAATTCTACAAAGGAACAAGTTAGACAAAGGATAGCCAGTGGACATGATCTATTTACATTCCTAGAAGGCCGCTAAACAAGATAAAAATCCATGGTGTTAGGGGCAAGGTTCCTGGCATGGACAGAATATTGGCTGACTGGTAGAAGGCAGAGAGCAGGGATAAAGGGGTCTTTTTCAAGATGGCAGCCAGTGACTAGCAGAGTTCTGCAAGGATCAATGTTGAGACCTAAATTATTCACATTACACATTAACAATCTGGATGAAAAAAACCGAGGGTATTGTTGCTAAGTTTGCAGATGACACAAAGATAGCTGGAGGGAAAGGTAATGCTGAGGGAGGCTGTAGACAGACTTAGATAGGCTAGAAGAGTGGACAAAGAAGTGACAGATGGGATACAATGTGGGAAAGCACAAGCTTATGCAATTTGGTAGGAAGAACAGAGGCGCAGACTATTTCTAATGAGGGAAAGGCTTTGGAAATCTGAAGCACAAAGACTTAGAAGTCCTAGTTCAGGATTCTCTGAAGGTTAACTTGCCAGGCCAATTAGCAGTTCGGAAGGCAAATGCAATGCTAGCATTCATTCCAAGACGGCTAGAATACAAAAGCAGAGATGTACTGCTGAGGCTGTACGCGGCTCTGGTCAGACTGTATTCAGAATATTGTGAACAGCTTTGGGCCCCATATCTAATGCTGGTATTAGAGGGGACTGAGGGGAGGGGGGATATGATTGAAACTTACAGAATACTGAGGCCTGGATAGAGTGGACATGGAGAAGATGTTTCCACTTGTAGGAGAGACTAGGACCTGAGGACATAGCCTCAAAAGTGAAGGGATGACCTGTTAGAATTGAGGAGAAATTTCTTCAGTCAGGAGGTGGTGAATCTGTGGAACTTATTGTTGCAGAGGGTTGGGGAGGCCAAGCTATTGAGCATCCTTAAGACAGATAGATAGGTTCTTGGTCAGTTAAGAGACTGGGGAAGAGGCAGGAGAATGGGGTTGAGTAACAGATCAGCCTCGATTATATGAAACAGACTCAAAAATGGGCCGAATGGCCTAATTTTGCTCCAACAATTTTACAGTTGGAAGTGGGACATACACCATCATTTGGGGCTTAGGGGTTTGAGCCATGGCTTTTTTTTTGAAAAAAACCATGAAAAGTACAAAAGAACAAGAGTCTATAGACCCTGATCAGAAGCTTCAAATAAAATTTGACACTGAGCCACTCAGATGACAATGACAAAAAGCTTGGTTAATGTTTTAAGGAGGAGGTGGAGCAATTTAGGGAATGAATTCTAGTCCCAAGCAAATAAAGGAGTAGGCCAATCAGCCCATAAGCTTGTTTCATCATTCAATAAAAATCACAGCTGATTGGGAATGCATAGAAATCCAGCTACCCCCAATAACCTTTGACCCCTTTGCTGACCAAGAATCTACCTCTGCCTTGACTCTCACTATCTGTGTGGAGTTTGCAGGTTCTTCCATGACTACACGGGTTTCCTCCAGGTGCTCAGGTTTACTCCCACAGTCCAAAGATGAGCAGTCTAGATGGATTAGCCATGGAGAATGCAGGGTCACACGGATAGGATAGCGGGGTGGGAAGCTCTTCAGACTCGATGGACTGAATGGCCTGCTTCCACACAGCAGGGGTTTTATAATTTTATGACGTTGCTTCTGGCTTTTGAAAGTGAACTTTAGGTTCTATAGAGGTAGTGAAAATCAGTGAGGCACAAAAAAGGTCAGAATTGGAGTAGGGCTAGAGGAAGTGACAGTCAGGAGATACAGAGATTGCCAGAACGAAACTTAGATGTTGGGACAGTGGAACTTGTGAAAATTAGGATACAGGCAGCAGAATTGGGAACACAGGAGGTTGGTGCGAGTGAGGAGAGAAGCACATGGGAAAAGATTAAATCAAGAACTCAAAAAAAAGTAGCAGGAAGGGTTGATAAAAAAAGGGACACGACAGATTTCACAATCAGATTACCCAGCAGGCAAGCCAACTGCTTTTAGTGTAAATAAATCTACACTCATCTGCTGTTGAAATCAGCTCGGTTGGATTTTTTTTGAAAAGTATAAACACAGATAACAGCCTAGCAGATAAGCTGGGGAACTAAAGTGCCCCCATTAAGTGAGTCAAGACTGGAAGCTTATTCATGTAGAACTAAAGGCTAATAACTTTTTTCCAGTTGTGCAAGTCTGGCTGGGTTTCTTGCCCTATCCAGTAAACTTTCATCCCTTATAAATACTAACAGCTCACTTATTTCCTTAGTCACATATTCAGAAACCCCTTCAACATTACGTTAGGGTTCCCAAACTGAAGCAGTTAATGCTTTGACAAAGTTGGAGGAATGGAGTTTGTTCAGTAAACCAACAACTATCTCAGTGAAATAAATGTACAGAGGCCAGTACCCCATCACCAAGTCACCCTTTATTTACTGGTGCACAGTATACTGGCTGGGGCCAGAAAGCTCCAAGTCAGTCTCCTGACCTGAGGGAATTCTAGACCCACCTGGTTCCAATCACTGCACTCAGCCCTGGCTTGGGAAGCCCTCTCTGGAGCACAATCTCTCGGCTGACACTGCAGGGTAGAACTGTGGGAGTGCTGTGATGTTGTTCTCTTCCCTGGTATTGTGCCTAGTACTTATCCCTCAACCAATTTCACAAAAAAACAAAATTCTGGTCTTTGCTGATTGTTAAGATGTTACAGTGTTCAAACTGACCTGCAGTGTTTCTTAGATTACAATGACTGCATTTTAACATGCAGTCGGTTGGCTGCTAACACTTTAAAACATCATGAGGCTGTGGAGGGAGACTGTATAATGTAAGTTATTGTTTTTAATCTACACTGGAATTGATACCGGGACATAAGAGCTAATTCAGCATCCATTCCAGCCAACAGCAATTGCATATAGTTTGCACTGATTCTCATTTCAAAACTCAATTCCTTTAGCCACGTGCCAAGCATCCATCTGGGGAGGAGGAGGGAGTTTCCCCAAGTGTGGTCATGAGCTCCAGGTCAGCAACGGCCACTATGGCGCTGAGGGAATAGAACACCCTGCACTCCTGCTCTAACCGAGATGCCTCCCCTTTCACAGCTCTTCCATTCTCCAAGGCCTCACCCCCATGCACAGGGGAGAAGTGAGGTGGAAAACAACATTTGGCAAACACGCATTGTATACCACATGCAGCAAACACAGAAAGGGATAAGATTAAGCAAGAGGCAACCGAGAAGATATTCTTAGCATGGAAGCTAGATTCTTGGACTTAATCCAACAGGGAGTTGGGGGAGGTCATGTTTATCTAGACAAAGTGTAAATCTGAACCAGTTGTGGCAGAGTAACGGAACCCAAGCTGAGGTAGCCTTTCCCAGATTAGGAGCTCTGCTCCGACTTGTGAAAGATGATCCAGGAAAATGCAACTTGCATCATATCGGGTACCAGGGATACCTAATTCACTTTGCATAGGGATTCAGACAGTTTATTCACCAAGATTAATTATGAAGTGGACATACTGGCTCAGTGGATCCAGTTACAGTGCTATTAGTGGAGCTCTGAAGTTTGTGGGGGCACATTCAAGCAGTGCAACACTATTTCCCTGCTTAGGGGTTTATTTTCTGAATGGCAAACTGCATTCAGTCTCAGCGCCAACAGATTTAATGCAGGGAGATTCTGGACCTATCCACTCTACAGTATCTAGCGCTACAGTTTTAAAAAAGTAAAACAAAAATAAGAGTAAAGACTGTTAATCCAAAGACCAAAATAGAAAAAGGATGCGACGAAAGAACAGGGAAGCGGGAGCACAGGATTGTGCTTTGGAAGTGCTGCTGCAGACATGGGCCAAATGGCCCCTCACTCACTCTTCAAAGTAACTGAATTGTTTCTCCAGCATGCGCTCTAACATGAAAAACAACAAAGAAAAAAAAACAAAAAATAGACAACCTGGGAAAAAAATCAATACCATTCGAGATGGACAATCAAGACAGACTCTACACAGAGCTCACACAATTTCCAAATGTTTCTTGAATGGATTTTCAGGTTTTCACCTCTACAACAGCTGGCTCATTTCTGCAACTTAGAGCAAAATATTTATCCCCAAAACTTAGCATTCAAACAAAAACACTGGCACTAGTTTAGCAATCCAGAGGCCCAGACTAATGTTATGGTGGTCAGGAATTCAAATCCAGTTAGGAAAGCAGGTGGAACTTAAATTCAACGAACATAATCTGGATTTAAAGACTGGACCTTGATGGTGATAAGAACCCACTAACAGAAGTCTGCCATCCTGTCTCAGTCTGGCAGATGTGACTCCAGAGCCACTGCAACGTGTGCAACTCTCACCCAACTGAGATGGTCCAGCAAGCCACACAGGTGTATCAAGCCATCAAAAAGCATTGTAGATGTATCTCCATCACAATGACTCCAGCGGTTCAAGGAAACAACTCACCACCTCCCTGAAGGGCAATTAGGGATGAACAACAAACGCTGGCCCCAGCCTACATCTCAAACAAAATTTTTAAAAATTCCATGGGCCTCGATCTTATTTTCATGATTTTATCTTCTATATCTAGATGTACTTGTCCAATCTTTCCAGTTCTGTCTCTTCTAGAACCATTTGCAATTATTTAACAATATATTGCCGACTCAGAAAAGGAAGACAAATATACAATAATTGGGGAGGCAACGGCCAAGTGGTATCATCACTGGACTGTTGATCCAGAGACCCAGATAAATGTTCTGGGGACCCAGGCTCAAATCCCACCGTGGCAGATGATGGGATTTGGAATTCAATAAATACTGGAATTAGAGTCTAAATGATGACCATGAATCCATTGTCTATTGTCGGAAAAACCTATCAGGCTCACTAGTGTCCTTTACAGAAGGAAACTGCCATCCTTACCTGGTCTGACCTAGATGTGACTCCAAACCCACAGCAATGCAGTTGATTCTGAACTGCCCTCTGGGCAATTAGGGATGGGCAATAAATGCTGGCCTAGCCAACGACACCCTTATCCAATGAATGAATTTTTTTAAAAAGAAATCAGGTTTGTGGAGAACAAATATAGGAAGACCCCAAGTGCTAAAGAAGGCACCACATCTGCAGAGGGATACAGACATGTTAAACAAGTGGGCAAAAACTTGGCAGAAGGAGTATAAGTGTGGGAAAAAGTGAGGTTATGTACTTTTGGCCAAAAAAAAAAAAGGCGAATATTATTTAAATGGAGAAAGACTGCAGAAATCTACAGAACAGACAAATCAGGGTCTTTGTTCATGAAACCACAAAAGCTAGCATCCAAGCTTAGCAGGTAGTAGGGAAGACAAATGGAATGCTGGCCTTTATTTCAAATGGGACTCAAGTATAAAAGAAAGGAGGTTTTACTGAAACTATAGAAGGCACTAGTCAGACCATAGCTGGAATACTGAAGAGTTTTGGGTCCAATACCTATGAAAAGATTTGGAGTGGAGAATGGCATTGGATCAGTCCAGAGAAGGTTCAGTAGGTTGATACCAGGTATGGAAGGACTATCTTGGGAGGAGAGGAGGAGGAAAATGAGTCTATGCTTGTTGGAATACAGAAGCACGAGTGTGATCTTATTTGAAACATACAAGATTCTCGGGGACTTGACAGGATAAATGCAGAAAAGTTGTTTACCCTTGTAGGTGGTGTGTCTAGAAACAGAAAATATAATCTCAGGAAAAAAAAGGGGTTGCCCATTTAAGATCGATTAGGAGGAATTTCTTCCGAGCTTAATGAACCTGTGGAATTCTTTACTGAAAGGGCTTGCGAGACTGGGTCATTAACTATATTCAAGGCTGAGAGAGAGACAGATTTTTAATCAGTAATAGAATCGAGGGTTAATGGGGAAAAGGCAGGAGAGTGGAGTTGAGAATTATCAAATCAGACATGATCTTATTGAATAGTGAAACAGACAATGGGCTGAATGACCTGCTTCTGCTCCAACATCTTATGGTCTTAAATAGACCATTTTGGCCCAAACCCAGAAAAGGAGTTCAGCAGTCCTATAGACTGCAGATGACAGAAACTTAAACAAGAGTTTGACAGAGGCTCAATTAAGTTTGAGGAAAGATAACCAAAGCTTGGTCAAACAACTAAAAAAAAAGAGAGAAGTCCAGAGGTTCTTAGTGAGATCAAGATTCAAGGCCTTGATCTCTTTCTTTCCAATGTAACCACCTCCAGCCCCATAACTTTGACTTCTTCACACCACCAATTTTGGATTTTGGTACTTTCCAATTATTGGAACTTTTGTTTTTTACTAAAGCAAAAAAACAGAACATCACTTGCTGGACCAGCATTCATTGTTCACCCATAATTACCTTGGAAAAGCCATGTAGGCCCATCTGACATAGAAATTGAAGGCAATGATTACAGACTACTAGATTAAGAGCACTATATTCTGCATTCTGTTCTATTACGCTGACGTACTTAAGGTATCTTTTGGCTAGTAAGCATGCAAAGCAATATTTTCACTATCTCAGTACATTAACAATATTAAATCAAATCAATCAATCAATCCTTCTCCTTCTCTTTTACCTGAAGTATCGTTTAAGCTACATCGGTCCACTTCTCTCTCTGATACAGAAGCCGTCCTCTCCTCTGTTTCTGCTGCCTCCGGGCCATGTGTGGTCACTGGTCCTGGACTGACCAGACCCTGATTGCCAGTCGTAAAACCACTCTTGCCATAAATGGACGGATAGCTCTTGGAGAAGGCATCCTCAGAGGCATGTGCGTCCTGCCCTGCAGCTTTCTCACTGTTGGGCACTGGGATCACGCTGTTGGTGTAAGCAGAGGTCTTGTGGAAAACTGCAATGTCATCTAAGTACTGCTTTGTGGCATCCGAGAGGGCCCCTGTGCCGTGGACTGCATAGGCAAGGTTTGACTGCAGCTTGGGCCGGTAAGCTGTGAGGAGGACAACATCATTGCCGGTTTGCTTACGGTACTTCTCCATGGCACAGATAAGAGAATCCCAGCTCTCTCGGTGGTTGTCAACCATGTCAGTTGTCATCATTCTGGACATGTAGCTGCCTGTGGGGAGCTGGGACGGTGGAAGAAAGATTGCAAAACAAAAATCAAAACGGGCACAAAATCACAAGAACTGTGGAATTGTTACAGAATAGAAGGAGACCATTCAGCCCTTTGGGGCTGTTCTCAAACAAGTACCTGTACCCTAGAGGACTATGGAAGCTCTGTAATCGAGCACACTCGAACAGAATGAGGCATTTCTGGATACTAATGATACCAAGATACAAGGCTATAAAACAGCTGTTCTTAAACACCTTCTACAAAAAAGGTCACTTCAAGACACTTGTATGGAATGAGCTGTCGGAGGAAGTGGTGGAGGCTGCTACAATTACAACATTTAAAAAGACAGCTGGATGAGTACGTGAACAGGAAGGGTTCAGAGGAATATGGGCCAAATGCTAGCAAATGGGACTAGATCATTTTAGGATATCTGGTTGACGTGGACAAGTTGAATTGAAGGGTCTGTTACTATGCTGTGTAACACTATGACTATGATCCTTTAAGTACAAATCAGGACAACGTCTCTGGTGAGACTCCAACCTGGAAATGGCCTCCTGGGTGCCTTGAATCTGGAGCATACGAGGCTTTACGCAGGATGCAGAAGAGATGTGCTTTGGGATGAAGGCTTTCAATTCAGAACCAGTCCATCCATGCAAGACTGAAGTTTGATACAGAAACCACAGTAAATAAAAAGTGGCTTCCAGTGGAGAGTCAGTAGCTAAGGGGACATAAATTTAAACTCCCTAGCTTCCACTACTACCCTAAACACTGACCCAGACCCAGGTTTCAATTTAATGTGTTGAAAGTGCCTCCTAACAGGTACAAATTCAGGATTCTTCCAAACAGCAAACTAGGTTAGTTTTGGGTTTATCATTGCACAAGTTGATAGTGGCAGTTTCATTAACAGAGTGGTATCGAGTTAAATCATTCCTACGTCAACAACATTTTTATAAAAAAGAGGTACACTTGGCAAGTTGGACTTGTGTAAGTAACATTTTTGTTCAGGAATCCTACAGGATCCAGTCAGACAGTGGAGTCAGGTTCCAGCAAGCCAGGAAAAAAAGCCAAACAGATGCTGCAATTTAAAGACAGCGGGAGGTTTGGGAGCTCCTTTTGTTTTTGCTATTGATAAACAACCTCCAGTTTAGCAATCTGGAAGAGTGAAAGAAAAAGGGTTACTCATCTATAGAGATAACAAGGTGTAGAGCTGGATGAACACAGCAGGCCAAGCAGCATCGTAGGAGCAGGAAGGCTGACGTTTTGGGCCTAGACCCTTCATCAGAAATCTACTCATCTCTATACCAGCTTTCATCATTGCCAGACAGCCTAAAGTACATTACAACCAAAGAAACATTTTATTTGCAGTCAGCCACTGTTAAAAGGCAGGAAATGATCCTACAAAATAATGTAATAATAACCAGTCTTTATTCTTTAAGCCAAAAAAAAAAATTGGTTAAGGAATAATTATATTTGGGACACTGGGGAGAATATTCCTGCTCTTCCCCAAATTATACAGCAGGATCTTTGGTAAATTTTGTGCTCTAAAGTGGGATGTGAAGCACCTTCTGACTCATGGAGCTGGGTGCACTACCCATGGAGCTATGATTAACACCTGGTCTCATTTCGCACCACCCACCCCAACACAACAACACGCACCTTTTGAGAGCAAATAAACTCAAGGGAATACATGGAAGACTGGGCTACTATTACCACCACAATAACTTGTATTTGTATATCATCTCGAACACAGCTTGCTCTTTGCCCTCCCATGTAGAGACCTGTCTGTTACAGCCTGGCACACTCCCAGGGTGAGGACCACGTGCTTAGGAACAGACTGAAGTTTGGAGCTGAAGCCTCAATAGGGCACAGGGAAGAAAGGTCACTTTCTGAGGCCCATCACCACAGTATAGGGAGAGGCTGCAATCCATGTATAACATTTTAGATTGCATGCTTCACATGGAATTAATATTTTAAACAAGTTGTAGTTCTAAGAGCAAGCAGCTCAGGGTGCCACGTACTGCATTGAAGAAAAAGGTATCCAGTTTGCTCTTTATATAACAGCTCTAAGTTGACTTTAAACATATCACTGAAAAGATGTGCAGGTGTCAGCAAGTCCTGGATGATCTGAAGTCAATGGACGTTAACTGCTTCTATAACAGGGTAAGAGAACAACTTCACAGGACTTCGCTGGGAGGGAAAGGCTGAGATTTCATCCCCTCCTTGCCCGATCGTGTTTAGCTTCCCCACATCTTGCCAAGATACTTTCAAAAACAAACGCTGTCTACGCCATGAACAATTTATTACCCATCTCTAAAAGTCAACATTGCCCATCGGCTGCTTTCTCATTGAGAGCGAAGGTCTGGTACTGAGTTTAACCAGAGTCACAATGCCTCAGGTGAGGAGTGAGGTTGAGAAGACAGGACCCTCATGGTGGTCTCAGTTACTGCAGGATTCAAATCCATCACGATGCTTCACCACCCAGCCAACTGAGCTAACCGAACCCTTTTATCTATCGCTAATTTCCTGGAGGAAGTGGTGGTGAGCTGCCTTCTTGGCCACCGCACTCGTTTGAGTCTAGGATAACCAACATGCTGTTAGAAAGGGAGTTTCAGGGTTGTGGCTCACCACGCAGGAGTGACTCAGTTCCAAGTCAGAATAACATGTGGCTGGAGGGAAATTTGCAAGTGGTGGAGCTCCCAATCATCTGCTGGCTTTGTCCTACTAAGCACTAGATGTCAAAGGTTTGGAAGGTGTTGTCAAAGTAATTTTGGTGAGTTACTGCAATACAACGTGAAAGTGGTACACAGAGACTGCAACATTGAAGACTGTGGATTAAGCGCAACTCAAGCAAGCTCAGTCCTGGATGGCGTCAGTTTCTTAAGTGCTGTTGGTGTTGCACCCATCCACGTAAAGAAAGCGTTGAATTCCACTTATCACGTATACCTTGTGGATGGTAGACAGGCAGCAAGCAGACAGGAGAAGAGTTGCTAGCTGTAGAACTCCCAGCATCTGACCTGCTCTCAAAGCGACAGTTATTTATTTGGCTGGTTGGTCTCACTTCAATTTCTGGTCAACGGTAACCTCTAGGACATCGAGGGTGAGCATTCAGTGATTTTGTTGCCATTGAACAACAGGGGGCAATGGTTAAGATTCTCTCTTCTTTGCATTGGTCATTTTCTGACATGGCATGAATGCTACTTGCCACTTATCAGTCCAAGTCCAGATATTGTCCGGATCTTGCTGCATTGACTGCTCCAGAATCCGAGGAGTCACATTGGTGCAATTGGAAAACATCCCTATTTCTGACTTTGGCAGGGGGGTGGGGGGGGTGCAAAATCATTGACGAAGCAGTTGAAGATGTTTGGGCCTAGGACACTATCCTGAGGATCTCCCGCAAAGATGCCTAGGAGTAACAATGATTGCTCTCCAAGAGTAGTTACTCTCACCTCTGGACTTCAGCTGTTTAGAGGTCAGAAACCAAGTGGCTGTAGACAAGTGCAGACTGTGTTGGTAATCCAGATATTCCTTTACAAGAGCCACTTGATCACACTGTGCCCATTACCCCATAACAAGGAAGAAAGCAAGGAGCCAGCACATACAATCAAGTTCCTGCAGTCACTGACTGTGCAGACATTAGACAGCAATCATAGCAAGAACAAATTCACAATAAATCATTATCTACTGTTCTTTGGCTTAGGGTTGCTAATGTTAAGTGAAAATATTCCCAATTGCCGACCTCCTGCCTTCTAATGCTAAAACGCTTTTTGAAAATGACTGTCTGCTTTGGCTGCAAGGAAAGCTACAACCGGGCTTAACTTTCCAAAGTTAAACAGCTTTCCAACATTCACTCACTCAGCACGCACAGACATGAACAAAAACACTCAAGGTTTCAGACAACTGCCTACACTCAAACAATGGTATCCCAGAAAAAACAAACATTTGTACCACAGAAGAAAAAAGTGGTTCGACTGCAACACAGACACACATGAAGACAAGAAAGAACTGCAAATTGCAGACACAATCCAGTTACAAAACTACATTCTATCCAACTGAAAAAAAAAAGAAGTGTTCTTTGAATACCCATGAATCAAGAGATTTCCCAAGATACTGGGATGTGGCTGTTAACTTGGCCACAACGGTGAGGTAGGGGAAGCGGTTAACTGTGTGGTCAACTCCGGAATCAGTTCACCACATTCTCCACTCCGAGATGTTTCAGCTATGGCTCTGTTAGTTGCAAGCTTGCCAGAGTCAGAATACAGTACGTTCAAGTCCCCACTCCAGGACTAGAGCACAGAAGTCAGAGTTGATGTTCCAGTGCAGTACAGGCAATGCTGCACTCTCAGAAGTACCATTTATCGGAGATTGTCAGAGTCATACAGCATAGAAACAGGCCCTTCAATGCCAACCAAATACCAAGCTACACTAATCCCAGTTACCTACACTTGGTCTATAGCCTACAATGCCCTGGCATTTTAAGTGCTCACCTACATACTTAAATGTTGTGATTATCTGTCTCCACTACCTTCTCGGGCAGCATGTTCCATATTGCCACCATACCACGGATGACTTTCTTTTCAGATCTCCTCTTATACACACACTCCTCACCTTCAACGTATGCTCTCTGGTCTTGCACATGTCTGACATAGGGAAAAAAATTCATGATCTGTCTATATCTCTCAATTGAACGTTATAGAAAAATTAACTGATTTTTTTTCCTTCACAGATGCTGCCAGACCTGCTGAGCTTTCCAGCAATTGTGTTTTTGTTGTTCCCTTATTAGGCCTCCCAAAATGCATCACCTCACACTTAGTGGGATTAAAATTCCATCTGCCATTGCTCTGCGCAATTCACCAGCTGATCAATATCAGACTGTAGTCCGAGACCATCCTCCTCACTAATGACAACACCAATTTCCATGTCATCTGCACACTCACTAATTATACCTTCTACATTCACATCCAATGTAGATCTGTGTTTTTATCACGTGAAACATGAAACCAAGCCCCATCTCTGCCTTCTCAGTAACTCCTGAAAGAGCCCATCCCCACTTTTTCTAAGGAGTTATTATCACTCACCCACCCTATGTCCAAATATTTAGCCATTAAATCCAACATTCCAAAAAAAAAAACCATCACTTTTGTGGGATCTGTGTGAACAAATGCCGGATGCCATTCCTTGCATTACAACTGCAGCCACACTTGTTGGGCAATCTATAGTCAGTCATTACAGGCACCACATTAAGGCAATTTTCTTTAACTAATACCTGCCATCTAGGGGTTATACGCCAACCCACTCCTGGTTAGCTCACCAATCTTTGTCAAGTCTACATAAGCCATGATCTTCCTCTCCACAAAGACTGTTTTTTTTTCAAACTTACCAAGCTATCTCTGCTCACTGTTACAAATTCTCCTACTGTGGCTCAGCATCTTTTTGCTTCATTCTCTATCCATAAACATAAGACTATTATGGAATAGGAGCGTGATGGAACACTCCCCACTTGCCTGGATGAGTGTAGCTCCAATACTCAAACAGCTTGATGCCATCTAGGACAAAGTAGCTCCACTTGATTGGCACCCCATCCACTATCTTCAACATGCACTCACCCCACCACTGAGGTACAGCGACAGCAGTGCGTACCATCTACAAAGTGCACTGCAATAACTCTCCCAGGTTCCTTAGGCAGTATCTTCCAAACCCATGACCTTTGCCACCTAGAAAAACAAGGGCAGCAGGTACAGGGAAACACTGCAAGTTTCCCCTCTAAGCCATAGCCCATCCAAACTTGGAACTAAAGCACTGTTACTTCACTGTCACCAAATTAGAATCCTGGAGTTCCCTAACGGCCCCAAGGATGTTCTAAACCCCCCCAAGACCTGCAATAGCGCAAAACAGCAGCTCCCCACCACCTAATGGGCAAGTAGGAATGGTCAATAAATGCTGACCTAGCCAATATGTTCAGACTCCATGAACAAAAAGAAAGATTACATAGCCCCTCCAGTATGCATCATCATTTAGTAAGCTTGTGCTTGACTTTTAACAGCAACGCCACTTTCAGGCCCTATTTCTATATCCTTTAAATTTCCAAAACACTCCCAATCTTACTCTTGAATATAGTCAGTGACTAGGCATCTACAGAATCCTTTAGTTGATAGTTGTGTTGTGTACCCCCTTGTCTGAAGGTTGAAGAAAGTGTACTTTCACAGACACTCAATCTTCCAGCACAAAAACAGGCCATTTGGCTCAATCAGCCTGTATCATTGCTCATGTCTCACACAAGCCTCCTCCAGCCCCTTGCTCTGAAATCCATCTGCATCACCAGTGCATAGACATTATAAAAAGGTCAACAACACAGAGGCTCAAGTGCATTCCAAAACTAAACAGGGTAAAAATGAGATTTGTCTCTGGATCTTTCAAGTGTTTTCTTTAAAATAAAAAGGCACTTAGTCAGCCTTCTGTCATTGCAAGCACTTTTTGTTAAAACAATTCAAGATTTTGAACATTCTATCATTCCTTGATCTGTTCTTGAAAATGAACACTTCCAATTTATTTAATCTTTCCACCAAACTAAATAAGTCTTTCAGCTCTAGTGCCATTTAGGTAAATATCCTCATTCCCTCCTCTACTCTATCTTTCTAAAGTCTAAAGTCTAGTGTCTAAAAATTGGCCATGATATTCCAGCTGGAGTCGAACTAGCAATTTGTAGAAGCTTAGGATAACTCCATCTTTAGCAGATCTCAAATGTTCTACTACCCACGGGATGCGCTTACAATGGCATAGACCAAGAGCACCTCTTTAAAGAGTATATTTACATCATATTGTCCTTTTGATATAGCTCTTATAAACCCCTCACGACAACACCATTTACAAAATAAAATGGCTGCACAGTTTGTTTGGCAAGGTTCAGAAGAAGCCAGAAAGTCAAAACGGCTATTCAGAAAACAATAATACCCTTCAGTGTCAAAGACGTCAATACATTTAGTACAAATCCACAATTCAGAAGTAATTATTAGGTGAGAACTGTAACATAAAAAGTTCATCTATATAACCATGCCAAGACATAACATTCTTCCAAATACATAGAAGAAAGTTGCTAATGCTCATGCCAGTCTTGGCTCTGTGGGTGGCCGTGGTTGTGGGTTCAAATCCCAAAATCACAGACTAGAGAACACAGCTTTAGTTAAAACACTCTATGCAATTGAGAAAATTGCACTGTTGGCAATTGTTGCTATTCAGGAAAATATTGAACAAAGACCACCAGCTATCCTCTGATGCAAAACTTTCATCACTCAAAAACAAAGAGGGGCAAAAATAAGTTCTCTCTGGTGTCTTGATCATTAATCATCCCTCAACTACCATCCCCAAGACAGATTATCTGTCTATTTGTAGATTGTTGTTTCTGGGAACTTGCTATGCACGAATTGGCTGTACTAGTTTGCACATGACGACACAGACTTCAAAAGTGGTTCAGTTGAGGATGCACTGAAAGCCACTACAAAAATGCACATTTTTGTTTTACTTCCAGAAAATTATTCAAGATACCAGAAGAACTTCCCAACCGCACAGAAGGGAAAGTCTCTTTTACATTCTCAGGGGAAAAAGAGACATGACTTCAGGTTAACACTTTACACAAAACACAAGATTGCACCTCTGATAATGAGCTACTGCCTTAAGGCTGCACTGAAGTATCAGCAGAGGTCTCGTGTTCAAGTCAGAATGTTGTAATGGCTTCTAATTCACACACGGAGGAGAAATACTTGGAATCATGTACCAGCTTTCAAAGTCTCCCAAGGCACTTTATAACTAGATGCTGTTGAAGTGTGGCCATTGCTGTAACACAAGGGAAAACCACAATTAACTTAACAGCAAGCTGATACATGCAATGATCAGGTAACCCAGTTAAGGGATAAACACTGGGCCAGACACCAGTGATCCTAATCATATTCAGCATAGTGCCATGGGAGCCACTACAGCTACTTGAAAGAGCAGATAGGGGCTTAAATTAATATTTCACCCAAAAGACCCCTTCCCAAACTGCAGCACTCCACAGAGCACAACCTCACTGAGGAAAGGCTTGATAAACAAAAATACTCACATTGAAAAAAGTTAGCAGCTCATACTGCAGAACACATCTTTCATTCAAGTGAGTGAAAGCAAACTGAATAGACACAAATACAAGAACACAGTACAATGCCAATACGGAACACTAACTCAAGGCTGGTTAAGGACAACGACCTCCTGCAACACACAGTAACAATCTCCCCCAAAACCAGTCAGGTAAATCCCTACAAACACCTATCCCAAGAACCAGAGCATGGTCAGCTAGATCACTCCAAATACCTCCCCAAAAACTAGAGCATGAAGTAGCTGATCAGGTAGATCACTACAAACTGTAGTGAGTCAATACAAACACCTCCCGCAAAACCAGAACACGGCCCGATTGATCTCTACAAACACCTCCCCCAAAACTAGACCATGGTCAGGCAGATTACACATTATAAACAGCCTCAGGTGCAGAAACAAAGCAAACAGCAGCAATGAGAGAAACATTGATAGACATCCCCCTCAATAAAGAGCGAGTAAAGGGTCCTGAGGCAACTTACAGAGAGGTGCAAGCAAGGACAGCAGGTAGGAGATGAGAAGGGACAAGTAGAGGACGCAGGGAGGTCAGGGGAAGGGAGACTAATTCACAGGAGACCAGCTGAGAGCTCCCCCAAGCCCCATACCTGTGTCTCCCTCCAACCTTCCCAGAGCCAGACCCGCATGCGCACTGCGTCGTCTTCTTATGTCATCACGTCACCCTCCTTTACGTCCGATGTAAACGCTTTTGAAAAAGCTACCTTTTCTATTTTAGCTCATTCCCCGCTAGTATATCGTTTCAGATGCCAAGTGACAATCATCGTGGGCTTTTTATTTCAAAAAGGGAACGATTAAAATTAATCGGTGTCCACTGACTAGCCCACGCCTGCCACGCACAAACATGGCGACCGCCCCCGAACAAACATGGCGGGCGTTTGTTTACTCCTTTCTTTGAGGGTCTTTAAACGTTCTCGGGGGGGATCCGCGCCGTCAGTGCGCGCTCAACCCCATCCCACACCTCGAAGGGTGACCTGAAGGGAGCGAGGAGCGACCGCGTGACGGTTGCTGGGGACGGGGGAGGTGGGGGGGGGGTGAGCCCCGCATTAAGATGGCGGCCGGCCATAGCGCCATGCGGAACAAGGACTAAACTGCAGCTTCGGGGCCTGCAGCGACTGGGAGAACAAAAATGAAAAGGGCGTCGAGTGTTCCACCACTAACCAAAAACCAGAGGGGAAGAGCATAAGGCTTTGCATTTAAACACAACCTCATCCTCCCCCGATAACACACCAGTTCCCCTCACAAAGATGGCGGCCGGGAGGGAGCCTTGTCTCTAATTAGGATTTTTATGTTGTTGTGCCATGTAACATCTGAAAGAAAGAGGCAGAGATCAACCAAAATATTCAATGGATAATGTAAGCGGATCCGTGCTTTTAGGGAGGTAGAAGGATGGCATTGCGCAAGATGATCTCGTTGCTGGTACATTGCACCCTGTTTTTGAGATTAAATCCAGACTTGTCACAATAATTTATTAGCCCCCGGCAACATCCAAGTCATAAGACACTGACGTCAGCCAACGAGCTAAAATATGACACTGAACTTGGAACTTTATCCACAAGCCCGACTCCTAAAGATAGGGCAGTGTTTAAAAAAAGCTAGTTTTTTTAAAGAAGAGTTGGACAATGAAAACTTGGGATGATGCCATTGGTATCCTGACTAAACCCCTCCTCTTCCCTAATACTAGGAGAGTCAACTAACAACCAGTAAGAACTAAGCACGATCCGGAAATGATGCAAGAGGATTTGTTTTGAGAAGAGCTGAAATAAAATGATGGGGTCATCTACAGAGAGTCACAAGGTAATAACTCATTTCTTATATCCTGTTGTGTAGTACAGTGATGTGGGATGATGTGTCCGTATGTCGAGAGTCCTTACACCCTTTAATACAAAGTCGTTAGAATGTGGTTTAAGATGAAGCCAGCAACAAAGAGCCACAAGGTAATAAATCATTCCTTGCACCTTATAGTACAGTGCATGCAATATGGGATGTGGTCATTTACAGAAATTTGTAAGGTGATATATTGTTCCTTAAATCCTGCAGTAGAACAGCACTTTCATATGGTGTGGGATGTCGTTTTCTATGGAGAGTTATAAGGCAATAATTTGCTTTTATGCCTGTAGTTCAGGGATGCTGTACAGTGTGGATTGTAATAATGAAGAGAGAGTCACAAGATGATGATAACTTATTCTTCATATAGTGTAGAACAGGAGCACTATAGTGTTGGGAGGGATCACCTGCAGAGAATTATAGGGAAATATGTTCATTTTAATTCATGTGCTACGGTGAAGTGTGGGGTCACTTGCAGAGAGTTACAAAATATTCATTTGTTTGTTATGCTGTAACAAGGTAGTTTACCAGATCACTTTGAAAACATTGCAGATATTAACTTGTATATATTGTACTGCAGCAATATACAGAATTGGCAAAGGATTAATTCTATTTTTACTAATATTTGCACCAACTGCAAACTTATGTGAAATAGGGTCAGTGTTTACATGTTTATAAGGTTTGCCACTTTCAGAAATTTTTTTTTTGTGTGTAGTGTATGTATTGGTAAGGATACCTGAATGAATAGTTACAGAGAAAATGTTGACATGTGGATACCTGTAGTTAGAGTAGGAATTGGTTACGTGTAGTTGCAACCTTAATATTAGTGACTATCAGTATATTTACTGGTGAGTGACATATGGAGGTAACACTTGTGGATGTCTCAGTATATAGTTCCTCTTGTGATTCTTGTCATCATGAAATGTTGTTATTTGTAATGATTCAGTAGCATACACTGATACAGCAGCTTGCTATTAGTAGGCCAGATACTTTGTAACAAAAATAAGGGAAAAATCGGCGAAAGGATGATTTGTATACTGCTGTCTTGTTTATGTTGATTCCAGATCATAATTTTGTGAGCACATATGTGATCCCAGTTTGATTGCAGTTTATTATCTTGTATATGTTCAGGAAATCCTTTTTGTTTTTGACATAAGTGTGCATTTAACAAATATTCCAGAATTTTAGTGGAGACCATGACAATCTGTTTCACTAAGAGCCAGAAATCTTGGCCTGCACTTAAAGGGTGTAAATTCCAATATTGTTTTCATTGGCCAATATTTCATTAAGTGAGTGGTCGACCTATAGAGCAGGCTCCCTAGGAGACAGTCGAAGCAGTTAGTGTTGATTCATACTGTTAGAAATAGAATGCACAAATTAGAAATATCCCTTTCAGAGTATGAAAGAGTTTTTTCAAAATTCATTCAAGGGATGTCGGTATTGCTGGCTGGACCAGCATTTATTGTCCACCCTTGAGAAGATGGTGGTGAGCTGCCTTCCTGAATCGTAGCAGTCCATTTGTTGAAAGTACACCCAGAGTACCAAGAGGGAAAGAATTCCTGGATTTTGACCCAGTGACACTGAAGCAGCGGTGGTATGTTTCCAAGTCAGGATGGTGAGTTGCTTAGAGAGGCGTGGGTGAGGGGGAAGATCTTGCAGGTGGTGGTGCTCCAATGTATCTGCTGCCCTTGCCCTTCTCAATGGTAATAGTTGGGGATTTGGAAGGTGCTATCCAAGGAACCTTAGTAAGGAGCTGCAGTGCATCATATCAAGGGGAGGTCATGGCTAGCAAGTGATTGGGGAGGCAACGAGCAAGTCAAACGTGAAAAGCCAGTGGACATGATCTATTTGGATTTCCAGAAGGACTTCGACAAGGTGCCACACAGGAGGCTGCTGAATAAGAAAAGAGCCCATAATGTTAGGGCCAAGTTTCTGGCCTTGATAGGGGATTGCCTGACTGGCTGAAGGCAGAGACCAGGGATAAAGGGATCTTTTTCGGGATGGCAGCAGTGGCTAGTAGAGTTCAGCAAGTGTCAGTGTTGGGACCACAACTATTCGTGTTATACATTTAACAATCTGGATGAAGGAACTGAGGATATTGTTGCTAGCATTCAGATGACTGAAAGATAAGCGGAGGGACAGGTAGTGTTGAGGGAGGAGGGAGGCTAAGAATGACCTGGACAGGCGAGGAGAGTGGGTAAAGAAGTGGCAGATGGAATACAATGTGGGAAGGTGTGAAGTTATGCACTTTGGTAGGAAAAATAGAAGCATAGACTATTTTCTAAATGAGGAAAGGCTTCAGAAATCTGAAGCACTAATGAATTTGGGAGTTCTAGTTCAGGATTCTGTTAGAGTTAACGTGCAGGTTCAGGTAGGAAGGAAACTGTAATGTTTGTAATCATGTTGAGAGGGCTGGAATACAAGAGCAGGGATGCACTGCTGAGGTTCTATAATGCTGTGGTCAAACTGCATTTGGAATATTGTGAGTAGTTTTTGTCCCCATATATCAAGATAGATGTGCTGGTGTTGGACGGGATCCAGAGGAGGTTTACAAGGATGATTCCAGGGATGAAGGGCTTGTCGTATGAGGAGTGGTTGAGGACTCTGGATCTGTATTCAGTGGAGTTTAGAAAGATGAGGTGGGGATCTGATTAACTTACAGAATACTGAGAAACATGGATAGAGTGGACATGGAGAAGATCTTTCTAATAGGTGAGACAAAGACCCAAGGGCACAGCCTTGGAGCGAAAGGACAATCCTTTAGAACTGGGCTAAGAAGGAATGTCTTCACCCAGAATGTGGTGAATCTGTGGACCACGTTGCCACAGAAAGCCGTGGAGTCCAAGTCATTGGGTGTAACAGACAGATTCTTGATTAGTAAGGGGATCTAGGGTAATGGAGAGAAAGCTAGAGAAAGGGATTGAGAAACCTATCAGCCATGATCGAATGTCAGAGCAGACGTGATGGGTTGAATGGCCTAATTCAGCTCCTATGTCTTATGGCCTTATGCTGCTGCTACAGAGTGTTGGTGTTGAAGGAAGTAAATATTTGTGGGTGTAGTGCCAATCAAATGGGCAGCTTTGTCCTGGATGGTATCAAGCATCTTGAATGTTATTGGAGCTGCATTTGTCGTGGCAAGTGAGGAGTATTCCAGCACACTCCTGACTTGTGACTTGGAGGTGGTGGACAGATTTGAGACATGACATGCGATAAGTGGAACTTAAGAGGGGTAGGCAGGTTGGAATTCACGATTCACAAAGTTCCCCACCTCATATCCTGGTCTATTGTGGACACGTAGATTGATCACTGTGACTAACCACAACTCCACTGGTGAATCATGTGATAGTGGGATCATGCAAAGTGAACTAAATTATCCCTTTTTTTGGACTCCAGCAAATATGTTCTGCTAGATGTGAAATGTCTGCTGAAAGGGACCTGCAATTCTTCCACCTTTTGTGAAAACTTCCTCTATAAGGCACTTTGAACCAAACCTCATGTTCAAAATAGATATCCCATTCTCTGCATTAAATTGAAATCACAGTTGATCTTATTTTCAAACCTGCGAGCTTCAATACCTACAGCTCTGCTGAGAGGCCAAATGTTTATTTCCACCCACTATCCCTTTCAGCAAGTCGATTGTATTTGTGCCCACAATGTAACCCTGAGCATTTATCAAAGGCTCAGAGGGTAAACACACTATTCCCAGGGAAAGTGAGCAACACAAGTCTGTAAAGATCCTTGCCTTCCGTCACCTGGTAATATGCAATTAGTTCGACCTCGGCTGGTGCAGGAACAGAGAAGTCAAAGTTGGCCTCGTATGTATTACACTGGGGTATGGAAAGGGAGGAAGTGCTGGGGGATCCTGATGCACATCAAGGATCCATCTTTGTAGCTGGCTGGTGAGTATGGAATAGGCAAACTGGCAACTGTCCCCATGGCTAATAGCTGAATTCATACATGAAAGATGGTTTCCGGCAGGCGATGATGGGCCTGTTTCTCAACACTGCTGATCACTGCTGAGCAGGAAGGAAGACAGAATGTATTTGGCCTTGGATAAGCCCAAACATTTTTAAAAAATAAAATTCATGGGGTGTACTGTCGACCTCGCTGGTAACATTTGTTTTCTAATCCTAATTGCCCTTGAGAAGATGTAGTCCATGTGGTATAGGTACAACCACCTTGAATAGTGCAAGGTAAGTTATAATTAGATGGTTTATTAGCAGCATATTTCACAGATCAGTGGACAATAGTGTCGTGAAGTTGGGTAGAGTACTTGTGGATTGAAAGGCAGGACGTTAGAATTTGTTTGTAAAATGATGAGGGAAAAGAGTACGTGTTGCCTTTAAAAGATGAAGTGCTTTTTCTAGTCTTAGAGATTTTAAAAAGAAAATGTCTGTGAGCAGCAGCAGGCACAGAGTTCCTGAAATTGAAACGTTTGTATCAAAAGGCTGTATGGTTAGCAACCCAGGCAGTAGTCTTGTTTTGCTATTAGGGTAACCAGTTTGAATCAGCCAATTAATTTAAACCAGGCACTTAGAGACTAAAAAAACAATTAAATTTAAATCTGATGGTTTGGACAACCTAGGGCCAATGTTATTGTACGAAATTGATAGGTCATCAAGGATATAAAAGAAGAGAGTATTTGAAAATCAATGTGAGAAAAACTGCCATCTGTTAGAGTTAACAACCAGCAGCCCTTAAGAGAAAATCACTGGCTCTCTCAGAATAATCGTCATTTGACTAAATGTACAACAGTAGTCTTAGCTCATATTCCTGACTGAAGAAGAGTGTAGAAGGCACAGAACATTGCTGAAGATGTAATTTCGAGAGATTAAGTTTTAAGACTTTTTTATTAATTTGGTTTATATAAGTGGGATTTATATTTATTGGAACAGCATACCATTGCAATTTTGTTTTATTTGGGAATAGTTAGTAGTTGAGGGGGAATTGTTCAGTTTGTGAGTAGTTCTGTTAATTTGTTCACTGTTAGATAAGTAAACTGTTACTTGTTGATTATAAAGTGACTGTCAGAAGTTCATTTCATTTAAGTTCCCCTTTATAACAGCTTGAGGGTGAGAGGTAGTTGATACCACTTTTCACACTTCTTTTAACAGATTTGAGGGTGGGACGAGCCCTCTGGGTGTTTCAGTTTTAGTTATCGGTGGGGTGGGAGTATCGACCTCTGTTTTGTGACAATAGTCACCCTTGTGAAGGTCACTTTACCCAGCGATGGATTGGGACATGGAGAAGGGATATCAGGAGAGATATTTATTTTGCAGTTTGCTGTACATCTTTGTGCAATGTAAAGGTCTGGACCGAGAACCAAGCAGACACCTCCATATCGAAGCTAGTTAGCCTCTTACCTTGTCAATGCTATGTTGAACCCTTTTGGGAAATATTCCATTATTGCCAATAATATAAGAACCATAGTACAAAATGGCCAATCTGGTGCAATAACTGAGTTCATGCTTCTGTTTTGTTTGATTATTTTGTTTGGAAAATTTTGGTTTTAGCTGTGTAACAAGGGCCTTGTTGGGAGCCAGCAACCAAGATTTAAGGTTGTTCTTTGTATTTGCAGTAGAAGCTTTTGTTTTGTTAATGTTATTTCTTGGCACGGGGGTTTATTGGCTTAGGTAACGATACAGCTCATGCACAGTTCCAACAGCACAATTCCAATATGGCTGAGGTACATTAGGGAGTGGAAGGCATTGGCAAATTCAAATTCTCAAAGAGCCCAAAGTTAAGATTTGAACTCATCTTCTCTGGGTTGTCATTGCAGGACCCTAGATTACTGGTCCAATGCTGATTACTGAGAGGTTAGTTTCCTGTTGCATGATGATTGGTAGCTTTTCCTACCTGTCTATATTAGTGCAAATTGGCATGATTACCAGAGAACAATTACTTGACCCAAGGAGGAGGAACAGGGTGCTGTGCATTCTTGACATGCAGCATTCCAGGTGAGGTGTTATACATACATGTTACATACCAGATACCTTCAATATGCTGTGGCCATGGTTATGGCTTTTGTCTTGCAGGTCGTCTTTGAGAAGGAGGGTGTGTTTCTGCACACTAGCACGAAGCGGAATAATGACCAGGATACACTGATCCCCGGGGTGATCCGGATCCTCGAGAAGGTGAGGAGCTACGTTGCGTGCGTTCCGCAGCAAAGTGCTGAAAATTCCAGCAATTTCAGTCATTGGCAGACTTGGCAAAATGTAGCAATACAGACAACTTTAAGAAAATAGGAGCTGGAGTAGGCCATTCAGCCCTTCAAATCTGCTCTGCCTTTCTACATCATGGCTGATCGTCTACTGTAATTCCATTTTCCTATGCTAACTTCATACCCATGAGGTCACTAGTGTGTAGAAATCTATCAAACTCTGTCTTGAATACATTCAATGACTGAGGTCCCTCATTCCTCTTGCCTAGAGGATTCCAATGATTCTTCACCCTTGGAGTAAGAAATTCTTCTTCCTCTTGTTCCTGAATGGCTTGCCTCTTACTGTGATACTGTGGCCACCTGTTGATGTCCATCCTGTTGAACCCTGTAAAAATTCTGTAAGCCTCATTGAGATTGTCTCCCATTCCTCTAAACTCTAGAGAATATGGGGCTGGTCTCCTCAGCGGCTTGTACGCTTTGGGGAAAATAGATGGAGTGTGCATCCAATTTGGATAACTTTCTCAAAGGGCTAGGATGAGCTCTTTGGGCTGAAAGGCTCCTTCCATGCTGTTACAATTCTGTGGATAGGAATAATGGAGGAACTTGATTTATCGTTGAAACTGGAGTGAAGGCACTTCAAACTTGTTCTAATGGTTATTTGTTCTTGTTTCCCAGGGTCATGACACTGTGATGGAGTGGACTCCAATCAGTGAGAGCGGGGAGCATCCCCAATTCCTGTATTCCAAAAAGGTAATTCTCCAGGGCCCATGTGTGCAGTACAAGTCTATTAGAAAGAAGTTTGGGGGCAGTATGACTCATGAAATGGTTGCAACACAGGAGGCCATTCAGCCCATCATACCCACATTAAATCGCTGTAAGAGAAACTCCGCTAGTCCCCCTCCCCTGCCTTTCCTTCATTGCCCTTTGAAAAGTTTCTTTTCCGATAGTGGTCCAACGTTCTGTTGAATGCCTTGTTTTAATGTCCCTCCATTAACTGTCAGAATTGGGGAAAGCTCTCTGCTGTTTGGAGTCATGCCTGGCACATAGGAAGATTATTGTGGTTGTTGGAGGTTAGTCATCTCTGCAGACGTTCCTCAGGGTAGTATCCTAGGCCCAATCATCTTCAACTGCATCATCAATGATCTCCACTCCAACATAAGGTCCGAAATGGAGATGTTCACCGATGATTGCACAACGTTCAGATCCATTTGCAACCCCTGGGATACTAAAATAGTTATTGTCCAAAATGCAGCAAAACCTGAACAATACCCAGACCTAGGCTGAAAAGTGGCAAATAACATACATACCATACACATGCCACGCAATGACCATCTTCAACAAGAGACAACCTATTGCCCTTGACATTCAATGGCATTACCATTACTGAATCCCCAACTACGAACATTATGGGGTTACAATTGATGGCAACAACCTGCACATGCAATCTTTCAATGTAGAGAGCCTGTTATTGCTACTGTTACTATAGAGTTCTGGCTGACTAGGAAATCCTCCTGCTCCTTTGGCCTGCCAGTCATATCAGGAAGGTAATATTTGCTAATGAACATGTTTGCCTGCTTTGTGTCATATCTTCCATAGCTGTCAATTCCTGAGGTGCCACTTGAATCCAGAGTTTATTGCCCAGCAGTAGGGCGCTGCCCACTGCCTCACAAGATCCTCTTGAAGAGCACGCAGCTTAGTTCTCATGATCCTGGCTAGGAGCTTTGTCAGATGGTTTCATTTATTTGTTCCTGTTCTCGCCATTTTCACTATTCTTTTCCAGGATTCCACTGTGAATGGGGCCAGTCATACTGAGGAGGAGATGTTTGACCCAGGTTACGAACCTGATTGGGCTGTCATCAGCACAGTAGGGTCTAGGACACGCCCACTGGAGGATATGCGTGGTAAGAGATGCTGTCTTTTATTATTGTAATGCATTCAATTTTCTTTCATGTGTATCTCATTCTAGTCAAGATGAAGTATTGACACCAAGCATCAGGTACCACTATCAAGTACAGTGATCTCCAGAATGTTACAAATGCATTGTGGTGTTCCAATGATGTATCTCAGTCCATATTTCAAGTACCCAAGGCTAATCTGTCAATCATGCCTGTACTGTTCTCGTGCAAGTGTAACCGGTTTGTTTTTCTTGCTTCTTTCTCCCCTTCACACATTTATCCAATTTCCTTTTGAAAATTACCATCAAAACTGCTTACCTTTTCAGACAGTTTGTACAAGATCATTGCAACCCTGCTGTGTTTAAAAGTGAATCCATTTTCACCTCCTACCCTCCCCACCCCACCTTGTTCATGTTGCTGATTGTCTTAAATCCACCTCCTCGGGTTGCCATTCCTCCAAATGGAAATAATTTCACCTCACTTAATTAACCAAAACCCTTCTTAATTTGAAGTAACTACGGTAAACCTCCCTTCAAATTACAAAATCCTGTGGGTTTCTCTGTATGAGATTAGGAACAGTTCGTACCATGGGGAACTTCCTACTGGAAACAGGAAGTGTAAGCTTCTGAGAGCCAGGTTCGAATGGAAACCATATGTAAAAATGCTCTTTTAAGGAAACGATATTTTGTTTTTTTTTTGGTGAGGGTATAGGTTTTGTAAATTTTACAGGCAGCGACAAGACCAATTCTGTTGAGGTGTAATTGTCAGAGCAATCTATTTACTTTAAAGTTTGTGTGTTTTGAATGTTATTTACACAGAGGTGGACATCTGATAAATCCTTGCAGGGCACAGATCTATTGGATATACTGTTCAGAAATCCACCAGCTCTGTTTAAGTGAAAGAGATTGATAACAAAATGTTCTTATTTAATTATCTCCACATGTTGGGCAGAAGTTTCAAAGAGCTCCCTATAATTAACTCAAGTATTTGTAAATAGACCATGTATTCATAAAAGCAGGGGTTGTATATTGGTGGCGGGAGAGTGTAATTGAATTACAAAAACCTGTAAGTCTCTCTGCCAGTAGAATTGGCTATAGTTCCAGTGGCTCCATAGGCACTAGAAAACAGGAGCAGGATGATCTATGAGGCTATATGCTGTCGAATAGCATGCAATCCATTCCTGTTTTGGTACTTGCATAAAAGAATACTTGTGATACGCTGGTAGGGACCCAGGGAATTGCGCTTTACATGGTGGACATATATTGGATGTGTTCTGTGAAGTAGTTGACTTGTTCACTGGCTCCTTTTCTTTATTCATTCACTGGATGAGAACTTCACTATCTAAGCCAGCATTTTAAACCCATCCCTAATTGCCCAGAGGGCAGTTAAGAGTCAACCACATTGCTGTGGGCCTGGAATCACGTGTAGGCCAGACCAGGTAAGGATGACTGTTTCCTTCCCTAAAAGACATTTGTGAGCCAGATGGGTTTTTCTTGAAAATCAGCAGCAGTTTCATGCTTATTTCTAGATTTAACTTCTACATTCTTAACTTCAAATTTCGTCATCTGCCTTGGCAGGATTTGAACCCAGGTCTCCTGGGCATTACCTGGATCTCTGGATTACTAATAACACTAGACCATTGCCTCCCCTAATGCCTACAGGGCATTCAGCTTGAGGATCCACCTTTAGTTGAATGTGATTTTCTTTTTCTTTCTAGAATTGTAATTAGTCACAGTTCCATCTAGTAAGTTTGGTCCAGTAACCTATGTGCATTAGAGGGTTGTGTTACAGTATGAAAGGTCAGAGCTGTGAGTCTCCATATAGCAAATAGCCTTCAAACAGTTCTTGTTCATGACCACTTGTGTGATTAGACATCAGGGACCCATAGAGATCAGAGAATAAGGCAACAATATTGACCAAAATTAAGGTGCATGTGTTTTGTGCTAGAATTGACTGCATGAGCTGAATGGTTCCTTTTCTTTACTGATGGCTTGTTTCTGTTCAATGAGCATGTTTTTTCTTTTCAGCTGCCACCCGGTCCTCTGAAGTCAACAGCAAGTGGGCATTCTCTCTCAGTCTGTCTGAACTCAAATCCATCCGGAAAAACAAGCCTGGCCTGGGTTGGTCGTACCTCATCTTCATCACCAAGGAAGGAATCTCCTTCCCAGCTCTTCATTTCCATGGTGGTGGCACCAGAGCCTTACTGAAGTGTCTGTGTAAATATGTCGTCCTGGCCACGTGAGTATATAACTCCTCCCTCGCACTGTGTGCCATTGGAGTTCTTGCCCTGTACTCTAGCAGTAAACCACAGAAGTCAGCCTGGCAATGAAATGTTATCATAACAAGTATAAGTCACTTCTTATTTGTTGAGCCATCTCTTTCTATCCTCAGTGTTGCTACATTCATTGGGTAGAATCGATGCCTATGTTGATATTCACTGAATAGAGCAACACTTTGGAGTAGGGAGAAGAAAAATACTGATTGGGTTTGCTCTCCTGTCTGGTGTGTAGAAACCCCCACTCTGGTAACAATCAACTGTTGCTTTTTGTGTTGTCTGATCATTACCAGTAGCCCCAGCACTGTCCCCAGTGATGAAGAGGATTACTGCCAGAATTTGCTGTGAATCTTGGGTTTGGTTGTACACATTGCTGAGCTCCAGGCTTGCTGTTGTGGTTTTTCAACAGAATTCGTTGATTTTCTTTTTCGGCAGTTCCAAGAAGGATCCTCGTCTTTATCTGATCTATTCTCACGACTCTCATGCCTTATCCCAATCTTTTGACGAGTTGCAGCTATTCGATGAGCATTCATCAGACTTGGTGTCTGTGAGTAATTATATCTGCTTGATTACTTTTTTTAACGCCCTTGTGGTGGATTAACCAATGCATTCAATGAGATCTTTCAGAATACAGGAGAATTCTTAGTAATTGTGGATTGGATTGACCATAAAATACCAGTATTACAGATACATAAGTTTTTCATTAAAAATAAACCATTTGGATAAATTTATTACTTATCAGGATGATGTTTCTACATTGCTGAAAGAAGAAACCTGTTGCCAAATCTCTTCATCTTGCACTTATCAGGACAAACACAAGAATGCCAAATTTTAAGTGATGACAACAATTTATACCACAGAGAAAAAGGGTGCTGATTGTTGGCAAGCTGACTCTGGCTGAGGTGTTGCCACAGAGAATGCAATGGGAGCTATATGTTCCACAGGCTTTTGGACAATTCAAAAAAGATGCAAGGCCTTTAGGTGTTCATTTCCTAGTCTAGATCACCCCGCAACCATGTCTCTAATCACAATCAAATCATAGCCATTTACAACGATTTGTGTTGTGTAACTTGTTTTCCTTATTGAGAGTGCTCCATGCATTCAGATATAGTACCTGCAGATTTCTAGATTCCTTTTAATAGAATCCCTACAGTGTGGAAACGGGCCATTCGGCCCAACAAGTCCACACCGATTCTTCAAAGAGCATCCCACCCAGACTCACCTCTCTACCCAATCCCTGTAAACTTTCATGGCTAATCCACCTAATTTACACATCCCTGGAAACAATAGGAAATTTAGCGTGGCCAATCCACCTAACCTGCAGATCTTTGGACTGTGGGAGGAAACCAGAGCACTTGGAAGAAACCCGCGCAGACACGGGAAGAATGTGCAAACTCCACACAGACAGTTGCCCGAGGGTGGAATTGACCCTGGGTTCCTGCTGAGTGACCGTGCCGTGTCTTTTCGACATTTTAAAATATTTTTTGAGTCCTTATTTGCAGCTAGCCTTGTACTTTTGCTTTCTACTTTTCTACTTTTTTTATCTTTGTTTCCCTCGCTCTTGTCCCCCACCTTGGGTTCCTGTGCTGCCGTCACTCTAGTTTCAAGACTCCCCCACAGTTCTAGGATTGCTGTCAGTCCTGCTGAAGTTCAACTTGCCCAGCATATACAGATCCCGTCTTCCCCAGAACTGGTCTAAATGCATTTAGAATCTAAAACCTTCCCTCCTGCATCATACCTCCTGCCATGCATTCATTGGTCTATTCTCTTATTCCTGATGCCTCTAGTACACTGCACTGGGATTAATCCTTTGAATACTACCTTTCAGTGTGTTTTTTTTTAAATTTCTTTCCTAGCTGCCTATAGTCTGCATGCAGGACTCCTCTTCATACCTGTCACTGGTACTGACATGGACCACAACCTCTGGATGTTCTCCCTCCCTCATCAAAATGCCCTGCAGCCGTTCTGTGATATCCTCAACCTTGGTTCTCTGGGGGCAGAAAACTATCCTGACATCATGTCTGTGGCTGTAGAAACATTTTATTCCCTTGTGACTGGACATTCTATCACTATATCTGTATGATATGGGTGGCTCAGTGGTTAGTACTGCTGCCTCACAGCCCACGGACCCAGGTTCGATTTCACTCTCGGGTGACTGTGTGCAGTTTGCACGTTCTCCCCATGTCTGCGGGTTCCAGTTTCCTCCCACAGTCCAAAGATGTACAGGTTAGGTGGATTAGCTGTGGGAAATGCTGAGTTACAGAGATAGGGTAGAGTAGTGGGTCTGGATGGGATGTTCTTCAGAGGTCCGTGTGGACTCGATGGGCCAAATGGCTGGCTTCCACACCGTAGGGATTCTACGGTCCTCTCTTCCAACCCAACACCCTCCCACACAGCCGAGCCATTCTGGTACTACGGACAATGGCTCTCGCTACATTCCCCTAAGAAACCACTTCCCCAGCAGTATCCAAAATGGAAAATCTGTTCGAGAGGCAGATGTCCCCATAGGACTCCTGTTTTACCTGCCTGGTGCTTTTACTCTGTTTGTTAATCACCTATTCCCCTTCTGCCTGTGCACTCTTTACCTGCAATGTAACCACCTTGCTATACGTGCTGTCCCTGATGTTCTCAGTTGTGTGAATACGCTAGTGATTTCAGCCAGCGCTCCAGATCGAAATGTACATTTTCAGTAGCTGTAGCTGGAGACACTTCCTGCACGCATGGTCACCCTGGATATTGGAAGTGTGCTTCTTTTTCCTACATCACGCAGTAGAAGCATTCCACTTTGCTAAACTGCCTTACTATGACTTAGCCTGAAATTACTCTTTCCTTTATCTTTCTCAACTTTAAAGTGTATTGATTATACACCAAAACTTTATTTTATTCCATTTGCTTTAATCAGTTCTCATCTAAACAATAGACTAAATGCTGACATGATCTTACTTAACCCAAGGCAGCCACTTGTCCTTTTGCTAGCTCCTGATCCCAGCCAATGAGCTCACTTTTTCCCTGCGATGTCGCTCTTGGATATTTTTAAATACCAGCCGTGTCTTGAAGCTTTTCAACTCCTGATCTGCTGAAGGATAAATATCAGGAAAGAAAAGTGAAAAGAGTACCTCCCTCCCCTTTTACCAAACTCATAATGTACCATTCTGCACCAGCACTCAAACTCTCATCTTATACTAGTGTGGCCTTGGTCATTCATCTAGCTGGTAGTTACAATTTAAAAAAAAAGTTAAACCAGTTTCTTTAATTGGCTGATCATATCTGCTCTGCCACAGAGGGCTTGATTTGCATGTTTAACCATTCTCCCCAAAACTTTGAGACAATAGACTTAAAACAATAATTTTATATACAATGCTAAATTGCAGGCAAGCATACCTAAATTTTACAGAAGATCAACGCTTAAATTTTAAACCTCTTATCTCCCTTTCACCAGTTCACCGTTTTGCACTTTGTACCAGAGCCCCCAGTTGCAAAAAGCTGGCCCAGGCATAATAGGCTGAGTAGCCTTCCCCATTCCTCAATCATTCCATGTGAAATGTATATTACTGAGCGTCTCTTTCTTTTTTTTTTCCTCCTTCCCCAGCGCTTTATACAGGACCCTTATGCTGCCACTTTTGGCAGCTTCTCCAAGGTGACCAACTTCCTGCGTGGAGCCCTGCGGCCCCAGGATGGATCCCGTCACCGTCCGCTACGCGAGATGGCGAGCGGTCTTGACTTGGACCAACAGGAGGAGCCAGGCTTTGAAGTCATCATGTGTGTAAGTGTCCAACCTTTGCTCTGATGGTGAATTACCTGGTGATGAATATAGGACACATGGCCAAACCATTTTAAATACATCTATCAGGTCACTTTTCATGCTGGACAGTGAACACAATCTTTTCTAGTTTTGCAATCCTTCGTACCCTTCATAACTATGCTGTGTGCTGATATAACCTTTGATGGGCCACTGAGTTTGTTGGTGTTTGAAAGCTGTGTTAGCTGAAATTAGTGCAGTCTTTATAGTGTTGCACAGATCCCCAACACTTCCATCAATCATAAGGTCCAAAGTGGGGTATTCACCCTGCATGGTGAATGCAATTCCTCAGGTACTGCAGCAGTGTGCCCCTATGCAGGAAGTGTGGATCCAGGCTACAGCTCCATGTGATGCAAATATTATCTGCCACTTAAGTGCCAAACAATGGCCATTTCCAATGAGAGAGAATCTAGGACTACCATTGACCAGAAACTGAATTGGTGTAGCCATGTGAGTACTGTGACTATAAGAGCAGGTTGGAGGCTAGAAAGTCCACAGCATGAAACTTACATTCTATCTCTCAAATTTCTGTCCTCCATAAACAAGACACAGGTAAAGAGTTTGATGGAATGCTCCCATTTAGCTGATGGCTGCAGCTCCAACAACAATCTTAAGCTCAATAGCAACCAAGACAAGGCAATCCACTTAATTGGCACCTTGTCCCCACCTTCACCATTCACTCACTTCCACTCAAATGCACAGTGGCAGCAATGTGTCCATCTACAAGTCACCAAGCCTCTCTTAACAGCATCTCCCCAACCCATGACTTCTGTTACCGAGGAGGAGCAAGGGCAACAGGTGGTTGGGAGCAGTACCACCTGCAGGTTCCCCTCTAAGTGACTCAGCATTGTGATTTGGAGCTACATTACTACTGTTCCTTCAGTGTTGTTGGGTCTAAATCCTAGAATTCCCACCGTCCTAACGCTGTGGGTGTTCCTATACCAAATGGATTACTGCAGATCAAGAAGGCAGCTCACCACCACCTTTGCCAAGGCATTGAGGGATGAGTAATAAATGTTGGCCTGGCCAGTGATGTAATCAGGCTCAGTAATTCCTCCCAACCAGTGTCATGGATTACTGAATGGATTTCCACTGATATTACTGCAGGTCCCTCACAATGCTATTGCAATAACTTCCTCCCAACTGCTTCAGCAGTTAGCATTCCCCAGGAAAAGCAACAAAGGACAGTCCCAGCTATCTGCGTAACCATTCTCCCCCTGACAGCTCAGTCACTGGAGGCAGTGAGTAATAGGTCATCAAACCAGCAAAGTGCCATGCTCAAACCATTGTCATGAGTTAAGTTAGTTGATTGAGGCTGTGACAGTTGACCTGAGTGTGACGAACAGGCTGCTGTTTAGTATCTAGTGAAGATCTGTTGCGTCCCATGAATTTCAGCTTCATCTGAATAAATGCCTGTATATGAAACCATACCTTGTTTGTAATTTTACAGCAATTCAAATCATTTTTGGACTTCTGATGTACTTCAAGGTGGAGCAGCCTATCCACGTTTTGATGACCTTGTAAATATGGCACCACTAAGGCTGTTCTAGTCTCCCATTTTATAAAGATTTACATGAAAGGCTATAGAGCAGGTGCAATAAGATTTACAAGCATGGTACCAGAGGTATTGGAATTAGATTTATTGTCACATGTACTCAAGCACAGGAGTACAGTGAAAAGTTTACAATGTCACTCCTCATCGCACCCATCTTAGGTACAAAGTACCTAGGTACAGATTTTAATACAAAATAGAGAAATTTTAAAAAAAGTTACATTACTTCGTAGTGATTCATCATATAAGGTAGAAAATAAGAAATGAAGTTAAAAGGATAAACATTAGTCAGATAAACAGATTAAAAGTAAATATTACGTTGCAATAGGTCAGCAAAGGGGCCTTCCACATGTAGTCTGACTGGGCTCACAAGCCACTGACCACCCATACTGGTCCCCAGTCAAACACCTGTCCCCGCTCCGCTCCGGCCCTCAGCCGCTCTGCCCCATGCCTCCAGCTCGCTCCGCTCTGCCCCATGCCTCCAGCTCGCTCCGCTCTGCCCCATGCCTCCAGCTCGCTCCGCTCCGGCCCTCCATTCGCTCCGCGGACTACCAGAGAAGCCTGTCTAGGTGTAGTGTGGCCTTTTGCCTTTGGCAGAGGAGTGAGAGGTTGTCTAATAGACAGCTTTAAATTGTGAAGATGTTTGATAGAGCAGACGTGGGAAAAGATATTTTCACATGTGGGGAATGCCAAAATCAGGCAGCCATGACTATAATAAATCCAAAGGATTTGTTGGATTTTTTGTGTAGAGTGGTGAGAATGTAGTACATGCAACCACTGAGAGTAGTTAAGGTGAATAGCATAAACTAATTTTAAATTAAAGTTATACAAACCAGTGAGAGAAGAAAACAAAACAGTATGTTGGTACAATGAGAAGCAGAGTGGGAGGAAGCTCATGCAGAGCATATGCACTGGCCTATTTCTGTGCAGTAAGTCCTAATATGATAAAAGAAGGGAAGAAACAGAAATATCCCGACTGCAGCCTTTGTTTTGTTGTAAAGAGAGATTTCCCTTAATCGTCACGTTTTAAGATCTTTCTGACTTTCTTTTGCAGCAAGCTGATCTAGGTCAGCGGCCAGCTGTGCAGAGGCAGGAGACTATAACAGCTGAGGAGTGGGAGAAACATCTGGACTCAGAAGGAAGAGTTCAGGCAGTGGAGGAATTGAAGAAGAAGATTTTCAAAGGAGTAGGTGAATTCATTCATTAATTTACATGCTGGTTTCTAAAACTTTCCGTGTCATTTTGGGGAAGTACAGTCAAGGTGGAAATTCAAATGATCCAATAGCTTGCCAGCATAAATCACGGCAAACCAGGAATTTAGTGGGGTTTCCAAAATCCTTTTGAAGTTAGCAACATTCAGTTAAAAGCAGCAGACTGGATAACAAGGGCAAGAGAAATTAGTTCTGACTTGGTGAATAGGTGCTAACCCAAGTAGAAGACTTATTCCCTGACGAATGGGAGATGGTAAAAGAGTAACTCAAAAATACTGAGTGTTGTGTTGTCTTTGAACCACAATCAGCTTCAAATGGCTTGACAAAAATTCAGAGAATATCAGCCACCGCATCTGACTAACTTAACTCTGTGCTGTAAATATCCTGGTTGATGGGGACAGTGTCTAGGGAGCTTTTTTTTCAATTTAAAAAAGTAGAGAACTTTACTTTCTGTATACTTTTAGTTTTAAAAGAGTAGAGGAAGCTATTTACCTTGTATCTAACCCTGTGCTATACCCATTTGTCCAAGTTGATGGGGACAATGTTAAGGGAACTTTACTTTGAATTGAAGATTAGAGGGAGCTTTGCTCTGTATCTGATCCTGTACTGTATGTACCCTGGGATTGTTTGATGCTAATAATATGCCAGAAAGTTTTCAGTTTATCCTACCAACATCCCTGTTCATTGTGTTTAAAAAGTCAGCATGGGATTTGTACTGAGTAGTAGATGGACTGCAAATCAGAAATATACTCAAATTACCTCAGCTTCGTGGACTGGGGAGTTGTACTGGTTTCCTAGCAGCGTGCACTACTTGGGCTAGCCAGTCACTGGCTTAAGACCCGTTTCTGGACTTAGGCACACATTTTCTCCAACTCCACTGCACCGAAAGAGACTATTCAGCCTGACTCCTCATATTTAAAGAATGTCTTCACCTATCTTTGCCACTAAACAGTGCCCCCACAAGTTCTTCTACCAATTAGCTTAAATTTCAACCAGAAAACAAGTTGCATAGTTATTGATCTCATTTCTGTTGACATGTTGATGCACTGAAAAGTACTTCTTTGGCTGAGGTGTTTTGGGACATACTGATGATGTGAAAGGCACTATATAATTGCAATTTCTTTCTTACTTTACTGCATTCTGAAATATTCTGTTGTTGCCTTATTTTTGCCCCTGCCCCACCCATATCGGGCAGTGTAACACTGTACTGCTTAATCCTCTACACATTATTAATTGAGGTATCCATTGTCTTTTCTGCTGCTGTCATTTCGAACATTGATTCATGGACTTATTTTGTGATCATACAGCACAGCAGGAGACCATTCGGCCCCCTCTTTGGGAGAATTATACAATTCAATGCATTTTAGAAGGTCAAGCACAGGTGGAAATTGTACAGTGAATGGCAGAACCCTTAAGAGTATTGATATTCAGAGGGATCTGGGTGTGCAGGTCCACAGATCACTGAAGGTGGCAGTGCAGGTAGGTAGTTAAAAGAAAAGGCCTTTGGCATGCTTGCCTTCATTGGAAGGGGCATTGAGTATAAGTTATGCTGCAGCTTTATAGAACTTTAGTTAGGCCATACTTAGAATATTGCACACATTTCTGGTCACCATACTACCAGAAGGATGTGGATACTTTGGAGAGGGTACAGAAAAAGGTTTACAGGATGCTGCCTGGTATGAGGGATTTTAGCTATGAAGAAGGGTTTGATAGACGGGGTTTGTTTTCACCGGAACGCAGGAGGTTGAGGGGCAACCTAATAGAAGTTTGTAAGATTGCGAATGGCTTGGATAGAGTGGAAAGTATGAGGCTTTTTCCCAAGGTGAGGGGTCAATTACTGGGGGACACAGGTTTGAGGGGCGGGGGGGTGCCGGGGAAAAGTTTAAAAGAGATGTGCAAAAGATGTTTTTCTCACAAAGGGTGATGAGGGCCTGGGGCGTGCTGCCAGAGGAGGTAGTGGAAATAGACAGAATAGCAGCATTCAAGAAGCACTTGGACTAATGCATGAATAGGAAGGGAATAGAGGGATACAGATCCTGTAAATGAAGACAGTTTTAGAATGGAAGGGCAAAATTTGTTGGTGCAGGCTTGGAGGACCAAAGGGCCTGTTCCTGTGTTGTATCATGCTTTGTTCTTGTTCTTGTTCTTGACCCAGTCCTTGCTCCTTCTCCATTGTCCTGTGTTTTTCTCCCCCTCAAGTATTTATTCCAACTTGAAAAGTAAGTATTGAATCTGCTTCCACTGTCCTCTTTCACGTACTGCATTTGTCATGCCTCACTGCAGTAGAACACTGGAATCAAGTCACACTTTCCCAGAGTCATCACAAAAGTGAAAGATTTTATCAGGATATTTTTAAAATTCCCCAATGTGATTGTCTTTAGTCACAAATTGACAGAAAGCGCAGACCAGGTTTCTATACTTGACATTATTAGGGAGGGCAATGGCTTAGTGGTATTGTCACTGGTCTGTTAATCCAGAAACCCAGGTAATGTTCTGGAGATTTGGGTTCGAATCCTGCTGGTAGAATTTGAATTCAGTAAAAATCTGGAATTGAGAGTCTAATGATGACAATGAATTCATGGTCAGAAATCCTATCTGGTTCACTAATGCCCTTTAGGGAAGGAAACTCCCATCCTTACCTGGTCTGACCTACTTGTAACTCCAGACCCACAGAAATGTGGTTGACTCTTAGCTGCCCACTGGGCAAATAGGGATGGCAATAAATGCTGGCCCAGTAAGCAATGCCATTCTGTGAATGATTGATTTTTTTTTTTTTTTTTTTAAATTCTAGTTACAGATAAACTACTGGAAATTGTTGACATACAACTCTTAGTTAAAACTCTAATACCCTTACAATACCTACATATGCATAAGAGTTGGTCATTGACATCAGGAAGCAAGGTGGAAGGCACACCCCTGTCTACAACAGTGGTGCTGAGATGGAGATGGTCGACAGTGTCAAGTTTCCAGGAGTAATGATCACCAACAATCTGTCCTGGTCCACCTACACGATGGTCAAGAAAGCAGAGTGACGCCTCTACTTCCCCAGGAGGCTAAGGAAATTTGGCACGTCCACATTGACTCTTACAAATTTTTATAAATGCACCACAGAAAGCGTTCTATCCAGGTGCATCTTGGCTCGGTGTGGCACAGAGAGTTGTGAACACAGCCCAGTCCATCACGCAAACCAACTTCCCATCCATTGACTCAATCTATACTTCTCGCTGCCTCGGGAAGGCAGTCAGCATAATAAAATACCCCTCCCACCTCGGTAATTATCTCTCTCAAACACACTTACCAACAGATTCTTCCCTGCGGTTATTAGACTTCTGAATGGACCTCTCAAATTTTAAATTTAATGTTGACCTCTGCAGCTTGTAACAATGTATTCTTCCCTCTGTTCTATTACCTTAATGCACTTTATATTGTATGATCTGCCAGTGCTGCACACAAAACAAAACTTTTCACTGTACCTAGGTACATGTGACAATAATAAATAAACTAAAATCAAAGACAGAGACAGACAAAAGAAAAATGGTGTCATAGGTGGATAGATAAAGTGGGAAGGCATTTCAATGGTCTCTGTCCCTGTGATTCACTGAGATGGTCCTTTTGGCTTGCCAAAGTTCCTCGATCTGCCTCCTTGCACGAGGCATAGAACCATTGGTTCACAACTTATAAAGTCTCTGACTGGTTAAAAGCGACTGCTTACAGCAAGTGGTGAGGGAAAATAAACTGGCTTTTTGCAGGCTTTAGGTGTTTTTACCGTACAGACAAGGACAGCACCTCCTTTTCCAGAGTTTGACAGGCTTCTAGCTAACTCATTCAATCCCACAAACTGTTCAGATACCTGAAAGCCAGTCACACAGTTGTTTGCAGGCAGAGGGTCTTTGTCATTGCTGTATAGAGTAATGACCAAATATCAATCAACTACCGATTACCATGCCAATTTACATTTTATACACACTCACTGGTGCCAGTTTGTCTGCAAGTAAAGCTCCCCCTGCCCCGACTGGTTCAACAAAAAACAGTGTAAACAGTACTTACTGTAAGTAAGGTTTGGTAGGTGTAGCAATACCTACCACAATCCTTGGATTTTAAAATCATTCGTTTGTCCTTTTAGCTTACAATCAGAAATACTGAATATTTTTAAAAAGTCCTTGCACATTCCAGATCATAACAACTCTGTAATTAAAAACATGTCTCTCCCCCACTCCCTCCTCGTATCTTTTGACAAATATTTTAAACCTGTGTCTCTGCTTACTGACCTCCCGATCACTGGAATTGATTTCTCCCTATTTGCTGTATCAAAATCCCTTTGAAAATTTGGCCGCTTTATTAATTGTTCCTTTAATCTCAGGGACTGTGCCACAGCATCCGTCGGGAAGTCTGGAAATTCCTGTTGGGATACTACTCCTGGGATAGCACGGCTGAGGAACGCAGAACTGTGGTGAAGCAAAAAACGTGAGGAGCTATTCCACTGTGACCTACGTTGAAAGGGGGCTGCTTATGACTGAAGGGAGAAAGCAGTGTGTCTGTCATTACTGGTATGCAAGCATTCAACCATTAAGCAGGGACAGAGATGTATCCTTCTAGATGCAAAGACAGAACTTGCTGGAAAAGCTCAGCAGGTCTGGCAGCATCTGTGGAGAGAAATCAGAGTTCACATTTCAGGTCCAGTGACCCTTCCTCAGAACTGATGGTAGCTAAGAAAATGTTGGTTTATATGTGGAAGACAGGGTTGGGGGAGGGGTTAAGGATTAAACGATAGGTGGAGATAGAGCCCAAAGAGAGAGAGGAACAGTTGGACAGACAAAGGAGTGGATGATCTGGCTTGGAAGGTGAGTAGCTATGAATGGGGACTGTTAGTGGCTAACAATGGGTTGTGTGTAATTGCAGACTATGTGATAATAAGGCCTGGTGTGTGGGGCTTGTCGGGGTAAGGACATGGGAGAGCTCAAGCCCTAAAGTTATTGAAGTCGATATTGAGTCCAGAAAACTGCAGGGCCCCCAAGTTGAAAATGAAGTGTTTATCCTTCTAGATGCTCTAGTTAATGAAGATAGCATAGGAAATAATTTCAAGAGCAGGCCATTCAGTTCCTTGAGCCTGCTCTGCTATTCACTAGGTCGTGATTGATCTTACATCTCAACACCAGCACTACCCCTTGATCTGTTTTTGATGTATAGAAATCCACCACTCTCTGCTTTGAAGATACTCTGACTGAACTTCTGCAATTGTCTGGGGTAGCAAATTCTAAAGATTCATTGTCTTCTGAGGGAAGAAATTCCTCCTTTATCACAGTGCTAAATGCCCTGTCCCTTTTTCTGAAACTGTTCACTGATTCTGGATGCACCTCCTCCACTCCACCTCCCTCCACCCTGAAACCAATGGAGATATCCTTCCAGCATCTCCTCTGATGAGCCCTGTGAGAATTGTGTGTGTTTCAATGAAACCATCTCTCAGAACATACGCCCATTCTCCTCAATCAATCCTCAAAGGGCAACGAAACGGTGGGATGATTGTGGGGAGTGGATTTGATTCATGAATTTCCATTTAGAATGGAGTTTCTTTTGATTCCATATTTAAAGGGTGAAGGTTTACTGCAATTCTGACTGTGAAGATCCCAAGTGTAAAATAGGACAAACCAGTCAGGTTCTGATCTGGCCTGAATCCACGGGGTTGAGCCCCAAATTTGGAACAACTTAACACCAATTTTCTGGCTTTACAGCAACAACAACAATTTGCATTTGACATAGTCAAGCCATCCAAGGTCCTTTGCAGGAGTATTGTCAAATAAAATCTGGCATCAAGCTGCACAGGGCATCATTAGGTCAGATGATTAAAAATTTGATCAAAGCCCATCTTGAAGAAGAGAGAACCTGAGGGGGTTAGGGTGGGAGTTTCAGACCAGGAACTATCAGTAGGGGAAAATTGGGAATGTGCAAAAGGCTAGGACTCCCAGCGATGACAATGGGTTGAAGGGCTAGGGGACATTACAAAGAAAGGTCATAGAGGGATTTGGAAAATGGCGATGTGATGTTTACAGTCAAAGCTGGCTGATGAGCACTGATTTCCCACTGTTCTGACTATAGAGAGTTATTTACCTCTAAGCTAACTTCATTGAGGCTGTGAGTTCATGTTACGGAGTAGTCTAACAGATCTAAAGTGCATTATTTCTGACCTAGGAATGCTGTCGCCAGTAGCATTGATTACTGATTGCCTTCTCTTACTAACAGTCTGATGATTCACTTGTAGATTTCTCTTGGCCAGGCTAGAATGTGTTCAAGCAAATTGAGCTGCACCTGCATGTTTCAAACTCTAGGTGGCTTGATCTCTTTTCCATTCCCTTCCCCACGATACACATACTCTGTATTTCTCTGCTAACCCACATGGGTCTTTCTTCAGGGACGAGTATTTCCGGATGAAACTGCAGTGGAAGTCGGTGACTGAAGATCAGGAACGGCGGAATTCCCAACTGCGAGCATACAAGAGTCTGATTGGTGAGTTTAATGGGGAGCTGAGTGAACTTTTAGATCAATCTGCAGCAGTCAGAGATCTGCTCCAGAGCACCTTAATTGGTGAGTCACTCCACAGCAATTCCCATCAAGGCTCAGCTTAAAATAGTGGCATCTAGGGGAAGTACTGCACAGCCACAGGCAGCAAGGCACAAAGCCTCAGCAAAAAGCCCCAAACACTTGACGATGTTACAACAGGAAATTTTTTTTACTTTGTTTTATATGATGTGGGTGGCATTAACTGGGCCAGCATTTATTACCAGTCCCTAACTTCCCTTCTGAAGGTGGTTGTAAGCTGCTGCCTCGAACTGCTGCAGTCCTAATGGTGTGGGGACACCAGCAGTGCTGTTAGAGAGAGAGTTCCAGGATTTTAACCCAGCAGCAGTGAAGGAACAGTGAAATAATTCCAAATTAGGATGCTGCGGGGCTTGCAGGTGATGATCTTTCCATATATCTGCTGCCCTTGTCCTTCAAGTGGCAGAGGTCACATGTTTGAAAGGTGTTCTTGAAGAGCCATAGTGGCTTGCTGCACCACATCTTGTAAAGGTCCACACTGCTGACACTGTGTGCCAATGATGGGAGCAGTAAATATTTAAGGAGGTGTACGAGGTGCCAGTCAAGTTGGCTGCTTTGTCTTGGATGGTGCTGAGCTTCTTGAATGTTGGAGTTGTGTTCATCTAGGAAAGTGGAGAGTACTCCTCCACATGCCTTACTTGTGCCTTGTAGATAGGATTGAATATAACTGTTTGTAAGTGGGAAGGAGATTCAGCTTCAGCCTCCTATTGGAGATCTTCTTGGAGAAGAGAAGATTCTGTATTTGATGGGTTCAAAATCATCAGGAATTCAAGCAGAATAGATAGAAACTGTTCCCAGTACTAGAGAACCAGAGCAATACTGATGTTAGGTGATTGACAAAGCAACAAAAATTCTGATTCTATAACAAAAAGCAATATAAAGAAAATGTTCTTTGAAGTGAATGGATAAGATCTGGTCTGCATGGCAAAATATTCAGAGTTAGTTTTTTACATTGATCGCTGAAATAACCTCTCATCCATAGAACGGGATGTCAGCAGGACTGATCGCAGCAACAAGTTCTATGAGGGGAATGACAATCCAGGCCTGGTGTTGTTGAATGATGTGCTGATGACTTACTGCATGTATAACTTTGATCTGGGTAAGTTCCCATTTTAGTCTCTTCTAATACACATGTTGCTGACTGGGCGCATCCAGTGACTCTAAATGAGTACAACTTGCATTTATACGGTGCCTTTAACATTGTAATGAGCATCAAGCTATTTCTCAGATGGCCACTGAGCATTGTATATTATTACCCTTTTTGAACAAAAGCTTGGTCTAAGTGGTAGCTCTTAGGAATTGGGCAAATGCCAAGAATTTTAAATTTGGGGCATTAGTGGCTCAGGAACAAATGTAGATTATAAATGGGACTTAGTTTAATCTGAAATACTGGCAAGAATGTTTCTGATGAGTTTGAATTTAGAGAAGGTCAATATTGGTTGACCAACCAGTACAGTATTAGCATGTATTACCCACTTTCATGTTAGAATTATTTTGAAAACAATAAAAAGAGCCTGTGTTATGCAGCTTGTCTTTTCAGACTTCATCATTGATAAGTGACCTGTGTTAACACCACCCCTCTGTTAATTGCACCTTCTCCACGTCCCAGCATACCTAACAATGGCTTCCTGCCACCATTCCCATACTGTCACCTCATCCTTGCTTATCCACATCCCTTATCAGCTGTCCAGCAGCAACAACTTCACGAGGCATTAGTGTTAGGTATTTCCATTTATCTGGGTGCTGCTGCAGCTCACTCCAGTCTCTAGCCCTGCAACTGTCTGGGTAATCTAACTTTGCCTGTCGGCCCGCAATGGCAATCTCCCAGCGCGGTGTGGCAATTCCCCAGCCCAGTGTGGCGGTCTCTCACAGCCCATGGTGCCCTCTCATCCTGGTGTGGTGATCTGTCAGCGGCCCGTGGCGGTCTTTCGGCCCAGCATGTCCTCAGCTTGGACCTCCAGTCTCAAGATGGTTCAAGGCCTGGCATGGACGAGGTTGGAGGGACTGTTATTCTGAACTTGGTTTTTTTTTATTCTCTATTTTTCTAATTAATTCTTATGATCTGAAATGCTGGACTTTTTATTTCTTTGTTTTATTTTATTGCTTTAGAACTTGTACTGAAAAATTTGTACCTAGGTACCTTGTACCTAAGATGACACCATTAATGGCGACTTGTAAACTTTTCACTGTACTTGTACATGTAACAATAAAGCTAATTCAGTTCATCACGTGAATAATCTTGAATTTCTTCCAACATTCTGCAAGTTCAAAGTCACCTTGTTCAGCTTCTGATAAAACACTGCAACGTCCCTCCCACCATTTCAATCTTCCTGCTTGTTTCTTCCTCGGACTGAATCCAATGATGTAATCCCTTGATGAGCTGTTTGACCCGAACTCTGGTTCAAATCCGCCACCCCCATCAACTTTGAATAACCTTCCAACTCATACTGCCGTATGCTAGGTGCTGCTGCCCCCTCAGGCCGGTCAATCTGATCTTCGCTAATCATTAAAATAAAGCAAGGAACTGCAGGTGCTGGAAGCCGAAAACAAAAACAGAAATTGCTGGAGAAATTCAGCAGGTCTGGCAGCATCTGTGGAGAGAATGCAGAGTTAACGTTTCAAGTCCGATTGCCCTCCTTCGGAACAGATCCGAAGAAGGGTCATGAGACTCAAAATGTTAACTCTGCTTTCTCTCCCTAAACGTTGCCAGACCTGCTGAGTTTGTTTTGTTCCACTGATCATTGTCTACTTTTCAGGTTTGTTGTAAAACATTTACCAAGTTGAAGGCACCATATTAATGCAGGTTGTTGTACAGGCAGACATGTTTATTATGATGAGCACAAGCTCTCTCAGACACTATATTGTGAAGAACAAGTTGTTTTTAATATGGCTGCTTGAGGAAGAGTGTGGATAAATCCAGTTGAGAGCTGTGGGCTAAAGGTACCGTATAACATTGTCCATATGGTTATTATAGAATCATACACTGCAGAACAAGTCCTTTCAACCCATTGCACTTTTACTAGCTTTTTAAAAAGAGCTGACTAATTAGTCCCATCCCTCCCTGCAGTTTACCCATATATTCTGGCAAATTTCTCCATTTCAGGTATTCATTGAGTACCCTTTTTGAAAGATATTGGGACAGATACTCTGATGGCCAGACAGTCGTTACGCCAGGACAGATTAGAATTGCGCACGGGGACCTGGCAAAATCCCATCGTAGCACACTCTGAAGGAAATGCCTGGGAAATTGAATTTTACTGTGAATTCCTCTATGCCTGGAAGCATCCAAAAGTCTAATAAAAATCGGGGATTATGAATGCTTTCGATGAAATTAAGTTAAATAGTTACTCAGGACAAAGTTAGACTGTGTTAAATACATAGTCTATCCCAGAGCAACTATAAAACTGATCCTATAGATATCCCATCCAATCTCCCAGCGCCCGCAACTACATCACCACAAGACCCTGGCTAACACCTCTGCCTGTGACACCATGAACCCCTCAGCTTATCTTTGCACCCAAACCACCCTCCGCCCACCAGACCTGACACCCACAACTCACTGAACCCAATTTTTCTCCAGCTCGTCCTGACGTCCACTTACCTCACCACCTTGCAACCTGGCACTCTCCTTAGCTGGCACCCTACCCTCTACCTGTCTTGCATCCTACCACTTGGCACCCTACCACTCTCCAGCTAGTACCCTGTCTACCTGGCATCTTACCCCCATCCATCTGGCACCCTAACCCCCTAGCACCATAACATCAGACTTACCCTTTGTTAGATAAAAATGGAAAGAACTGCGGATGCTGTAAATCAAGAACAAAAACAAAGTTGCTAAAAGCTCAGCAGGTCTGGCAGCATCCATGAAGGAAAAAAACAGAGTTAACGTTTCGGGTCCGGTGACCCTTCCTCAGAATTTCGGAATTTTTTTTCCTTCACAGATGCTGCCAGACCTGCTGAACTTTTCCAGCAACTTTGTTTTTGTTACCCTTTGTTAGACACTGTCAAATCTGGCTTTCAGGATCTTTTACATTTCAGAGCACAGCAGCTGACTGCTATGAAAAGGGGACATGGTTTGCTTTCACTACAAAAGAACAATCAGAATGGAAATACTGTCTGCATTCCTGAGGGAGACGCAAGTGGACTCTCTCTCTCTCTCTTAAATAAGACAAAAGGGCTGGAGCAGCATCTGCATAAGATTGCCAATACCTAAAAATTCTAGCCCATAAAATCTGCTTTCGTCACCCTTTCAGGGAGAGTATTCCAGGTTGCTGCAACCTGCTGCTTAAAAAGATGCTGTTGTCTCCTGTGGTTCTTTTAAGTTAAATCCTTGTCCATTCAATTACTGACTGTGTTATCACTGGAAACAATTTCTCTTTATCTATTCTATCAAAGCCCTTGAATAATTTAAATGTTCTCTTAATCTTTCCAGTTCAAAGAACAGCTACATCTTCCTCCGCGTTCAAGTTCCTCAGCTCTGATACCATTCTGAAATCTCCTTCCACCATCTCCAAGACTGAACATTTACAATAGTTGCTGTTATGTTTTTGCAGGCTACGTTCAGGGAATGAGTGACCTCCTCTCTCCCATACTGTACGTTACACTGAACGAAGTTGATTCCTTCTGGTGTTTCACAGACTTCATGGAGCAAGTGGTGAGTGTTGTCAGTGCCATGGATATTCTGCTTCACCGAGAACAGAAGGAAACGCTTGCATTGATAAAGCACCTTTCACATGCTCAGGACATTCCCACTTGCTTTACCACCCATGAGAAGCAATATTGGGGAGGCAGTGACCTAGTGGTGTCATCTCTGGACTATTAATCCAGAAACCCAGGAACTGATCTGGGGACCCAGGTTCAAATCCCACCACAGCAGCTGGTGGAATTTGAATTCAATAAAAAAAAAATTAAGAGTCTAATAACGACCATGAATCAATTGCCGATTGTCAGGAAAAAACCATCTGTTTCACTAGTGTCCTTGAGGGAAGGAAACTGCCGTCCTTACCTGGTCTGGCCTACATATGACTCCAGACCCACAGCAATGTGGTTGACTCTTAACTGCCCTCTGGGTATTTGGGAATGCTCAATCTGAAGCATTTACTCAACTCTCCTGTCCACAGATGCTGCTGGACCAGCTGTGTGTTTCCATCATTTTGCATTTTAGATGTATCTCTGATAAAGGGAGATACTAATTCTGAGCAAATGGTTTGAACTGTGGTTGTGGCTGTATGGTTCTGGCACTGTTTAATTCTCTCCCGTCACACAACAGTGTTAGCAATCTGTCTCTTATCTCTGTTCATAGCACCGTAACTTTGAGGAGAGCCAAGAGAGCATGAAGGAACAGCTGGAAAAGTTGGCCCTATTGCTGCGAATTCTGGATTCTGCACTCTGTGACTTTCTAGGTCAGTGAGTTAAACGCAGCATCCTGCTCTGTGCCCCACACCTCCAGGTTGTAAACTCTGTAGTGTCTCCTGTGATGACTGTCCCATTCTGTGTCTTCACAAAGAGTAGCATTGCTGTTAGAAATGCTTGCACATTTACTTAGCAACTAATTGTTTTCTCTGTATACAGTGCAATTATTTGGAGGAGGGGCCTCAAGAACAGTATATTCCATTGAGTTTGCAAAATAAAAGCAGGCCATTCAGCCCAGCTGGTCTATGCTGGCATTTGCACTCCACATGAGACCTCTCCTGCCATTCTCCACCGAGCCCTCTGAACATGATTTACTCCTTTTAACCTTCATGCAATTATCCAGCTGCCCATTATTTGAATCAATACTGTGCCTGTGATTTTGAGTTCTGCATAGTATAGAATCCCTACAGTGTGGAAGCAGGCCATTCAGCCCATCAAGTCTACACTGACCCTCAAATGGTAGGATAATCTCCCTTTGGTGATGTTGGTTAAGCGGTAAGTATTGGCCCAAGACACCTGGGGTCAGGGGACAGGAACATCCATGCTCACCTTCCAGCTGTGGTCATGGAAATACTATAGAATCCCTACAGTGCAGAAGCAAGCCATTTGGACCATCGAGTGCACGCTGACCCTCTGAAGGCCGTCCCCCCTGCCACAACCCTTTCCTTGTAATCCTGCATTCCCCATGGCTAATCCACCTAATGTACATGTCCCTGAACACTATGGGCAATTTAGCATGGCCAATCCACCTAACCTGCTCATTTTTGGAATGTGAGAGGAAACCAGAGTACCCAGAGGAAACCCACGCAGACACGGAGAGAATGTGCAAACTCCACACAAACAGTCGCCTGAGGGTGGAATCGAACTCTGGTCCCTGGCGCTGTGAGACAGCAGTGCTAACCACTGAACCACCGTGCCGTCCTCCCCTAACCCCTGTCTCTCGTTAAATAATTTTCTCCTGAATTCCTGATTGGATTTTATTATTTTTATTATTGGTTCAGTACAATCCATAAGTTAATGATCAGGTTTAAGCTCATGCTGCACAAGAATTAAGATCCGTAGTATCACATGGCCCTTTGATCTCACTCTACCATCTAATAGGATTGTGGTTGACCTTTGATATCAATACACTTTTTCCTGTCCTATCGCTAAATCCATAGAATGCCTTTTGGATCTAAAAACCTGTTGATATATCACTTGAATATATTTAATGTCTGAAATTCCTCAGCTCTTTTAGGGTATAGAGCCAAGACACTCTGAGTGAAGAGATTTCTTCTCATCTCGGTTCTGAACCTATGCTCTGAAACAGTAGGCTTATGTTTTACACGCCAGCCAGAGAAAGCATCCTCCCAGCATCTATTCTTTATATGTTTCAATGAGATTACATCCTCTAAACTCTAGGGAATGTAGGCCCAGTCTATTTGATCTCTTATCGAAGGGCAAGCCTTTTATACCAGGAATTAGTCCATTGAGACTTCATTGCAATCCTCCTAGGGCAGGTATGTTATTATGTATGTATCTTATTTCCGCACTCCTGGGCTAGCTGAAGAATATTCGTCAAGATTTACACTCCTCCAAAACAACCATATGATTGCTCCTTAAAGTGTGGGATGACTGAATCTGTGATCTATTTGGATTTCCAGAATCCTTTTGACCAAACTGCTGAGTCAGATGAGCCCATGGCTTTGGGGGCAGGGTAGTGGCATGGGTGGAAGACTGGCTGACTAGCAGAAGGCAGAGAGTACAGACAATGGGGTCTTTTTCAGACTGGCAGCCAGTGACTAATCGATTTAGAATCATGGAATCCCAACAGTGAAGAAAAAGGCCATTCAGCCCAACAGGTCCGCACCAATCCTCCAAAGAGCATCCCACACAAACCCATAACCGCATATTTTCCATGGCTAATCCACATAACCTGCCATCCCTAGACTTTAGACGATTTCCCGTAGCCAATACACCTAACCTGCACGTTTTCTGACTGTGAAAAGAGCACCCGGCGAAAACCCATACAAGCACGGGGAAAATGGGCAAACTCCACACATACAGTCACTCAAGGCTGGAATTGAACCTGGGTCCTTGGCAGCAGTGCCAACCACAGTTCCACAGAAGTCCGTGTGGGATCGCAGCTATTCACATTCTATATTAACGACCAGGATGAAGGAACTGAGGGCATTGTTGCTAAGTCTGCAAATGACACAAGGATGGATAGAAGGATAGGTAGTGTCGGGGAAGCAGGGAGGCTGCAGAGGGACTTGGACAGGTAGGAGAATGGGCAAAGAGGTGGTAATGGAATAGTGTGGTAAGGTGTGAGCTTGTGCACTTTAGTAGGAAAATTAGAGTTGTAGACTGTTTTCTAAATGGGGAAAGGCTTCAGAAATCTGAAGCACAAAGGGACTTGGGAGTCTTACTTCCAGATTCTCTGAAGGTTAACATGCAGGATCAGTTGGCAGTTAGGAAGGCAAATGCAATTTTAGCATTCATTCCAATAGGGCTAGAATACAAGAGCAGAAATATACTGTTGAGTCTGTATAAGGCTCAGGTCAGACTGCATTTGGAATATCGTGAGCAATTTTGGGCCCTCTATCTAGGGAAAGATGTGCTGGCATTGGATGGAGTCCAGAAGAAGTTTACAAGAATGATCCCAGGGCTGAAGGGTATGTCATATGAGGAGCAGTCGAGGATTCTGGTTCTGTACTTGATGGAGTTTAGAAGGATGAGGGGGAATCTGATTGAACCTAAGAGGCCTGGATAGAATGGACATGGAGAAGATGTTTCCACTAGTAGGAGAGACTAGGACCTGAAGGCACAGCCTCAGAGTGAAGGGACGACCCTTTAGAACAGAGGTGAGGAGGAACTTCTCCAGCCAAAGGGCGGTTAATCTGTGGAACTCGTTGCCACAGAAGGCTGTTGAGGCCAAGTCATTGAGTGTATATAAGACAAAGATAGATAGGTTCTTGTTTTAGAAGCCTGAATAAACTTCTGTAGCGCATCTTGTAGATAGTACACACTGCTGATATCGAAAGTCAGTGTTGGTAGGAGTGAATATTTGTGGGTGTGGTGCCAATCAAGCAGGTGGTTTTGTCCTGGATGGTGTCAAGTTTCTTGAGTGTTGTTGGAGCTGCAGTCATCCAGGCAAGTATTCCATCAACCTCCTAACTTGTACCTTGGTGATGGTGGGCAGGATTTCAGGTGAATTAATCGGTGCGCGATTCCTAGCCTGAGACTTGCTCTTATCCACAACAATTATATGGTTGGTGCAGTTCAGTTTCTGGTCAATGGTAACCCCCAGGATTTTGGTAGTTCAGCATTCAGTTGATGACCATGCCATTGAATGTCAAGGGTAATGGTCAGATTCTGTCTTTTTAGAGATTGTCATTGCCTTACATTTGTGTAGTGTGAATGTTACTTATCAGTTGTTAGCCTAACCCTGGATATTGTGCAGGTTTTGCTGCATTTGGACATGGCCTGCTTCAGTATGTGAGGAGTTGAACATGGTGCTGAGCATTATGTTATCATCAGTGAACATTCCCACCCTGACCTTTATGATGGAGGGAAGGTCATTGATGAAGCAGCTGAAGATGTTTTGGCCTATGCACTAGCCTCTGTCTATTTTTGCTCTCTGTCTGTCTATCTTACTTTCACGAGCAAACACTTGCGTAGATATATCTCTCTTAGACAGACACACACACTCACCCATACTAGCTGTCACAACATGGACAGTCGGAGGAACGTGCATTTGCAGACACTCTCACAGAAGTGAATTTGAATACAGAAATGCCAACGGTTTCAGTACACTTCCTGAATTTAGTTTAAGTAGAGTACATAATTCTTCTTTCTGGCAGCTATTAATTGAAACCAGTTTGGACAGTTTCCATCCAATTTAATGAGGGCAGAAATGCCGTAGCATTAGCAATTGGCACTGTTCCTGTGGCCTATCTCCCACAGATCATAACTGTTTCACTTTGCATGAACTCCCAGGCCTCCAGCAGTTCCAGAGGCTGCTTCTGTGCATGAAGGTATGTACTGAGACAGACTCCGGCTCCATGGTTAAGTGGCCTGTTGACACCTATTCATGGATAATATATGGTGATTTGATTTGAAATACAGCAGAGCTGCCAGAACCCCTGGAACTAGAACCAACAGAATAGTGGCAGAACCTCAAAAGGTTTTTTAAAATCCATTGGCCTCTTCAGTAAGAACAACCATCCTTACAGTCTGTGATCATAAGAGTCTTCCTGGTATCTCCAATGGTTATTGCAGTTTAAGTTGTTTCTGAGGTGATTAGGGTGAATTTACCCCGTATTTGCAGTGGTCATGCTTTGGTTCGGAGGGCTGCATTGTTCCTGATGCCCTCCGTGGAGGGTTTATTCCTAGTGCACATTTTATAATTAGTGGGCTATCTTTGACACCATTTTGTGTTGCTGTGGAGTTTGTTTGAAACCCTGACAGGTGAGGACTGTTTCTGCCTTTATTACATAGCAACGTTCCTGATGAGCATTCTCTCTCTCTCTCTCTCTCTCTCTCTCTCTCTCTCTCTCTCTT